>NW_027315779.1:1765614-1873114 GCF_026437365.1 Eucyclogobius newberryi
CAGACTATAAGTCGCACATTTTTTCATAGTTTTGGCCTGAGTGCAACTTATACTCCAGAGCCACTTATATGTGATATTATTCGTTATTTTCACACTGACAACTGCATTTCACATGTTGATTATTTTCACACTGATAACCACAAGAGGGCGCTCTAGGCTCTAAGCGACGCAGAAGAAGAATCTGCACTTCCTCTTCCTCCAGAGTTTGTGGAGTTGTTTAGAAGTGACACAGAGGAAGAAGAATTCAGTGGATTTAGTGATTTGGGGTAAAACTGATGCTTTGGTAAACGTGTTAGCATGTTCTTTATGCTATAGTTATCTGAAGAACTGTTCATATGTTACGTTAACATACCAGACACTTACCACAGCTCTGTCTGTGCCTCATGTAGCTGAAGGTGTTAGCGTTAGCATACGTCATGTAGCTGAAGGTGTTAGCGTTAGCATATGTCATGCAGCTGAAGGTGTTAGCGTTAGCATACGTCATGTAGCTGAAGGTGTTAGCGTTAGCATACGTCATGTAGCTGAAGGTGTTAGCGTTAGCATACGAACACCTATTCACCATGTTCTCTAAAATGTTCTACCGGAAAATACGATAATTGTTGCGTTATTATGTATCTCAATAGATTTGGAGTGAAACAAGCTAATCCTCCTCAAGATTTGGAGATGACGAGTTATGTTTATGTGCAATGTGACAGTTTAGCAGCGAAACATAAGCGGGAATGTTCTGCAGCACGGCTTTATGTCTACAGTACCTTTTTCAGCTCGATCGTAAAGCACGTGCGTTCGGACCGTCGAGCACAGGCGGAGCAGCACAGATCCAGATGTTTCAGGCTTGGACAGGTGTGATAATTGCGTGTCTTCTTTTCCCGAATCACTTCATTGGACTGAAAGTAGTGTCATTTGTCATTTTCACTGCCCTTCACCGGCGACAGCGCAAATCAAAATCCTGTGAAGAAGGTTCTTACAGTCTTCTGCGGGTGTTTTTTCTCCGCCATTGTTAGATTATTATATCACTATTGGTTGTACATATTTGCGTCGCCTCTCGGTGTTTGTTGTCGGGTCCCTCACTCGCATCTAGTTTAGTCACAGTTACACGATACAATATCTGATACGCCATTTTGTTTTGTAGTTTTGCATGTGGGAATGAAACTGGTGAATGCAAACGACAATAATTCCATATGTAAGTGTGTAAATGTGTTGTTGTCTTCTTTAAAGATGCAAAAACATGCAGAACCCAACCGTTTTTTTACATTTGTGGAGGATCTATGACTACAACCGACCCACATCCGCTTGTCGTCAGGGCCTATTTTTCCCAAAATGCCGGCTACAATTGTGAAGCTGTTTCTGAACCTTTGGAGCACAATTGGCTGGACTCTTTGTGAAGCGGACGTTCCGTAGTTTTGACTTCTCTAACCCTCATTTACTCTGATTATAAGTGGGAACAAACTCTGCACAGAGGACCGTCCGATCTTAACTCGCCCCGTAAAGTAAAGCAGTAAAGCTGGTGTCCGGGCGATGGTCCACTTGCAAATTTCACTAAAACTGATATTTATGGACTTGTAATAAAGTTAAAAAGGGAAGTCCATTTTACCATTTTGGGTTACTTCTTTATTTGTGCGGTTGGAGAACAGTTTGACTTGGATTTATGGGTTGATTTGACAGAAAGTAAGAGGGTTTTCTTCATTTTTATGTTTAACACGGCCGTTTAACTTCCCTTTTTTCAGATGATGGGCAAAAAGGAATAAATTAATAAAAAGTGTGAGAGCCCGTCCCAGGGCCTTTTAAGAGACCGTTTTAATGGCATTTCCCCCCCATCTACCACTGCATACTGTGCCTTTTCAGCCCTGAAGCGAGCACTTTGAAAGGGACATATAAGGTGAACATACATGTCCACAGTCAAACGTGGCTTCTGCGTCTCACATATCGACTTCTTTGAACCAAACTGACATCGTGGATCAAACGTTTGAGAGCAGAGTTAACATATCGTCCACTATCCTTCCCCATTTGTTCAACATTGTGTGGACAAAAAGTACAGTCGTCATTCCTCCACACCATTTTTTTTACGCCCCGTGCACAAGAAAAGTAATTTGGTTTGGGAGACGAGACGAGACGAGACGAGAACACCAAAGGCAAAATCAAAGCCTTTTGTCCTAAAGCAGACGATACCCAAATGAAAGAGTCTGTGAATGGGAGGAGCACTTTTCATCACTTTTATTCTCTGGATTTTAACACTGTATGGGTTTAAAATTATCTTATTGAGTTTCTTTATTTATGTTGGAAAAACAGATACAGTAAGTGCAAGGGAAAAAGTTGTAAGATAGAACTGAGCATTTATTATTTTTTGTGTTTTTTTTTTTAATATTTGTATTATTTTTGAATTATTATTATTATCATCCCTTCCTCTGCATTTTAAAACACAAATTGCAATACATTTTTGAGCATTGTTTGTGCTTTTAAATGTCCTTTTGTCATTTTAATTTATTTTAATGTACATTTCTTTGTCATATCTGGCCCAGGTTCACCCATGAATGTTAGATTAATGCAAAGATTCGTCAAAACGTATTTTTAATGTCAACAGATCAGAAATGTACTGAAAGAAAACAAACACTTTAAGGAAGATGTTGATATTTCATTGATTTTTGTTTTACATTATTATATGTTCATTTTATATTCACACAGCTACAATCATTCATTATTTCTTTTATTTCGTTTTATGCCTCCTGTAGTAGTTTTGGTAACACATAAAAAATGACTTTGCTTATACGTAAAAAATGATACCAAAAGGTTTTCTAACGCAGCCAATATTGTGATTTGATTATATTTAATTTCTTTTGACTTCCTGATACTGATTCTATGTGACAAGTTTCTCATAGATTCTCTCCAAACTTCCTCATCAAAACTGCACTCGGCCTTAAATCCTTTGGGTGTGTGGGTCCAATAAACTCCAAAAACATCAAGGTGACATCTTCAGGTAATTACAGATTGCCTATTAAAATAGCACTTCCTCCAGAGAGTGTGTCAGCTATTTATGTCATTAACAGCTCTCTATCTATAATTGTATCCAGCGTTTAGAGACGTCGGAGGGGACGGCGGCTTCGGTTCGATAAGAAAACCTGAAAACAAAATGTGCATGTGGCAGAGCAGGTCCCGGTAATGAATACAAATATACACGAATCAATGACACGTGTCCCGAAGGAAAGTGAGTGTGAGCAAGAAGAACTCGTGCGGTAGAAACAAAAAAGAAAAAGTAAACTAAAGTAGACATATTGTGCGTTTGATCGGATAATAATCTACAATGTGACACTTGTTGATCCTTATTTTATATCTTGGACATTTTGAATTGCAGTATTGAGCTAAAACGAACAAAAGGTTTCAGCTAAGGCTGAGCATAAGAATATGTCTGTTTGCCGTAACCCGACCGACCCGGTATAAAACTAGCCGACTGAAAAAAATAAATAAATATTTTTTGTAATATTTTGCCGGTTCACTGACCGTTCTTTTCTGAAGCGCCGTGTTGAATTTTTTTTTGCACTAGTCAACTTTTCATTCATCCTAAGGGACAAATAATACATAGCACGACGCACATGCGATGTAATTTTCAGTCCTCAATATACTTTTGTATTATACAGAATCTATATTTCCTCTATTTTTGTTGGTTTGCCTCTCTGTCCACTTGGTTTGCCTCTCTGTCCACTGCGCTTACCACCGCTCATGTCGTTCTGTGTCATGGTGTCGCTTCATATTAAATTTGACCTGCGCTTTGCATGCTGGGACAGAAACACGCCCAGCAGCGTAGTCACATCAAACATGGCGGCGGCCGTGCCCCCCGCATGTTCGGCATGTTCCCCCCGCTCGCCTTCGCTACCAAAATAAAGGATAACGGCGTTCAAAAGGTTGATTGAAATAGCTTAAAATCAGGAGATTTAGACGTTTTCGGTCATGGACTGCTGAAACCTGACCCTTGGGACTGTTGAAGCCCGACCCCTGGACTGTTGAAGCCCGACCCCTGGACTGTTGAAGCCTGACCCCTGGACTGTTGAAGCCTGACCCCTGGACTGTTGAGATGTGACCCCTGGACTGTTGAGATGTGACCCCTGGACTGTTGAAGCCTGACCCCTGGACTGTTGAAGCCCGACCCCTGGACTGTTGAAGCCCGACCCCTGGACTGTTGAAGCCTGACCCCTGGACTGTTGAAGCCCGACCCCTGAACTGTTGAAGCCCGACCCCTGGACTGTTGAAGCCTGACCCCTGGACTGTTGAGATGTGACCCCTGGACTGTTGAAGCCTCTGACCCCTGGACTGTTGAAGTCTGACCCCTGGACTGTTGAAGCCTCTGACCCCTGGACTGTTGAAGTCTGACCCCTGGACTGTTAAAGCCTGACCCCTGGACTGTTGAAGCGTGACCCCTGGACTGTTGAAGCCTGACCCCTGGACTGTTAAAGCCTGACCCCTGGACTGTTGAAGTGTGACCCCTGGACTGTTGAAGCCTCTGACCCCTGGACTGTTGAAGTCTGACCCCTGGACTGTTAAAGCCTGACCCCTGGACTGTTGAAGCGTGACCCCTGGACTGTTGAAGCCTGACCCCTGGACTGTTGAAGTCTGACCCCTGGACTGTTAAAGCCTGACCCCTGGACTGTTGAAGCGTGACCCTTGGACTGTTGAAGCCTGACCCCGGGCGGTCACTCCGAGTCAAAAATGACGACGATTCTGATATTTTTTTTGGCCTTCAAAGTAAAAAAAAATAAGAATTTACCTACCGACGACCCACTTGAAAAATGTTGGGTCGGGTTACAGCAAACAGACAATTTATTTGGGTCAGCCTAAAGGTGCCATTTTTAGCCCTTCTCGACGTTTAAATTGCCGTGCTAAAAGTGCACCATAAAGTCATTGGAAGGTCACAAGAATGATTAAATGATATATATTTTATGGCAGACAAAATAGATGCTCCACATAATGATTTAAGGTGGAATCATTACGTTTGAAAAGGTCAGTACGGTAGTTTAACATACATTTATATTTCAAATGTATAGGTTTTAGAGTGATGAAAAATACGCAACAAGATCTTTAGAATGGTAAAAAGTACTCAAAATGGTAAGCTGAAACCCATACCATGAATACAACTATTTTTTATCCGAGCGACAAATTAAATAGCTTTTTTAAACACTGAAAAAACACAAATTCATATAAATACATACAAATACATAACAAAACATATTTTTCTCTTCTGCAGCAATGAAACTATAATATTCATAGTCTTCCATTATATTTCTGACACCTAAATTGCTGACCACGTCCCTGTCCGTCCACCCTTCAAAATGGGGTTGTTTATTGCCGACTAAAGCGGTGCCGAAGATAAACAAAACCCTGAGTCATCGAGGTCGCCGGCGTTTACCGTCACGCAAACTCTTCACGAACACGAGACCCTGAGACCCTGACAACACGCCAACACAGAATCCCCATGTGGCCTGAACTTTGTACATCCTGAAAACACACGAAGATGCACAAAGTTCTTTCTCGCAGGCTAAACACGCAGGCTACAGGAGGTGTGAGCGAGGGCTGAGCGAGGGCTGAGCGAGGGGTGAGCGAGGGGTGAGCGGAGGGTGAGCGAGGGGTGAGCGAGAGGGGGGTGAGCGAGGGGTGAGCGGGGGGTGAGCGAGGGGCGAGCGGGGGCTGAGCGGGGGGTGAGCGGAGGGTGAGCAGGGGGTGAGCGAGGGCAGAGCGAGGGGCGAGCGAGGGCTGAGCGAGGGCTGAGCGAGGGGTGAGCGAGGGGCGAGCGGGGGGTGAGCGAGGGGCGAGCGGGGGGCGAGCGAGGGGTGAGCGGAGGGTGAGCAGGGGGTGAGCGAGGGCAGAGCGAGGGGTGAGCGGGGGGCATAAGAGGGCAGGTCCTTCATGTTCTGCTGACGTGGTGAGTTATTAGAGAAACGTCTTGTCCAGGGCCAAACCTCGAGGCACCGGCCGCTTCTTCCACTTCACCACTTTCAGCTTCTGTGAGCGGCTCGTCTCCCCCTCTGTCTCTGTGAGCGGCTCGTCTCTCCTCTGTCTCTGTGAGCGGCTCGTCTCTCCTCTGTCTCTGTGAGCGGCTCGTCTCCCTCTCTGTCTCCGTGAGCGGCTCGTCTCCCCCTCTGTCTCCGTGAGCGGCTCGTCTCCCCTCTGTCTCTGTGAGCGGCTCGTCTCTCCTCTGTCTCTGTGAGCGGCTCGTCTCTCCTCTGTCTCTGTGAGCGGCTCGTCTCTCCTCTGTCTCTGTGAGCGGCTCGTCTCCCCTCTGTCTCCGTGAGCGGCTCGTCTCCCCTCTGTCTCCGTGAGCGGCTCGTCTCCCTCTCTGTCTCCGTGAGCGGCTCGTCTCCCCTCTTTCTCTGTGAGCGGCTCGTCTCTCCTCTGTCTCCGTGAGCGGCTCGTCTCCCCCTCTGTCTCCGTGAGCGGCTCGTCTCCCCTCTGTCTCTGTGAGCGGCTCGTCTCCCCCTCTGTCTCTGTGAGCGGCTCGTCTCCCCCTCTGTCTCTGTGAGCGGCTCGTCTCCCCCTCTGTCTCTGTGAGCGGCTCGTCTCCCCTTCGTGCCCATCCACCTACATGTACTAGCTCTGCATTATAACTAAAACTATAAAACTAAAGAAATGGCTCAACACTGACTTGAATTATGGTGATATTATTATTTTTTTTACATTTTATAAACAAACACAAAACTGCAGATTTAAATTGAGAAGAAATGGAGCATCTTAAAGGAGAATATAGAAGACTAAATATTAGTGCTGTCTCTGCCCCAGTGTCGGTGACGTTTGTCCATGTTCAAGTTCAGTGTCCATCGTCCATCGTCCTCGCAGTCCAGCCCCTGACAGTCGGCTCAGTCCCTGTCATCCACAAGTGCAGGTGTCCATCAATCCTCGCCATGGCAGGAGTCCTACATCCGAGACACGTTGCTTCAAAGTCAAACGGACGGTCCGAGTCTAAGACAGTCCGCGGCTCCTCGGACCGTAACGTGATCATTACACTCGCTGCACTCAAATCCCGGCCCGTAGTCCCGCGCATTAAACCACTTCAGTTCTCCTCTTACACTCAAATCGTGCTGATCCCTCTCTGCTCCTCTTCACTGTCAGTGCCCTTCTGTTCAGGGACTAACCTCCCTCCCCCCCCCCCGCCGTCCCCCGTCGTCCCCCGTGACACCCACACTGTCGCCGACTTGGATGAATTCACACTTGGCCCTTTTTTTTTTCCTTCGTTCTGTTTCTGAGGACGGCACGGAGGAGAAAATCACTGTGGTCTCACACCGGATTTGGAGTCCGCGGCTCTGATTGCGTTTGGCCCGGTCGGCCCCTGGTGGGCGTGGCGTCGTTCAGGGGTCACTGCGGGGAGAGAGAACATGGGGTGGACGGGGTTCGGAAATGAAAAGAGGAAGTTGATATTCTGGGACATTTCTCTGCCTCGTCGAGATGGAGCTGAAAATGTGACACACTTGGACGGGACTTAACGTGGCGGATTTACGACTTTATCCGAGGCTAATATGTAATCCAATCAAAGGAATCATGCGGCGCAAACGCGTGCAACGATATAAAAGTTCAGAAATGTGTTTACCAGAAGCTTTGCTCGCGTTCGGATGGTTCTGAACAAATTACATTCTGTTTAAAGCTTTCGGATTTTTGATGTAACTCTTTTGAAAAGTCTTTTTGGTGCTTTTTGGGGGGAAATCTGTTGGTTTTATATTTTTGCATGGAAGTCTGAATATTTTTGATCTTTTTTACTGACTCAATGTGTGGCTTTAAATGGGTTAAAATATGCTAAAAGGTCATTTTTTCAGACTGTTTAATTAGGAAGTTGAACTATTTTATTCATAACAGTTGGATAAGCCTATGACAAAGACAGGATAATGTTACAAATCTTTATTGTTTAAGGTGAATTTAGCTGAAAATTGGTATTCCGTGTTTTTTAACCCTAACCCTTGGATTAAGACCGGTATTTACTTCCAATAGACTTTTTTGACAGGCTTTTACTCTTACCCAAAAGGATTTACTCCTGATCAAAAAGAGTCACAGATTTATTCATTATCCTGCCAACGAAACGAGGGACACGTTTCAAAACAGTTCAGTTCAGACAGAGAAATGTCGGCTCGCCGCTCGAAGGCCAAAAGAAAAAGCCCCTGAATCGACGCTGAAAGTCGACGCTTCGTAAAGTAAAGTCGTCTGTTGGAAGCGCGTGAATCTGCAAACAGGAGCCACAGCTGCTCAGTGTCACGCAAAGATCAATGTTTGAGCGTCGTCGAACTGAACTACGCTGAATGTGTGACTCCCGCGCGAAGCATCCGGATGACGACGGCGCGGGCGACGTTTAAATCAGCTTTGTATTTAGCCAGCGTGACAGGTCAAAGGTCACATGAGAGGAAGTGGATGGAAAGAAGGACTTTTATGTATTTCAACATAGAAATCACCCTTTTTGCATCTCAAAAGGTGAGATAAAATGTGTCATTATTTTTCTTTCCGTGCCCCGTTTGGAGTTGCTGTTCCAGTATTTTTAAAGCTGCACTTTGTCACTTTTCATGTCATTAATTACTATACAGTTTGTCATTAAACCGTCTTCCGTTTTGCTGATTTTACTCCTCACAAACGCATTCTCACTGTTAGCGGGCTCGGTTCTCCACAGATCTGACCTGGAGCTTGGGCTGGTGGCGTCACCCGTTTGTCTCCATGGAGATAATGACGTACAGTGTAACATAGTCATCATAAACCATCACAAATGTTGTAGAATGCATATATTTACAATTTAGCTTCCAATTAAATATCGATCATTGGCCACTTGACAATACTAAACAGTGTTCTAACAAAGTAGTACTTAGAACGTTGTAGTGTATGAAGTAGGTTCTACTTTAAGCGTAACGTGGTTGTCCATTGCTGCGCTGCCTGTTCACTGCTTCTTTCCTTCTGTGTTTGTAAAGATTTAAAATGTGTATTGGGGATGTGCAATAATTATTAACTAAGTAACTCCTAAGATTTTTAATATTTAATAACATGAATGAATCAAGGAACTGTCCCTGGAGCACCTCTTAATTACAATTTACATCAACTCGATTGGCCTCAAGCTAAAACACAGTAGCATCCACTTATGTCTGCAGATGATGTGATATATGCAAGAGCGCCCCCTGCTGCACAAGGTTTAGTTTGATGGAGTGAAAATCCACTTGAATATGTTGAATCCCGCGTTCATTTATAATTGTTAATGAATAAAATAAACTGGCCCAAGAAATGTTTGGTATTTTTACGCTCAATAGTCACGTGATTGAAGGAGTACTCTATTACAAATACTGGTATTGGATCGATGATAAACTCTCCTTCAACAAAGACACGTACAAGAGCTGACAAAACATCTTAAAGCCAGATTGTGATGAAGAATTCAGAGCGAGAGGTTAGTATGAACACAGAAATGGGAAAACATTGTAACAGCAACTTTGCTCCGTTCCTATTGTATCTGTGTATGTCTTTGTTGCCTTATTTAATGTTTAATTGGTGGTTTTATTGACATTTTATCTTGATATTCTCTTTCACGTGTGAACACAGGGTACCCAGGTCTTAAATTTGCCTCCTTTTTGTATCCGTGTAAAGAAATCTGACTGCTTTAATGTGCTGCAAAAATGGTATATAGTATAAACCCTGACATTTTTGTATTCTCTCACTAGATTATCAGTGTTTGTAAAGTTTTATTTACGTGCGCAGCAGCCGCTCAATATGCGACGTCCGTGAGCAGCACTCCTCAACCGTTTCAAAATGTGTCCTTCTCTTACCTCTTTTGTCCTTCGCGCTCGTTCTTCTTCTTTCAAGTGCGTGGAGTGCAGTCCTCGTCTCCATCTCCTCACCTCGTTCCTCCCCCCTCGCCCTCACCTCCTCCACTCAGATGCATTGTTTGTCCTGGTCTCCCGTCCTCTTGTTTTTCCGTTTTTCTTTCCAAACGCCGCTCTCTCTTTGTTGTGAAGTGAAATGTACCGTTTGTCCCGGTCTCCTCTCTTTTCTCTCTGCACGGCCGAGTTTCAAACGGGTAAAAGGGCAATATTCTTCCACAACGTGTCGCTGTTTGATCAAACGAGGGGCCAAATACTAAGACGTCTTGTCTTGAACTCGTGTCACTTCTCTCACTCTGACGTTGAAATTTTATTTTTGTAGAGCGCAATCCGTGCAATTCAAAGCGCTTTCCGTAACGTGTGGTTCTCATCCAACAAAGATGCTTTATAAAAATGTACCAGTCAGTCTTTTCTCCAACAGTTTATTGTTAATGCACACGAGTTAAAGCCAAAAGAAGCCCAGAGTCCGGTCCAGGCTCTTTAAAGGTGGTGTATGTCGCATACCAGGGTTTCTAAGGACTTCAACGTGTCGTCTTTTTTACGTACGTTTGTTCGTTCGTTTTTAGTCAAAGTAGGTTATTATTACCGTGACGTGTTTGGTGAGGAGCTGTCACTTTCCTCATCGGCCGTGACGTGTCAGAGGTCAGATCATTTGTGGTGTATTTACAACTGGTTTTAATCGTCTGAACTCCAACACCTAAATGTGAGGCTCACTCTGCTTTCTGATCCGTGGTATCTGTTCAGAAGGATTGTGTTTTTCTCCAAGTACCGTGAGACTCTGGGGCCTCGACATATGATGATTGGGAGAGGACGGTGAGGGCCAAGGGGAGTTCGGAGGTTGAAACTTACTACATAAAAACTAGAATGGAGGTGATTCCAGATCCGACCATAGAGGAGCTCCCCGTTGTATTGATGCAGTTTCTGTGAATAAACGTCTTTTAAAATACAGAAGGTGAGCGAGTTCTTCTCCTGGAACAACACAAACTGCCCCAAAGACCCCAAAGTACAGCCTAAACAACCTGTGTGCATTTATTTTGTAATTATAGATACCATATTTTCCGGGGTATAAGTCGCACCAGCCAAAAAATGCAAGAAAAAAACATATATAAGTCGCACTGGAGGAGGAAATGCGGTCGCAAGTGTGAAAATAATAAACAATATCACATTTAAGTCGCTCCAGAGTATAAGTATATAAGTATAAATATAAGTATAAGTCGCACCCCGGCCAAAACGATGAAAAAAGGTGCGACTTATAGTCCAGAAAATACGGTATATCACCATCCTAATTGTCATAATCAAAGCAATTCTATGTTTACCTCACGTCTGGGGAAACTATATTATTGTAAATGTTTGTGTAGAAAATGTATCATTTAATTGAACTTTGAACGTCGATGAAGTTAAAGTCGTCCCGCTCTCCTCTCTCTTCTCCGGTGGTCTCTCTGTGTCTCCTCCTCTTCCTCCTCTCTCACGTCAAATGCGCCGTTTGTCCCGCTCCTCTCCGCCTCCGTCTCGCACCCGTCAGTCGCCCGCCGACACGCAGACACATTAAACGTATTACAAACATAAAACGGACAAACGGGCGTCAACAGCGTCCATCTCCAGACGGTCCGTAACAACGAGCCATAAATTCACGCGGCGGAGGTGATCTGGAACGTAAAAGTATATGGTTTTCGGGAACGGGCAGCTTAAATGTTTTGTAAAAATAGAGGAATGGGTTTGAAATGCAGTTGTAAATCACTGTTCATTGTTGTACGATGAATATATTTTGGAAAAGAGCGCGGCGTTTCAAATTGGACACAGAATAGCATGCGAAGGGCGTAAATTATGACCACATTTTGCTGCACGTTTGAGCCACTGTTTTTACATCTCGGTTTCATGAAAACGACATGAAAAATAAATTGAAGATCCAGTGTTGCGTCCACTTATCCCGCTCATGACGTGCAATGAATGGACAAACGGTACCTTCAGAACGCACTTCAAAACGTCTAAACTTGCATCCAATGAGGAGAAAGACCATTACTTCTCGTTAGCTTCTGAAACTTCTCCTCACATTTTAAACCGATGCTAATTCATGCTTCTTGCTCACCTCTTTTCATTGATCTCTGAGCATTACCATCACCCGGGCCTCAGCGCTTAACCATCTCGGCTCCACTCTCCTAAAACTCTCCAGAAAGCCTTAATACGTACTCTCGAATTGACTTGATTGAGTGTTGCTTTTTGGGTCGAATGCGCGGTTCACGTACGCTGCTGGACATGTTCAAAATGGACTCGGAGAGATTTTAATTGTTTTACTTTCTCATTTACATACTCAAAAGTCATATATAAAATGATTCAAGCTTGTTTGAGTCATCTTTATCCTCCTGCAATCGAGCTGCCGTTGGTCAGAAACGCCCCGGTTTCACCCATCCCAGGTACACGCCCACTGCGCTTTCATCACTCGATGCTTTTTTTTAATTCTTTTTACTTAACCGGTGATACACAAAATATATATATATGAAAACTGCTGCTTGCTGTATATTATGGGTGAGGCATTTTGTCGAGATGACATTTACGGTATAACTTTATTTTAAACACATAAAAAACAGAACAAACACCGAGCACAAAACAAACACATAGAAGTTAAAGTAAATTGAATCTCAATATCATTTTTTTCAATTATTCAATTTTTTTTAACGTCGGTTACGGTGACGTTTTCAAACCATCAGCCGTCAATTGAGACCAACATAATGATTTCAAATACATATCCACTGCTGTCATAGCAAAGCATCATCCTTTTCCCTGTGAAGCCACATCTACACCGAGGACACAATGTGACTTTTCTGCTCGTTTCCGTGGAGATGTCATCGCTTTGCCTGAAATGTTCTACCGTGTGGCATTAAACTCACTGCGAACAACCTCTTCCAGTGCCTCCGCCGCAGCTCACCACACGATGACGACACGCCCCTCCGACTGTAACTCACCGTCTGATTGTGAGCGCGCCCATTGGTCGCTTTGTGTCGGGGAACTGGCAGATTGTCCTGATTGCGCCATCCCGCAGTTATAGATGTTTTTTTAAAGCCGTTGTTTTTCTGGGTTTTGCAGTCCGGTCCAGCTGCGCTCTCACATCCACCGCCGCAGTGCTTCAAAGTGCGCCCGACTTTGTTGCGTGTCGTGCGGCTGGAGCAGAGTCTGTCCCGGGGCGGCGCTGATCTGAAGCAGGTTGGACACGCGTCGCCTAATGAAGACCTTGCATTCTATTTCATCAACCCCCGTTTCTTCTGGAAGCACGTCTCCGCTGCGCGTCACATACGGCTGCGTTATTCTTCACGGGGCTCATCATCGGCCTAATTAGTACACAACAATTTTGCGCCGGCTTTTCTCGTGCAAGTTCACTTTTTATGTGGAAAGTGTTGAGTGCTGAAAGGTGTCGAGACTGAAGCGTTACCCACTGGATGAACAAGCAATCAACATTTCAGTTAAATACATTAGTAATGGGATTTCACTAAATGTTTCATATGCATTGTCTATTGTTGTCCCTTGACATGAAGTAAACGTGATCAAATATTGACATGACTGTAAGTATTCATTGTGAACGTTGTACAATTGTTCTATGTTTGCTGTGGTGGGATCGTTTCCTTGATACAATGGCCAAAAAAAAACAGCTTTGAAGTGTTTATTGTCCCAACTGTCAAAAGTGCAACAGTGTCCAGTGACTCAGTGTCCTTAGTAACACGGCAACCGCACATTTACATTTTGCATTTTCTTCTGGTCCGGTTATTCAGTGTAAGCAATTTGACAGCTGATGGCTTCCCAGTCTATTCCTTTAAGATTGGCCATTAAAATATTAGAATGAAACAGTAATTAGCCATAGTACTTTATTCAACCATTTGGCTAAAGTCTTATCATTTTATACAAAAATAAGTGAATAAACGTTTTGTACAAAGAGAAAGTGCAGTACAGATATCTCCATTAAACTCCTGAACTCTGTACTACTCTGTATGTTTTAGCGATAATATGCTATAGTTTATAAGTGAAGTGATAAATAATCATGTTATTATCTCTTTTTCCCCGGGTGTTAATATTAAGAAGAAAAAGACAGATTTATTGTGTTTACTTTTACTTTTCTTAACTTTACACATTGAAATTCTGGTCGGCTGATTCTGATATGCAAAACAAAGCACACAGTAGAGTTAAATAAGTCAATCAAGCAGACTTAAATTAAATCTTGCTTTCATTAAACAACATTGACTTCAGATAACTTCCTGACTCTACGTTCCTCCCTCTCACTGCTCGCCCTGCGCTTCCACTCTCTCGACTGTTCGTTAGGCCGCTGTCACGCGAGCTGTCGGCGGAAGCACTCAAACACTTTGATCCCCCGCGGTCCCTGAACCGTCCCGATCAGCCCCCCCGGCCTTCGCCTGGAGCCGCGACCCACGAACCGCTTGTTTCTCCAGCAAGTGCTAATTGTCTCACCCAATTACGCCATCGCCGCGCCGCCACACACGGGCGTTAAACGAAAAGTGATCCGTTTCATTAGTGTCGACTGGATGCAGCGCGGCGCTGCCTTAAGGAGCGCCTATTTCAAGTTAGAAAAAGCACCAGGTAAGAGAGAGTGTCGTTATATTGGATTTGAGCGACGCGGCAGCGTCTAGGCACGGAATACATTATGCTCAAATTGGATTCATTTCCATACGGTATAGAAAATGATGTTTTGAGGCGTTGTTTTGCATCATAAAGTGTTTACCGCTGCGATAAGAGTAGTTAAAATGTCCGTCCACAATAATACCCTGAGCAAAAGAAAAAACCTATTTGTGGTCCCAAAGATGAGGTTTTGAAACTGGAGGAACTCGTCCTTTCAGGCTGTGACTGAAACTATGAAATAGCTCTTGATTCTTTAAAAAAAAAAGAAGCTTTTCTTTCATCAATTTCAAGTTCAAGCAGCAAAACCTGGTCAAATATTACACTCCATCTCAGAAGTATAGAAGTCGAAACATTATCCAGTTTCATTTGCTTGGGAAAATGTAAAAGTAGATGCCATACTTTTACCCCAGCATAAGTATAATAATAATATATTTGGCAGTATAAGTGACAAAGGTTGACAATATTGAATGATTTGAACACTTGTGTTTCATGTACCTCTCCTTCACATATTATTTAGCTTTTCTAATGTTTGTGGTCCATCCTTTTCGTGCAATGTTTTGTCCTTCCAATTACCTAAACTTGCAATTACAACTCAGACGCTATTAGGTCCAGACAATTATACTCTTGAGCAGTGGTTTCCCCCCAAATACCTATTTTTTTTCCTCTAATCTAAGCAATTTCTTGGACCATTACTTTTGTACTTTTCCTTGCGTAAAGTTAGTTTGATGCAACGACACTATTTTCAGCTCCTCTACCCACCTCTGTTCAAGTAACTGTCAGGGAATTACCCATTAGCCCGCTTGTCTGCTGACAAGTCATTACCAGAGTGAAACATAGGCTGAAGGTCAGTGTCCCCTTTGCATGATAAAGAGCTGGCAGCTTTAAGTCAGAAAGGTTAGAAACTGCATATATTTTCCGTCGAATGTAAATTTCATGCGTTTCTCTGGCCAGGAGCGGGTTCACCTGATGCTATGCGCCGCCGCTCATAGATCTTTCTCAGTTAGCGGGGATGGCGGCTCACCCGTGCGGCAAAATGACCATTAACCATCTCCGATCTCACCCACTTGGACCCGAAAACTCATTTTCTCCAAACAGCTGGAGAACAACGTGAATTACATGGAAAAGGTTTGAGTCGTGTGGAGAGCAACGCTTCAAATTATTTAATATTTAATGCAAATCAAAAGTGTTAGCAAGAAACTCATTACTTTTACTATTTTGGAAAGTATATTGCCAGTAAAGACATAATTTACTATCCTACTGTATTTTCTTACACCAATGCCATGTATTTAATCTACTCTACTCTAGTGTTATCCATGCCCTCCCACTTACAAAGAGAGTGACATCCAAATGAATCTATAGTTTAATCAATTAAAGAATCATTTCAAGATTTCAAACATGTCACGTTTGTTATCATATTTTAAGAGTATTTGGGGGCACCAGCTATAAATCTAAAATCAAATACCTAAATCAATGAATGTATTAAAAAACAATTTTGCTTGTTAATATGACGTTTTGTGAGAACGTAACCGTGACATTGACTCCTTTCCTGGAAATGTATGAACACTTTACCAAATGTGGTTTATGAAGATTTATTGAATATAGGATAATATGTGTTAATGCACTTCACGGTGGCTAACGTTGGACTCATAACGACACTTCATTATTCTGCCTGCAAACAATGTTAAGTTGCATTTCCGTTCAACTTTAGGACGCGTTTTCTAGTCGATAAAGTTGTAATATTGTCGTCCAAAGCAGCGATGTACGCCAGCTCACCACATGAGCTCGTACAGCGTGGTCTTTATTAAACCCAGGCTTAAGAGACACAGACATTGTTGGAAACCTGAGGTCTAGCGGCGCTTTAATAACCAGCCACCACAAGCTCACTTTATTTTTTGAGCCGCGCCTGCCAGGATAAATGTCAATGTTTTATAATAAGGCTTCATTCTCCGGCTCCGTCCCTTTGAGTGAAGCCACAGACGGGAACAGTGAGCAACGGCAGAAAAGTGGGTCGGATTGTGACAAAGTGAAAAGCAGATCCAGTCCTCTCCTGACAGACTGTAAACGAGGACTCTTTCGCATTTGTATTTTTGGTAAACGTTCTTTATTTGTCATTCCAACTTGTGAAAAACAATTAAATGTTCTTCAAGCCCAGAGATAATTCCCATAAGTTATGGACGACTGCTGACTACACTTGCCAGTTTGGTACAAAATACGATAAAAGAACCTTTATTTGTCCCATAATGGAGAATTTGTGTTCAATTCAAGAACAAAATGACACACAAAATTAAGATAAATAACGTATAGGTTTGGATTTAAGTCTGTTTTAATAGTTATTCATCTTGATAAACCAAACACTGTTCAAGTAGATTAAAAACACCACTTTTGAATACAATATCCAGGCAAGTAACAGACAATTCAACAGTTAAAAACAAAAATATAGGTTGTAATTAGTTTAAATCTAAGTAAAATTCAAGAATCAGCTGGGTTTAATGTGTAGTATTTACGATCCAAATAATCGTGAACGAAGTGAATTGCGTGAGTTTAGCTTGAATTTACCACACACTGAATCCAAATGTGTTCAGAGACTGTTTTAAAGCACATTTTTTAACTCGAACTCTCATTTCTTTGACTGTATCCGTCACAAACAGCCAATTGTCTTCCTCCTTGAACCTAAGTCTAACGTGTCACAAGGAGAGCTGTATTTCCCCGCTGAATTAATTTCACGAGTGCATATACTTCACTGACAAACAGGTCACCGAGGCAACACAAAAACACACAAACCACAATTCAATAAGGCTATAGTATTTATCTAACTCTAGCCAATCACGTTCAGTCGTCCGTGTCCACACTGCGCTCTCCTCTCCCGCCTCACTCCAGCATTGAGTCACCCACCTCTGGAGTGGGAGGAGGCGCGCCCGAAACAAGTCTGAGCCCGGGAGGGGTGAAGCAACACTGCCCCCTACAGGCAAGCAGGGTCTGGGGAGAGGACATCGACGGAAGAAGAGGCTGCAACCCCCATTTTGTAAGGTACACTCAACATTATAATGCTGGAGGAAGTTGTGGATTTGACATCCCCTGGCTCTTAAAAGACAAGTGTGCACGACTTTATTATAGCACTAGCCTAATTTCATTGCCTATAGTGACAGGCCGATCGATGCCAGATGATTGATAACAGTGATGATTCGCACCAAAGGCTTGTCAAGGCATTTTAATCGTATCATGAAAGAAATATTGTGATAATATGGCACCGTGAGATCGTTACATCTTTAGCATCGGTATCAATATTGTGGCCATAATATTGTTGTTGTTGTTGTTGTTGTTGTTTTATGGCGGTTGGCATCCAAGTGTTGCATTACCGCCAGACTTTATTCCTCAGACTTTACTAGAATAAAAACCACTGGTATCGCCCGGGCTCTTGCTTCAAAGCACGTGTAGCTGATGTAATCGCGTGCTTTGAGCCTCATGAACAGACAATACAAAGTCTTACCTTTAGAACCAGAATGACATCAGAACCATAAAGCTTTATTGCGTCCTGGAGACGTACAGGTCCTGCAGCTTTACGAGGTTGGTCTCTGACACAACAACTATTCTAGTCACAAAAACACATCATGACCTCATGGGCTTTGTAACGCCAAAGCAATGGGAGGAGTACTTTTACGGACTACGACAGAGTCTGAGGACTACGAAACGTCTGAACAACAACAAAACAACAACAACAACAACAACAACAACAACAACAGTGGTAAATGCAAAAGGGTGAATAACTTGCTTCGTTGTCTATCCGGCCAGGACTGGGGGGCCAGCAGAAGGTCGCTCCTGGGTATTTATCGGGCCGTCATGAGGGCGGCTATTGATTATGGCTGTATAGCCTACATGTCTGCGGCTGAGACTAACTTAAAGAAGCTTGATGTGGAGCAAGCCCAGGCCTTGCGCATCTGCTGTAGGGCTTTTAGGACCTCCCCTGTCTCGGCGCTGCAGGTTGAGTTGGGGGAATTGCCGTTACGGCTCCGGAGGCTAGAACTTCTGTTGGCTTACTGGGTGAATGTGCAAGGTCATACGAGCTCTCACCCGGTGAGGGACTTTCTCAGGGTTGATGGGGGGCAGAGTGAGGCTGGCGGTATGGTTTTCAGCCAGGTAGGAAATGCGAAGGCGCGGCTTGCAGGGGTTGGTGATCTGCGTGTGAGCCCGTCGGTGGCTTTGTCTGCTATAGCTCCGTGGAAGTTTGTCCCGGCTCCTGTTGATGTTAGCTTGCATGGCAAGCTTAGAGGAGTCGCTGGGAGGGCACCGCAGTTTGCCGTTCAAGCGCTCATCGATAAGCACTCAGGTGATGTGTTTATTTATACCGACGGGTCTAGGGATCCTGAGAGTGGGCGTACTGGCGCCGCTTATTTTGTGCCTGACCTGGGGCTGGCGGTCAAGAAGAGGTTGACAGATCGCCTTTCTGTTTTCACGTCGGAACTTATAGCGATACGGTTGGCGTTGGAATGGACGGAATCTGCTTTGCAGTGTTGCGGCATTGTGGTGGCCTCTGACAGCCTTTCTGCATTGCAAAGCATTAAATCTGGGAAATCGGATTGCAGACAGGATGTGTTGAATGGCATCTTCTGTCTGATGCTCTCCCTGTCCAGGAAGGATGTGAGGGTTTCCTTCATTTGGGTCCCTGCGCATGTGGGGGTGGATGGTAACGAAATGGCTGATGCACTGGCTAAACGTTCCCTTCGGCGGCCATCAATTGATGTGGCGGTTGAGTTGGGCAAGTCTGAAATAAAGCCTGTTATCAAGAGTCATGTGGTCGGCCTTTGGCAGGAATTTTGGAGCCACTGTGTTACTGGATGGCATCTCTATCACATACAGGGTAGTGTGGGTCCTTGCGGGTCTATGGGCAGGAACGCGTGGGAGGAAAGGGCCTTCGCCCGCATGAGGATTGGCCATACTGGACTCAATTGGTCACTGAGTAGGATAGGCAAACATCCGACCGGTCTGTGTGGTCACTGTCGGGTGCCAGAGACTGTCGAGCATGTGCTGATTTGCTGTGAGGCTTATGATAGGGAAAGGGCCGGGTTGGCCTTGTGGTTTCGGAATAATGGGCGGGAGTTCAATCTGCGGAACGTTCTGGCGATCCAGTCACAGGGTTTGTGTCAGGCTGTGGTTGCTTACTTATGTAGCACAGGGCTGGGTAAACGTTTATAGAGGTGGGGGGTGTTGGAGACTGAGCCGAGGATGAGGAGCAAGAGGATGTTCTAACGCGCTTGGACTTCATGGGCCTAGAAACGCCAAAGTGATGGAAGAAGGACTTCTAAAGGATAAAACGACAAAGAAGTCCCATGACCTCATGGGCTTTGTAAAACAACAAAGACGTCTCATGATCTCATGGGCTTTGTACTTCCAAAGCACCGAACGTCAAAGAGGGCGAGGAAGGTGAAGAAGAGTCTCCCTGGAATAAAGCCGGTTGGTCTCTGACACAACAACTGCCATAAAAAACAACAACGACAACAGTTTGGATATTACGGCAACATAGAGGAACGCCTCGGTCCGTATGACGGGGAAGAAGAAGAGGAAGCGTGACCTGGTCGGTGACGATATGAACAGCGGGGAGGACTCCCCTGGAGCCACTGATCCTGTGCAGCGTAGGGCGTCTTCTTGCTCGTCTATGGAGGGCTCTCTCAGTGAGGAGCAGGGCGGGGGGGTTGCAGATGTCGGGGATGTGAGTTCAGAGTGTAAGGTGTTCATAAAGCTCGCGCAGGATAATGCGTCCTTTAAGGGGTGGGATCCGATGGCGTTGACAAGGAGCCTGACTGTAGCTGTGGGAGTGGTCAAGCATGCGAGTGTCCTTAGGGATGGCTCGCTGCTGGTCGTGTGCAAGGACGTGGCTCAGCAAAGGAAGGCGATTGAAGCTAAGTGTCTGGGGGGGAAGGACATTCTTGTGTCTGATGCTGTAAGAGGCACGGTCAGGGGAGTTATAGTAGGCGTCCCTATGACGACATCTGTGGATGACATAAAGGAGAATTTGACTGGAGCTAAGGTGGTGGATGCTAGGCGGTTGAAGATGATCCGGGATGGGGTAAGGTGTGACAGCCTGTCGATAATGATTAGATTTGAAGGTGGGATCCTGCCTCGTGTGGTGTGCGTTGGGTACATGCGCTATGGCGTACGCCCATATGTTCTGCCGCCCCTGCGTTGCTTCAAGTGCCAGCGCTTTGGGCATATTGCAGCGGTCTGTAGAGGGAAGCAGAAGTGTGGTAAATGTGCAGGAGACCACGAGTATGGGAAGTGTGACGACGGAGCAAAACTCAAGTGCTGTAACTGTGGGGGAGAGCATAGCTCTGCCTACGGGGGATGCGTGTTCAGCAAGAGGGCTGCTGAGGTGCAAAAAGTTAGAGCCTCTCAAGGCCTATCCTACGCGGATGCGGTCAAGAAGGTGTCTGGTAGTCAGGTGACGGTGGATGCAGTGGGGGCTGCCAGTGCTGCTGGTGTCCTAGGCGACAGGGGAGGGGGCAGCGTTGCCCGCGGCCAGGGGGAGGTCCCCACTGGGATGCCTGTGAGTGTGGCTTCCACGGGCAGAGGCCCTGTGGGTGCGGAGGATGTACTGGTTGTGAAGAGGAAAGATTTCTTCCTCTTTATAGTGGAAGTGATTAACTGTACTGGGCAAACCAAGAAGAGATCCGAAAAGACTAAGATCATCGCTAAGGCTGCAGGGAAGTACTTTGGAGCTGGGGGCCCCGAGTGGACGGAGATAGAGGATGCGCTGCGGGAGGGCGCCCTGCCCCATTCTGGCAGTGGGAGTGGGGGGGCTCCCGATGCGCCGTCAGGTTCCGGGGGCTCATAATGGCGGTGGTTGTCTTGCAATGGAATGCGCGTAGTCTTCGTGCTAATGGCCAGGAATTTAAGCATTTTGTCTCTACCTTGTTGAACAAGCCTCACGTTATGTGCGTGCAGGAGACTTGGTTACGACCTAGGTGGGGTTTTGGGATACAAGGGTATGTGTGTGTTAGGAATGATAGGGAGCAGGGTAGAGGCGGAGGTGTGGCTGTGTTTGTCCGAGATGACCTAAATTACGTTGTTGTCAGTGTGTGTAAAGCGCCGGAGGCCCTGGCGGTGAGGGTCTGGCTGGGTGGTGAAGCTGTTACTGTGGTTAACCTTTATAATCCGTGTGGTGAGTTAACGTTAAGAGTCCTTACATAGTATCGGTAAGGATGTTCGGGGAAAGGCCGTGTGGTGTGGGGATTTTAATGCGCATAGCGCTTTGTGGGGCGGTAGTGGTACCGATAGGTATGGGCAGGTGGTAGAGGGTTTTATCAATCAAAGGGAGTTGGTTTGTCTGAATGATGGGGGTGGGACCCGCTATGATATAGGGGACCGGTGCGGAAAGTGCAATAGAGGTGGGGGGTGTTGGAGACTGAGCCGAGGATGAGGAGCAAGAGGATGTTCTAACGCGCTTGGACTTCATGGGCCTAGAAACGCCAAAGTGATGGAAGAAGGACTTCTAAAGGATAAAACGACAAAGACGTCCCATGACCTCATGGGCTTTGTAAAACAACAAAGACGTCCCATGATCTCATGGGCTTTGTACTTCCAAAGCACCGAACGTCAAAGAGGGCGAGGAAGGTGAAGAAGAGTCTCCCTGGAATAAAGCCGGTTGGTCTCTGACACAACAACTATTCTAGTCACAAAAACACATCATGACCTCATGGGCTTTGTAACGCCAAAGCAATGGGAGGAGTACTTTTACGGACTACGACAGAGTCTGAGGACTACGAAACGTCTGAGGAATAAAGTCTGGCGGTAATGCAACACTCGGATGCCAACCGCCATAAAACAACAACAACAACAACAACAACAACAACAACAACATATTAAAGCCTATAGAATGAAGCCTAAAGAATAAAGCTGTACGGTGGAAGCACCGAACGTCAAAGAAGGAGAGGAAGATGAAGAAGAGTCTCCCTGGAATAAAGCCGGTTGGTCTCTGAAACAACAACAACTATTCTAGTCACAAAGACATATCATGACCTCATGGGCTTTGTAACACCAAAGCAATGGAAGGAGTACTTTTACGGACTACGACAGAGTCTGAGGACAAAGCACTGGAAGTCAAGGCACTGGAAGAAGAACTTTTAGGACTACGACAAAGTCTAAGGAATAAAGTCTGGCGGTAATGCAACACTCGGATGTCAACCGCCATAAAACAAAAAACAACAACAACAACACGGACTCAGCTCAGCAGATGAGCGGCTCTTTCTGTCTGTCCTAAAACATCAGCCACATTAGACTAATTGCATCCGACAACATTAAATCTACAGTGAGCGAGCGCCTCTCCACAGATCTGACCTATAACTTGGCCTGGACGCATAACCGGCTTGTCATACGGGAGTAGATATGTTTAATACCCAGAGGCGCTGCATCCCATTAGGCAAACCAGGCAAAGGCCACTAGGGGGCCCCCGCGAAGCCGCCCGTGCGCTTAATATATTGTTTATTTCTGGTTGTGCTTAATACTGACACAGGATTACGTCACTTCTAAACTTCTTCGTGTGCGCGATAGTCGACTACTGCCCCTAGTGGACGTTGTCGGTATAAGTTTGGTTTTTCGGCCTCATGCGTTCAGTCAAGCACGTCCGGCTCCGGCAGCTACTGACAAAAACATCCCGTTTTCTGCCTTAGGGTATCTTTGTCCGTAAGTTGAATGTTATTCTGTGTCATAATGTTGTTCTACGTTTGCATATTCAAACTTATGTCAAACTTAAGCTTAATCTGTACTTCCTTTGAATGTTGGTTGTTGCTAGCTGCTGTGCATGTAGCCTTGTCACATTTTAAGCTAGGCTATGTGTTCAGACCTTTATTTTCATTGCTCTTATATGTATCTGTTCATGTACAATTGATGTTAAGGTACATTTATAAGGTTTACATGTGTTTTTATGTGTTTGTTACAGTTTTACAAAATTCCAATTGTCAAAGAGACAAGTTGTGGGGAAAAGCGTCTTAAAAGACCTTAAAGACAAGTCTTCTCTACATGGTCGTTGGACTCTCTTTTTTGGATGTTCGCTATCTGTCTAGCCCTGGTAGTGACACCACAGTGAGGACAGAATAGACCTCGAAGATTTTTGGTGAACACTGGTTGGTAGGGCCCCCTAAGAATTTCTGCCTAGGGCCCCCACACTCCCTAGAATCGCCCCTGTTAATACCACACTGTAAAACATTCCCGGACGAGCAGGTTCACCAGAAAAGTTACATAGCTCACCTTTATGTACACATTTATTTTATTTTTGTAGATTTATTTTCATGAAACATCTGTCAAACATTAGCAACAAAATATCAGTTAAGAGTTGATTGATTCACACGGACATTATAATAGATACTTTGTCATTTGAGGCACACATTAAAGACAAATTATCATCATGTTTATTCTTTTCCAGGGGTTTAAAGGAGACAACAGAAAAATAACGAACATAATGGATTACGGTTTTGCTTTGAGTTGATTTTAAAAATGTGCTGAATAAATAAAGCTGATTTGGAAAAACTGTGTCAAACGCATAAGAAGCAACATTGGAAAAACTCACAGCGCCACTGGACGGATTCTATCGTGACAAGATCAAATACACCAACAACGTGTCTCTGTCCGGCTGTCCAGTCCAAACACATGCAGCACATTTTGTTCTGACCGTTATGAATAAAAGACGACCAGACACATGTTTTATTAAACCGTGTAGCTTGTAGAAGTAGTGTTTTTCGCAGCCTGCGCACAAGCTCCAAACTTGAGGGCTAGCATTACCGCTATTAGCATTGGACCGTATACTTTATTCTGAACCTGTGTCGCCCACTCATCGTTGTAAATGCAGGAGTCACGGCGCTCGCTTCCACACTTCACACGACATATTTGATACAACACGGGTCTTAAAGGTGGCATCGTCTTAAATATTCCATAAACATTACAGTTAGTATGAAGTAAACAAGGTCAAATCCACTGTCAACTTTGGCTTTAAAGGTGAACATTTCCTGCCTCTTTCTGGACAACTTCATTCCACGCTGAGGACACTTGCAGGTGTGACGAAGGACCCGCCCCGTTTCTGCCGGGTGCTTGATCGACAGGCCGAGTAACCAATCACGAGTTAGCGTAGGCAAGTTAGGTTGAGGATGCTACGTGTTTGCTGAGTTTGAGTTGTTTTCCCCCCACATGGTGTAGAGCTCGTGGTTGTTGTTTGGGGTGCGTGATAAAAAGTGAGTTGTTGTTCGAAATGAAAGCAAACATAGACCCCGCCTTTGTTCCCAGACTGTATAAAGTGTTGCATGCCATTCGAATTGTTAAAT
Organism: Eucyclogobius newberryi; assembly: GCF_026437365.1. Lineage (NCBI taxonomy): Eukaryota > Metazoa > Chordata > Actinopteri > Gobiiformes > Gobiidae > Eucyclogobius > Eucyclogobius newberryi. The sequence goes on from NW_027315779.1 coordinate 1,790,354, forward strand.
AGTGTAATTAAGGCCATATATTTACCTCGTTTGTATTTGGACATGCTAAGTGCCTTGAGCTAAGTGCTAACAGCAGTAGTTATGACGGAGCTTATGTGTCTTTGTGCATTATATGTGGTTGTTTTACAGATTGTATTATAATTTATGTTCTTCTTGTTTGTATTGCAGAACCACACACGTATTTACATGCTCAATGTATAAGATTGTAAATACCAACCACCATTAATATTTTAATATTTAATAAAGAGAAAACCCTGGAGCATCTCTCCTAGTGCATTCTTGCCCCCTGGAGGTCACAACCCGTATAAACCACAACATTAGATTAGATTAAAATTTGATTCAAACATTTTAATTGTTTGATAAGTTCCCTAAGGAAGCTCTCATTTGTCCAAGAGTGGTTTGCTGTAGAAATGTTTTGCGCAGTAGCGTTTGTTCTCCTTTGAGCTCAAATAAGTCCAGGCCCCGGGGGAGGAGTTATAGCTGAAACCTCTACCTTTGTTCACACGTCTGACACGTTCGCCCGTGCAGCTGGGATTGGGAGGCCTCTTGAGGTCCGGCCACCTCCTCCTCACAGTGTAAAGCACCTCATTAGCATTCGACTGGTTTGATTTATGCCAAGGTTTTATGAGGCTATTGTAGACTGAGGGGAGGTGGTAGCTCAGATCATTTCGACCAAAAAAAGCTGTTAGATTTTGCTTTGGTTTTCAAGCTAACCACAGAAAATAGGAAGCAAATTCATTAAAACAATGTCTCTTTAAGACGTGACCACTGTATATGACTGTATATGTATGTTTTGATGCGATTGCAGTTTTTAAACCATTTACGTTACGGCTTTTAGAGAAAGTCGCACGAAATCCACCACAACCATCAACAAAAAAGCATTTAGATTGTATAAAAGTCACACAGTATCTTGTCTACAGTGGATTTATCTGAGAATGCATATACAGTATTATCTTTTATATTATTACCTAGAAACTCACAATTTGATCCGCTGTTTATTCACGCGTCAGGCGCTGTCACAAACACAGGCAATAACATGCAAGTAGCAGCAATCAAAAAGCAATATCATGGTTAATAGCCAAGTATGTACCTATGCGGTTAATGACTCTACTAATGAATCATTTCAATAGTATTATTTTGTATTCATTTCGTACGTGAAAAGCGACACACAGCTTAAATTCCACCCACTTGATTTACAAAATGTACAAATCCTTGGTTTGTTATCAACCCACTTGTTTTAAGTGACTTGTTGGCTGTTTTTAATGCTTAAATACTTCTGTCTCCTTTATTTTCAATGATAAAAGCAACGCCACCACGACAACAACAAGCCCAGGGGCACGTTAAGCATTAATTTCAGTCCAAATAACTAGAGCGTTAAGTGGCTTTGAGACGCAATAAATCACCTCTTTGCTCTACATGTGATTTCCAGTGAGTTTCTGTGTAATATCGGTTTGACTGGGGCGGCCTCGATATCTGTTTTGAGCTGATTAAATATGAGAATGTCAAGTGAGTCAGAGTAATGAAAAATACAGTGCTATATGCTTCATGTAACACTGAGTCAGATGAATAATTTGTCCTGACAAACGGATCACAGAAAGAGAGGGAGAGAGAGAGGGAAAGAGAGAGGGAGAGAGAGGGAGAGAAATAAAGAGAGACATAGAGAAAGAAAGAAGGAGAAGAAAGAGAAACAGAGAAATGAGGAGAGAAAAATGGAGAGATTGGGGGCAGATATAAATAGAGATAGAAAGGGAGAGAGATTGAGAGTAGGGCCCGACCGGTTTGTATTTTTATGAGCCAATATCGATATAACTGCTGAAATATTTAGTATTGTAATAATAAAGTGTGTCAGGCTGTTTTATATAGCTGTTCAGCCCCAAAAGCCATTTTAAGACTAAAAGTAACGTGTTTTTTGGACTAGAAGTTGCACCTTTTTTCATAGTTTTGGCCGGCGTGCAAATATATATTCTTATATTATACTCCAGAGCTTGTATGTGATACTATTTGTTATTTTCACACTTCATACTCCAGTGCGACTTATATGTGTTTTTTCTTCTCTATTATGCATTTTTTGGCTGGTGCGACTTATACTCCAGTGTGACTTATAGTCCGGAAAATACGCTTATGTAAATTCAACTGTAAATTGTGAGTACATAATAAGCCTATTTTCATTTTCATCCTATAGCAGATTTAAATTATTTTTATTTTTGATTTATTTAGGTTGTTTTATCATGGTTTTACGTTGCTCCCAATCACCCAAGCAAGTTCCGATTCTGATTATTTATATTTCACCTCTTGAGTCAGTAGTTTATCTCGGACTCAGAGCCTTTAAACCCAGCGCTGCCTCAGTCAGAGCCACGAATGTTCAAATCACACGAATGTTCAAATCACACGAATGTTCAAATCACACAAATGTTCAAATCACACGAATGTTCAAATCACACGAATGTTCAAATCACACGAATGTTCAAATCACACGAATGTTCAAATCACACGAATGTTCAAATCACACGAATGTTCAAATCACACGAATGTTCAAATCACACGAATGTTCAAATCACACAAATGTTCAAATCAAACGAATGTTCAAATCACACAAATGTTCAAATCACACGAATGTTCAAATCACACGAATGTTCAAATCACACGAATGTTCAAATCACACAAATGTTCAAATCAAACGAATGTTCAAATCACACGAATGTTCAAATCACACGAATGTTCAAATCACACAGGCGAAAAATATGTATTTGGGCTTTAATCTAAATGTAAACTAAATTGAATAGTTGTGTTTTAATGAGGCAATCCCATGTGTAATATCGACCATAATAGGCAAGCGTCCACCAACGTGTCGGTCGGGCTCTAGCTAAGAGAGAAAAAGACCTCAAGATGAAGGAGGAGTGAGAGAAAGAGTAAGGGGAACGTGAAGAGGGGAGAAAGACAGAATGGGAGAGAGGAAGAGAGGAAAGCAGATATGGAGAAAAGCCTTTGACGGCCCTCACCACTGGCTCAAAGTGCTCCATCTCCCCCACGAACATGCTCTACCAAAACTCTCATTTGAGTCGTTCAGAGTTTGTGGCTGTTTCCTCCTTTACCCTTCACTCTCGTTTTGACCCTTGAAGAGGAGAGAGGAAAAGGGAGGCACGCGAGGTTGATCCAGAGAAGTTTCACAGTGCGACCGGGCTGTGTTTTGGGCCTTTCCAACAAAAACGTGTGCAGCAACAGGAATTGTCCATGTTTTAGTGATGGGCTTACAACGTTGACCTATGTAAATTGCACATAAATGTCATTTTTGTCTGTAGATGGGATTTTTTCTCAGTTTATTTTGAGGGACACTTTGAACAACCTAAACTGCGACATGCACTAACTTCAAATGAACAATCTTTTCAATCTCAACAGTGTTAGAGCTGAAACAAGCAGCACATTTGAAGCCAGGGTCATTATAAAGGTTAGTTGCGAGTTAGCCTAGTCGCGCTTTATTCCACATTAAAAAACTCCTTTCATCGTAATTTCCCTTTTAAAAACCCATTTTCAGAAAGTCCATGACCTCCCGGGGCTGGAGTGATCTCTGCCGTTCCCATGGTTACACCGGATGGGGTCAAACCGGACTGCGGCGCACTACAGAAACACATTACCAGACACAAAGAGCCCTTAAACTTCTCAATCGCTGTGTCTGTTCAGGGTCTAAATGCCCATAAAAGCTGTTATAAGACGAGTGGATCTGGCCGTTCTTTTTTACGCACTCTCGAAGCTTAAAAACCGTCGCTCTTCCTGCCGAGCGACTCGCCACTGCTCTCTTTACAGCCCGTATAGTAACCCTAATTACCTCCGATATATATGACATCGCGGGTCAGTGTGCTGTGTCATCCGTTGGCTTTGGAGTCGTCCGTGACCCCGTCTCGATTAGGAGGTGACCCCGGCCTCGGCAGTGCCGCCCGGAGGCTAAGCTAACGAGACGCGCGTAAAGAGATATGGGCTAATGAATATAGAGCCAGATGCGCTGCAAAAACCGACGGGCCAATTACTGCCAGTGTGCGCTGGAGCTAAGTGATGCAGGCGGCTTTGGAGAGCTTTGTTGTGGTTTGAAATGGACAATTAGGGTTTATGAGGATTAACACCTTTGTTGTTGTTGGCCAATGCATGTTGCCGTATGGTCGCTTTTTTCAATAGTACAATTAGCAAAGATATTTTAAATCCAGTAGTTGTGGGTGAAAAAGTACTCCAGCAGGTTGTTTGTTTGACTACTGCTGTTCCATGTCAATGGGTAAAACACTTCTGCCACATGGATTGTATGATTTGACCTTGAACCCATTGGATCAGTCATTTGGCAGGATAGTGGTTTCAGCTCCGGCCAAAGGCAAAATACCCCAAACAATGACCTCAGTACACACTCAAACACTTATTGTAGCTGGTAGCCCAATCAAACGGACATTTTCTCTTTTTCCAGATCGCTTCTCAGATTGATCATCTTCAGAAATCGATTCAGTGCTAAACTTTATTGTCCCAGTGAGGAAATCTCATTTGACCCATACGTCTTGTTTGACCTTGGGATCATCCTGTCAGGAACAAAACACCAAAACCCTTCTTGAATGAAGAATCAAACCCTACTTGAATGAAGAATCAAACCCTACTTGAATGAAGAATCAAACCCTACTTGAATGAAGAATCAAACCCTACTTGCTCGCCACAGTGCTGAATCATTATTGTACCCTGACTTAGGTGACTGCATCTTGTAATCTGTAATGCAGGGGTGTCCAAACTTTTTTCACAGAGGGCCACATTTTGAAACTTACCCAGAGCAGGGGGCCACAAACAACCCAACTTCGTCAAATTGAAGGACAAAGTGAATCAATGGAACTTTTGCATTTGACATAGTTTCAATGCGCCTCCACACCTTTTAATAAGACTTATTAAAAGGTGTGGAGGCGCAGGATTAGGCTGGTGTAATATCAAAATGCTTGAATTTTCTTTCCAATTTTACAGTAAAAAGTAGTGTTTAGACCAACTTAGCAGGAAGAATTAGCACAAAAATTGGTCTGAGGGCCGCATTTGGCCCCCAGGCCGTAGTTGGAACATGCCTGCTGTAATGTAATGTAATAACCTTCACATTGTACAGTATTTACTTCAACGCCTCTTCAAACATGTGTCGATGGAGCAGACTTTTGTCTCCAGCACATCTCACCCTACATATTGCGGCGCTCGGATCATAAATATTAAACATACACATCTCTGGCCAGGACCGAGCGTGCAATAAGAGAGCCGAGCACTTCGTGTGCCTCTGCAGCACAAAAGGTAACGGTAACCGCGGCGAGCTCGGCAAGACTCCAAGTGGCCCTAGTACCAGTGCCAACGCGACCGCAGCAATGAAAGAACTATCTGCAGGACAGAGGTGGACACTCCGTCTGCGCCGCGAGTCCATTCTCTCCGTGCGTTTCATTATAAAGCCCTCTCGTCTGTTTGATAGCACTGAATGGCAGCCAGACTGAAAAGAAAGAGATAGGCGAGTTCGTGAACTTTTAGCAAGAGCTCTCTGATTAAAAACGCGTGGCGACGGGCGGCGGAGTAGACCAGAACGGACAAGTATTTTAGACAAAGGATGTTAGAGGAGATCAGAGGAATAAGATAATGGGAGGGCTGGAGGAGTCTTCAAAGAGTCTATCAGGAAATGAGTCTAAAAGCGTCATCTGAGGCCTGTTTGATTTGGGTTCATTTTAAGAAGGAAAAAAAAAAAGGCTTTGAATTCCTAAAAAGAAACAACGGGCGACACGCATGGATAAACACGCACACGGATACGCATTTGTTCCGTTCACATTGGGAAAAGTGGCACTCAGCACGACGGCAGGCTAATTGTAATGATCCTGTCTGCGGATAACTGTGGGCTTGATTGCTTAAGGTAACTAACATAAAGTCTTCAGCAAATGTAGAAGCTATAGCTTATTGATCCTCGTTTCCGTCCTGTTTTGTCTGTATTGCAAATAAATGGTTCCTTTGTTTGTATCTAAAGAAGATGTTTGCATCATTTGACCCAGAGGTTGGCTGTACTACTAGCTTCAAAAAGTGCATAATGCTGTTGTGTCCTTGGGCAAGACGTTTCGCTCACCTTGACCTTGAGCTTGGACATCTTTTCTCGCGGGGCAGTGGAAGAAAAGCACCGATTTAGGAGCGATTTGTGTGCCTGAGCTAAACTAGAATTAACTTAGCGTTAGAATGGCAAGACAAGACTAGAAAAGTTCATTTGTAGAGCACAATTTGTACACAAAGTAATACAAAGTGCTTTACAAAACAGGGAAATATGCATTAAAACCACAATACAATTAGATAAAAATATAAGACATTAAATGGTAATGCAGTAAATGACTTGGGCTCTTTATTTCAACTATAAGCTCAATTCAAAATAATGTTTGTGTGTGACGGATGGATTCTAAGTCTGAATAAAGAACCCAAACCTCATTTATTCATTTAAAAAGAAGGTACAAGTATTTCTTTTGAAGAGCTACATGTGGCAGAAATCCCATGAAGCAAAGCAATCCTATGAATATTACATTATTTAAATCCCTGGTTTCCTCACAAGTTTATTGGCAGAAATGCATTTTTATTGGGGCAAAGCCGTCAGAAATTCATACGACAATGTTTTTCTTCACTTTAAAACAGTCGTCATAAAAACAAACCTCTATAAAGTCGCTATTGTAAATTCAACAACAACCAAATGTATGCTACAATCTCAGAGAACAGCCAATTGTCACACAGGCTGAGTTTGGTCCAAAGACTCTTACTAAGGACACGGAAAGTCACTGGGAGCCTTTACAACCGGTTCAACTTAGAATTATACTTTTCCCATTTATTTCTCTCCTGCAGTGTGTCCTTGTTTTCATATTCATGCGCTTTCCTGTTCAATTCAATGACAATCTGCTGGAAGGGCAGTGGGTGATGCATTACTTGTTTGGGATAAATGAAATCTGAGGAATAAGTGGAGCGCTATCAGCGTGATGGAAGAGCACACTGAGGAAGAGCCCGGGGGAAGTTTGTCGTGGTGGCACTTTAGAGGTTACAAAAGGTTCTTCTGTTTGGACTCAGTTTGCATGACTTATTCAATTCCTTACGCGCTATTGCATTATCATAAAATACAATGATAATCGGGGTAATTAATTATCGTCAAATAAGCTGAGCAAGACTTAAATTTGCAATAATGTGGATACTTCTCTTCATTAAACACTCGTTGCTGCTGCCATCTTAAGGATGGAATCTGCTGCTTTTGACTGTGCCAAGTCTCATAAGAAAGATTTATTCTCCCATAACATTCCCAAAGACCCTGTTTGTTCCCAGAATGGATCACAGCCGTCAGGAAGGACAAGGGGACTAAAGAAATCACTCCAGACTGAGCCGTGAGCATGTTAATTGCGTGGCTATGCTAATAAACATTATTAGCCTTCTTGCAGACTCATTAGCTTAATTTCCTGCTTTCCAGGTGAAACCCACACGGACACAAAGTGTGTGCTCTTGAACGCTCTGAGGACTTGTCCGTACGGAGAGTGACTGTGGATGAGGATGTGGATGTAAAAGTCTTTTGACTCGCCTGCAGGAGGATCAAAGGTACTTTACTTCTAGTATTTACCCTTTTCATTGTCTGAAGGATGTGCTCATTTTTATAATAGAGGTAAATGACAACATTCATCAAAGACAGTGATATTTATATATATTCCAGGTGACTGAAATGCATACATTTATGCAAAATGTTTGGAGGCGTTTTAAAAGAGGAACAAATTGTGACATACAGTAGAAATATAGTTTAGTTGTTTTTATGTATTTTTCAATACTAACGATAAATTCAACATATCAGATCATGAGTCATCAAATATTAAGACTCTGTATCTTCCTGCGTTGCACCAATGAAATTTCCCCATGTGGGACAATTAAGGATTATCTTATCTTATCTTATTTCCAAACGAAATATTAGCAGCTGAATTCATCTGTTATTCAAATGTCAGAGGGAGAAGCATATATTTCTGTATTATATTTCATATAAATCGCAGAAAATGACATAATTGACTCTAAAAGAGTAAAATCACTTTTAATTGAATGCCATGCAGTCATTTCTTGTGAGAAACCTCGTGCCTTTGACTGTGAGGTAAGTGCAATGAGAAGGAACAGTCGTAATCTATAACTTCAATGCAAGGCCACTCCTCAAGTGTGATATTCATTTTAGACTTCATTACGTCGCACATCCGCTCCAGAAGTTTGAGCTGCAAATACATTACAGAAGGAGAAGGGACAGTTTGAAAGAGAAGGAGGAGTAAAGTAATCTACCTCCTGTTTACAATACCAACACAAAACATCCTCAAAATGTACATAACAGGAGGCTGAAACTCACGGAGACATTTCTTGCTTCTCAATCTTCGCTCAACATTGACTGTAAGTTTGGTGTAATTAGTAACGTTCCCGGTGGCCGGTTGGCACGAGCTTTGGGGTAGTGACCGAAAGGACAAGATTGCGGACACAAGCGGTCGAAATGAGTCTCCCACGCCGGCTGGCCGGGCGCTCCTTTAGAGATAGGCCGGGGAGCTCAGTCACACAGGAGGAGCTCGGAGTAGAGACGGCTGCCCCCGCAAACCGGCCCCGGATACGCCCAAGAGGATGGACGGGTTGGCACAGCTCGTCGATGTTGTTTCACAGAATGGCATTAAACTCACCGTTCCCCACGACGACGGGCAGGGCAAGCGACAGAAACGCCTGTACTTGAATACATTTATTGTCAAACTGTGGGACGTTTACCATGCACCTTTTTACCAACGCATCATTCATTTTAATCCTGTAATTCTAAGTATACATTTTGTGCCGGCAATGCTCAGATTCTGCCATTCAACACCATGTTCCATAACCTATTGCTGCTATTATATCAGTCGAGAAGGTTAATCTTGCCCCGCTGCTCCACGCACGACCGTTAAAAGCCCTTCATGCAGATTGGACTGACTTGTTTTGACAGCGTGCCCTTTGACATGCCGTTAAACGTAGTGACCCGTTCATATATCCTTCATGAGAGACGTCTAATTCCTGGTGTATTTCTCGTACGGGTTGGCTCACCTGCAAACTTGACTTTATGGATTTGACTACTGCACTGAAGCGTGCTCTTTCCTCATTAGCATATATACATATGTACACTATGGGCCGATATAGCCAGGCTGCAGTCGCCACAGGTTATGGCAGAAGAGTGTGTGTAAATGAGTCCGTAGTGTTTAACGCTAGAACCTCTCAGGGGGTCGCTATAGGAACCTCTTCACTCACAAACGCACCAGTTAGTCCACAAGGTTGCACGGGGCAAACCGCTCTACCAGGTGGCGACTGGACGATTCTTTATACTTTTTTTTATATACTTGTGAGTGTCATTACCAACTTTGATGCCACGATGATAATAAACACACTACAATGTATTTTGTTTTTTTACTTTGTTTTTCAAAGGATCTTTTGGCCCGAAGGCTTTATTTGACAAGACAAGAAATGGGGGAGAGGGAAGGACATTCAGCAAATGGTGCGGCCGGCTGCACAATGGAGCCTGGCACTGTCCACTCAGATAAAGTTCAAGACCTAATCCAGTCCTTCTAATCCAAAAGGTCAAATCTTGTCCGATTGATGTGACTAAACAATGATACTATTGTATTCGAATGGTATTTTAAGATTAGTTTCAGGATCTTGTTATGGATTATTTTGACGAGGTCTGGAGCAGGTGCTGTGGTCTTTGTGTGAGTTTAACAAAAAATGGAAACGTTACAGAACAATGTGGTGGATTGAGTGGAGGAGCAACGCGCGAGGACGAAAGGTCCTTTTCAAAGGCCACGTCTGGGCTGGATTTCTTTAGATGCTCAAGTTTCACCAGGATTAAAACTAAGAAAGTGCAAAAATCTAATACTTCAGCTATAAAAAATTAGAATAAAAGAATAACAACTTGTGATTGAAAAGAATAAAGTTCAGTTGGAAACTAACCGCCATTAAACACCAAAGAAGAAGACGACGAAGAAGAAGACAAAGACAAAGAAGATGAAGAAAAAGACGAAGACGAAGAAGAAGATGAAGAAGAAGAAGAAGAAGAAGAAGACTATTGCATAGTGATTAAAAATGTATGACAAAATATGATATCTATTGACTCTATTGAACAGAGCGCTGAATTAACACATGAATTCCTATAATGCAGCAAATACACTTTCAGAGAACCTGGCTTCACATTCAAACTTAGTAAGAACCGTAGCCATCCGAGCCGTCCCAGTCCCTCCTCCAATTAGCGCCGCCAACGCTGATTCAGCCAATAATATTCACTCTCAGGGATTTCCACTAAAGCCACTGCAACGACTTTGATGTAGATTCTTCTCTGTAGGAATATAACAAGACTTTCTGGACTTACACGGGCTCTTCAGGGCTATCGTTTTACCAGCTTGCAGGAATGTGACAAGATGTTTCAATGTCCGCCCAAGGTGCCTTTGAGCTGTCGGACCGGCCTTCACACGGCCCGGGATACAGCACCCGAGTAATCATATCCCCAGGCTTAAGGCAGGGTTGAATTAGAGGTGGAAAAGAAGCTTCACATAGTTTATTCTGAGATACTTCATTAAAAAAAATCGCCCCACCACAATGTACATGAACCAAATAAACTTGGAAAAGATCAACACACACACACACACACACACACAGTACAATATTGTTGAACAGATACCCGCTAAGTACGAGTTATTCCAAAAACTGACTTTATACTATTCGGTGCTGAAAAGAAGATCACGAGCGAAAAGGTGGCATGAAGAGAGAGAGAGAGAGATCAAGGAGATAGGAGACGAGCGGAGGAGACGAGCGGAATAACTCTGTAAATTGGATATGAAATTCGATTGTGAATGGGGGACATGTCCTCGGTGCAGTGGGCTCTCCTCCTGTCACACCTCAATAATAGAGAACGCCTGGCACTTTAGAGAGACACGTAAGTGAGAATGTTGTGACAGACACACCACTCAGGAAGTTACATTTAGATTTTGTATTATTGAATGTGCACTATGCAACTGCCTACTAGTTTCCTGAGATGGCATTGGCTTTGCCTGGAATGTTCCACAGTATGCCATTACATTTCCCAAAGGAGGGGGCCAGAGTTACAGGCCTGTTCTGTGGAGAGGCGCGTCTGCTTTCAGTAAGAATGCACGTTGTACCAGGGTTTTGGCTTAAAAAGCTTAAATGGAGTAAATAAGTTTAATACCATAGCGAAGAACGATCCAGGCAGAGCAATAACGTCTCCATGGAAACAAACAGGTGGCAAAACCTGCATTTACACAGTGCACCCTTGAAGTGGATTTAAACATGTTATAACATTGTTCCCTCATCAAAAACATACCTGGAGTAGCATTTAGCTTAATTCACACTAGTTTGATGAATCCTGGATACAAAGCGGTTAAAAACATCTCCTCAATAACTGAGGATTTCTTGATCTGTGACATGGCTCTGAGAATCTTCTCTATTATTTAAGTCCATAAATCATCACCAAATTTCTGTCTAATCACAATCTGTACAACTGCATGCTGAGACCTGGAAGTGAGCTTGAAATGCGCTGAAATCATCAATCTATTATCTTTAACTGTGTGTAGTCCCCTCTGCCGCCAGTAGATGGCCAAAACTCAGGTGTTCCAGGGGAAACAATGCATTGTTTTAGTTCTAAATGAGGAGATGCCAAACTAAAAGCACTAAACAGCATGTTTAAAGGCTAACAACAATACAGATAGTGTATAATATTTGTCCTTTACATGGGATTACTATTTCACGTCAACATTTGGAAAACATACTTCAAAATCTACTGCTCTGTTTCTGAAGAGGGGTTTAAGTGTTGGAGCGCCCTCTGCTGTCGCCTGCTTTAAACGGGAATAAAACGGTAAACGGTTGCTTCAATGGACACTCAAAGCTTTAGATCAACAGACTTTAAACTGTCCATCAAACATTATTTCGGACTCAAGGGGATTTTGATTTACAACAACGTATATATATATATATATATATATATAGTTCCTCTTTTGATTTCAGATTAAAGTACATATCATACAAGTACCTGGGTGTTCATCTGAACCACAAACTGGACTGGACTCATAACACAGACGCACTGTACAGGAAGAGCCAGCGTCGGCTCTACCTCCTGAGGAGACTCAGGTCTTTTGGAGTGACAGGGCCACTCCTGAAGACCTTCTACGACTCTGTGGTGGCATCAGCTCCTGTATGGTGTGGCCTGCTGGAGCAGCAGCATCACAGAGAGGGAGAGGAAGAGGCTGGACAAAGTCATCAAGAAGTCCAGCTCCGTCCTGGGCTGCGCTCTGGACTCGGTGCAGGAGGTGGGGGACAGGAGGGTCCTGGCTAGATTCACATCTATGCTGGACCATGAGTGTCGCCCCCTGCAGGACACTCTGTCCGCTCTGGAGAGCAGCTTCAGTGAGAGACTGATCCACCCTCGCTGTGTGAGGAAAGGTTTCGCAGGTCTTTCCTTCCTGCTGCTGTCAGACTTTATAACAAACACTGTTCATGTGCAATTACTGTCGTGATCACATGCAATGGTATTTATTTATTTTATCTTTATTATTTTCCCCCTCCATCCCTTGTTGGGAAATGGGAGGTTTTGTCTATAGGAGTTTTTGTTTATAAGAGATCTTCTACTGAGAGTATAAGTGATCTGTTCTTTTCTTCTGTATCTACCTCTGTATCTACCTGCGTTGCATCAATGAAATTTCCCCATGTGGGACAATAAAGGAATATCTTATCTTATATCCTTACAACTTGCAGGTTTGTGTTTCCATGCACATGTAGCTTTCTTGGTATGAAAAAGTAAACTTGTCCACACCGTTCTTCCACTGACTTTCTTTCCCTTTCTCCCGTTCTCTTTCATCTCGCTGTGTGGAAAGGAATGTAATGTGTCCGACCGACAAAGAGAAGCTGACAAACGCTATAGCACGGCAGCAAATACAATACAACTTTACTTCAATGCAGCAGGGAGTGGGAGGGACAGGTGTGAACGGAGAGAGAAACTAGCAACAACAAAGTCTTTCTCTTGCATCTCTTGCTCTCTCTTTTTCAACGCAGCTTGTTTGGATTTTTCCTTTCACAAAACGTAATGAAAGAGAAGAATAACCTCTCTTGATGTTTCACGGAAGGCATCGAATGTACGTAAAATGCAGTTGGTTCTGTTCGTAAAAAGACAGACATTCAATTTACTCATGAGTCCTTTTTTTACATATGTCAAGAATTGAAAATGTGCTAAAGTTAATGTATACTTTATTGTTGAAGGAGCTGTGAGCAACTTGCCTGACCAGCCACGTGCTTTGAAAACATGTCACAGAGACGTTTGGGTCTGGAACCATATCTTCTGTCTTCTGGGTTTCAAATGGGAAGTACCAAACTCTGAGGCAAAATAAGTTATGCATTTTGTTACGAAAGTTATGAGAGTTTTCAGAGGAGATGTCGTCTGCATTTCAGAGACATTCAAACAGAAAAGGAGGGACTGGTTCAGGCAAGTGAGCAACCCAAGTGCATCCACTGAGGGACCTTCTCCATCTTGATCCAGACCCTTGGGCCTAAAGTCGGCTCAACAATCGGTCTATTTTGCCACGTTTTGGGTTTATTGTGCAAATAACACTAGACTAAAGTAGATTACCCAGAACAAAGAAGAACTCTGCAAAGAAAGTGTTACAGTTTGAGTACTAAAGCTATCGATCCTTCTGGAGGCGCGAGTACGGCCCATTTACCACACTCAACATGAGCGGTTTAATGAACCGTTTGTTTAAGCCTGAATACAGTTCTACATTCTTGACTCATAATGGTCCAAAGACCCACTGTGATCGACTCTTTTCTGCTCTGTTCACACTATGAAGATGTGACTGATCTTAACCCAAACCCTAAACCGTAACATTTTTAACACATATCCTAACTTGAAATGATTAATATAATAATAAAAGACTATATAATATACTGAATAATTGTTTTTATTATTTTATTTGCAATAGAAATCCCAGTGGTGGAGCGGTTATGGCACAGCACACGTACACCAGGCTCCAGCTGCAGCCGGCCGCAATGTTTACTGCATGTCCTCCCTTCTCTCTCATCCCCATTTCACGCTGTCCTTTCCTGTCTGATAAAGCTTACGGGCAAACAAATATTTTGGAATAAAAATAAACTAGTTTGGCAGTGCAAAACAAGAACTTGGAGGCGGTGGAGACCTCACAAGAAAAGATGCATTTACAAAGCGCTCTCCGATGCTCCTCGAGAAAACCCAAGATCAGATTAGTTTCTTTCAGTGACACGTGTGAAACAGACACGCTCGTTGGTCTTCTGTCATTTAGAACAAATCCAAACTCCACTCACTTCAGACTTTTGTGCTTTTGTGCTCATTGATTCTGCAGAATGTTTTTGAGTCCTCGAGATACGTTTTCCACGTTCTTTTTCCTTGTAAGCAGATACAGCGTTTGTTCTGCTTTTGGACGGACCACGCGTGTCCCTGATTACCTGTCAATCATGCTCATCTGAACTCCCGGAGATGAAACTGGAGCCCACACGGATGTCGATCTGAAATAAAAAACACTGAGATATATCTCTCCACTATAAAGAGGCCGCTCAGTTCTGCAGTTTTGAGCAGTTAGTCCATTGCACCCATTTAGTTTACAGTGAACAAATGGTCAAATAATGAACTACAAATGCCATAGATAGTGGATAGAAATACAAAAAGAAGCATAATGTGTCTTCTTTTAGCACGACTGATCACAGTCTATGAACGTATGTGTTTTCTATAGTTTGCTCTTCCATATCTTACACTGACTTTGTATTTTTCTTCAACTTTATCCTACAGCTGCTTAAGATGCACAAAATTGTCTTCAACAAAAGCGTGTAATGTGTGGAATAATAATCTCGTATACCTTAGGAGACAAAATAAAAATGTTCAAATGAGATGCAACCTTGAGTCTCCGAAACTCCGCGTCTGACCTTAAAAAACTTTCACATAAACAGCTTCATTTCCCCCTTAAAGCGACGCGCAGGCCAAATCCAATTGTTTTGTCAAATCTCTCCCAGGCTGACCTTTCTGTGAAGTTAAGTAATGAATAAGAATAAGATCTGAAATTGCTTACACCTCAACGCACCGCGAACCACATTAATCCATTCTTGTGTTTGCCAGGTCAATGACACTCTGCCCCAACAACGTGTGATATTATTTTCTATTTAATACAAACAAAAGTCAGTCCTCTTGCATCACATTCGACTTATTTTCCCCTTTTGCCTGGAATTCAATTATAAACTGTATGATATGGTTATTTGTGATGATCTTCTCCGCAGACTTTGACAATTATCCAGGCTTGAACTGCACTTAGCACGTGTTTATTCTGTGATATTGTGTTCGGAATCAGGGCAAAAGGACCTTACCTAGAGGAGATCATATTTTGTACATCCAAATTGTCACGGGTTAATAACTCTGCCGTCGTCAACTTCTGCCAAAACTGCTGTTTATGAGGTAAATGTTTGGTTTTGTCACAAACCCATCACTCAGACGCCATTTTCACATTTAGATCAATCAAAATGTTGTAATAGTTTTCTAGTCAGTCTCGTATTTTAGCGGATTAAAACCAAAGAAAACGTTGTCAGCGATGATAAAATGACAAAACAACTAAAATGAATAAAAGCGACAAGTGAAGACGCACAACTGAATCAGAAGCTGCATACAATAAGAACTTATTACAAACTCAACATCCAACAAGCCAAATGAAACACTGCCAACTGAATTTGCATTGGTAAAATGAATATTCTCTATTTAATCAACTAAATTAAAACAAAATTCTACAAAAACTGGACCTAAAACAAAGAACAAGTTGCCGTGTTGGAGAGACCAGCCTATAAACACGTAGATGTCCCTGTGGCAATAATGCACATTGAATATAATCTCTCAGGAAACAATTCTTTTACTAATTCTCTGTGTAGTCATAATTAACACTGGGATGAAAAGGTTTCTGCTCTGCTCCTGAACCACTCTCGACCCAGAACAACATCAACATTGCCTGGAAACAAGCACTCTAACCAGTCTACCATCCCTCCCCCCCGCCCACGGACCCCTTGCCACTCCCCCCTCTTATGCTTCTGAAGTAGAGCTCTATTTTACTGCTTTAAAGTTGATAAAAGCAGCCTCACAAGTGGAAACCGAATTGTTCATAAACACAAACAATTGCGCAAAATTGATTCCACTTGTCTGCAAAACGAGACGTCAAAAAGTTGCTTTCGGATGAGCGAAAGAAAATACCCAAATAATCCTCCTGGAAGGTAAATGCGGGGATATATTTAGGCAAATAGGATAGATAAAAGCCACCTCCAGCTGTGAGTTAGAAGAGGGTTGGTGGTACAGAGCCAGGACAGGGGGGCGAGAGTGTGGGACGGGTTGTTTCATGTCCTCCACACGCTGCTGTGTAGACTTCTCCTCCGTCTTGTCCTATTTTCCTCTGTCTCCTTTGGTATTGTTCCCATCTGCAGGATTTCCTCTCTCTCCCTTCCCTGTGAAGATAAGATAAATCTTTAATGATCTGCACTCAAAACTTTTTTCTTCCACAAGCAGAAGTCACAGACCAAGTTGGGAAGAGGAGAAATGGGTGGAAGAAATGTCTGTTTCATCTCCGTTTTTGAAGCTTAAAATGTAGATTGCAGATTGATTTTGATTCGAGTTCATATTTTGTGCAGACAGATAAAAATTAGTGCAACAGTTTTGGTGAAGTGTCTTGCCAAAGAACACAACGCCTGTCAATGATGGCAGCGGGACTCGAACCCGCAAACTTCAAATCTCTCGACTGACATCATACAGGTTAATCAATCAAGGTTATCAAATGCTTTAAATCACAGTTTTATACACTTTTTTAACACAGAGATATAAAATATATGTTGTGATTCATTTATTTTTTTAAACTCATGACATTTAGTGTGTTCAAGTCCCATGAACTCCAAAAGTCCACTTTTGTGAGCTGGCGCCTCTTTAGTGCGATCACATGTGGATGTGATCAAAAGGGGGAATTGTGAATGTTGACCAAGCTATTGTCATGCATTTATCTTATATTTCTGTGTCGCATTTATCATATGGGACATGATATTCTTACTGTGTACTTTCTGTGTACTTTCTCCTTATCTGTGAACTGGTACAAATAATCTTAAAGCTGATAACATGCCATTATATCAGACCCAAGCAACAGCTATATAAAATTCAGTTAAACTGTGGAAGGAGGAGCTCAGCGCCAAGACGAAACAACATGCTACTGTTTTTTTGGCCTGACCAGCCGTTCCCAACACGTTTTGACTGACTTTACAAAACCTGAGCGTCTGGGATCCAACCCAGTCGCTCCAATTTCCAATGGGGGTGATTGACAGGCGGATGAACCAATCAGACAAACGCATTGTCCGTTCGTGTCTAAACAAACATGGTGGATTACGAGGAAAGAATAAAAATAACACTTGCCGACTCCTGCTGAGTCAACAAGCGACGCACTAAACTCTGTAAATCTGAGGTAAATGAAGTTATATATTTTGTACTGAATGTTCCGAAAATATTTAAGAGACATCTTCCGCATTTTAGAGACACGTGACACAAATTAGCAGCGATGGTTGGAGCGATAAATGCTGGAACGCCAATGGTACGATTACCGAGACGCATTCGAACAGAATTTGGGCGGGGCTGGCGGGTCAGGCAAACAGTTTTTCCTTGTTTGCAAGGAAACACAGTAACTTACACAGTAAGACAATGCATGTTTAAATAAACCTTGTACACTCATTGTGAAGAATATGTCATTTGTTTTCAATACCACATACTTTTACACAACTTGAGCATGAATACAATACAACAAACAATACATTAATACGTCTTCTTTTCTGTTCGGACGCTGCTGAAGCCTGATTGGACCGGTCTTGTGAATAGTCCTCATGTGTTTGGCAGTAGCTCACTTTGAGCAGGAGATAAATAATAATTGAACATTTGTTCCAAGAAAATTATACTTCAAATGCCCAGCAGCCTGTTTACAGAGAGAGCTCCGGTGACAGCGTGGTGCCAGCCAGATCAAAACCACAAAGCTTGTATTTAGAAAACTACTGAACAGTGCGTCTCATAGGCAATAGCTTTCATTTGGCCTTTAGCTTTTGATAGATTATTTTTAAAGTCGTTCTTGCCTCATGAATAATAATACAATATGTTGTAGTCGGCCAAAATCATGCTGGACTGAATTGGAAATATGCACCAAAACATGTGGAGTGAATCCTCAGATCATATTCTTGACTTGCTAATGCTATAGTCTTTTAAATGATGAGAAGTCAGATTAACTTGCCACTCAATCATTTCTTTATGTTCAATTATTCATTAATACAAAAGCTTTTGACACCTTTCAACAACCAAGTAAAATATTATGCACCAAAACCTTCTCACTTGCATGATAAAATATTGAAGCGTTCCTCCGAGCTGCTCCACCTGCAAGACAAATGTGTGGGAAATGTAGCATAACAGTGTATTATTCAGAAGTGGGCACAGTGATATCACAATATCTTTCATTAAGATAAAGTTGAACATAATGCTGTGTTTATAGTGCAATAGTGTCAAAGGAGACGGCATAAGCGCTGTTTTCAACACAAATCCATCCCAAAAAAATGACAGTAAATAACATATTTTCCTGTGGCACAAACAAGATAAGATGTAAGATGTAATGGCTTTGCAAAACCTGCCGTACTGAACACTAAGTAAGTCCGTGTTTCACTGAAGGCAGAAAGTAGTTTTATACTTGGATGAACTCCCAAATCTACAGTAAACATTTAACTTCGCTCTCAAAAACAGCCACATGGAGCGAGACGATGACGAGGAGAAAGTGCTGTCGCTCATCGATTGATACTCGTCATGTGTGCACCCGGCCCCGGCCCCAGCATTGGCCCCGGCCCCCTGCATAATCCCACTTACAGAGCTGTGCCTTTAATCTGCAGCTGCTTCATTTCTGTCGATGGCTTTCATTTATATTCATTAGCTCTTTGAACCTGAAAGAGAAGAGCACCTCATCACAGCAGAGAGGTCACGGACGATTACTGTCACACAACTTTTACTGCGAACTTTCAGAGCGGCAAAAAGAAGTTTGGTTACAGACGAGTCGGCACTTATTCGCTCGTTTCTATATGTGTTTGTGTTGTTTATGCCCCCAAGCGCGACATGCCCGAGACAAATCTCCCTCTGCGAGACAATAATGAGGCCAAGATTAAAGTTCAAAATTAACAAAAGTAATAAAGTAAAACAGTCCCTCCCGAGTTAATACTACTGTTCCTGGACCTTCCTTTAGGTGGCGCAGTATCCCATTTGCCTGGGAAATCACGTCTGGTCGAGCCGCATGCTCCGCCAGTTCAGATGGGTGTGACTGACAGGGGCGTTAGCCAATCAGGGACGCGCACTGTATCAAAACAAACATGGCGGCAGATTCAAAGAGTCCGTCCAGGTTGAAATATGAACGCAATAATCGTCAATATTGTAGTAGCCGTAGTGATTTTTGTAGGAGTTTTTAATGTATTGTTTCTTTTATTCTTTTTATCATGTCATGGATATAATTTTTGTATTATGGAATCATTGTGGCACTCTGCACGACCACGCCTGTATTTGTTTAGCTATTTTTATACAGTAAGTACATTTTATTATTGATATTAAACTATTGTCCTGTCTATATATCGATCTATCTATGGAATGATTGATCTATAATGCAAATAAAACATCTCGACCGCTCCTCTCCCACTGTATCTCCATAAATCTCCCCCTTTCACTTGACTTGAAAATCCACCTTTTTGAAACGTAGCTTTGCCGAAAAGAAAAGCCGAAAAACATATTTCTGAAGTTTCAAAGTGGTTTCATCACATTATCCAAAGAGCGAGCGATACATTAGCAGTTTTATTACTCTGTCATCAGGAAAGTAAAGCTGGCAGTGGTGAGGAAGAAGAAGAAGAAGAAGAAGAAGAAGAAGAAGAAGAAGAAGAAGAAGAAGAAGAAGAAGAAGAAGAAGAAGTAGACGAAGAAGAAGAAGAAGAAGTAGACGAAGAAGAAGAAGAAGAAGAAGTAGACGAAGAAGAAGAAGAAGAAGAAGAAGAAGTAGACGAAGAAGTAGACGAAGAAGAAGAAGAAGAAGAAGTAGACGAAGAAGTAGACGAAGAAGAAGAAGAAGAAGTAGACGAAGAAGAAGAAGAAGAAGAAGAAGAAGAAGAAGAAGAAGAAGAAGAAGAAGAAGTAGACGAAGTAGACGAAGAAGAAGAAGAAGAAGAAGAAGAAGAAGAAGAAGACGAAGACGAAGACGAAGACGAAGACGAAGACGAAGACGAAGACGAAGACGAAGAAGAAGAAGTAGACGAAGACGAAGACGAAGACGAAGACGAAGAAGAAGAAGACGAAGACGAAGACGAAGAAGAAGAAGAAGAAGAAGAAGAAGAAGAAGAAGAAGAAGAAGAAGAAGAAGAAGAAGAAGAAGAAGAAGAAGAAGAAGCCGCGAGGAGACAGGAGCTAAATGAGGAGCCGACGGCGCTAACCACTAATTGACCCGAGCCTCGTCGCCGGCGCCAGAAACGATACTGTTGAACTGCAGCGCATTGTAATTAATATGACAGAGAGCTTTCATCATGCGCAAACCCGACGTGGCAGTGTGAAAATGCAATGCGGAGGTAAGAGCAGAAACGGGAGGCAGACGATGATGAAACTGTATTTGTTGTTTAGTTTGAATTGTTAAAAAAAAAGCCGGCACAGGTAAAGCCGTAACATCTCCATGGAAACGAGCAGGTGGAGGAAAGATACACAATGCACGTTAAAGTTAAAGATACTTGAGTGTGTCGTATAAATCACTGAAAAGCAAAGAAATTAAGCTTGTTTTTGTGTAAACAGCATTTGTTTTTGCAATCATAAATCATAAGATAGATCATAAATAGTTTCCAATGCGTTCCCTAAACTCCTGACACTTCAACAGAAAAGGTTTGCTTACAATTGTTAATTTCTCTCGACTTTGGTGTCATTTTACCAAATAATAGCATTAATTTACAAAAAAAAATGTATTATTCGGGCTGATTTTCTGCTGTTTCTAAACCCAACAAACAAATGGCCGGACGCTTTGTGGAGATTTATTCACTCAAATAAAAGTGGTAATAAGCTATAAAAAGAGGAGCGTTATAAGGATGAGTAAAGCTGCTGTAGGAGGAATGGACTGATATATTAAGCATTTGTTGAGACTTGACAATAGGCGTTTCAAAGCAGAAGACAAAATTACTATAAAAATGTGTGTTGTCATGATACTAACATTTCAAACTAAAAAAAATACTTGATTTTCAATTCCGATATGACAATTATGATTAAAATAGCACTTTTTTGACTCAATTAACTGACAATTTCAACACAAAATAGTTTCTTCATTCAACCCTGTGGTCTTACTCTCTGATAAAGCTCAAGACATTTAAAAACGGTTCATAAACGGTCAAACGTTGTCTTTTTAATGTGATTCAGTATCATTTATACTCAATTTTCGATATGTTTGACGACCTTAAAATGAGTCGAGTCAGTTGTTGTACAAACTGAACCCGATTCACACCAAATTGATTGATAGCATTCTTCCTTTTACGCTTTCTTTTATCATAAATACAGACGTTTTTAAGAGGTTCACTTCTTCTACTCCAACACACATTCCTACAGGTCAAAAGCCATACGAGCTGAAATAACATTTTACATTGCCGTGCTGAGAAATGTCTCCTGGAACATTAAGTCTTATCTTCCCTGCTGACTCGGAGACCAGTCCGACCTCTGACCCCGGCGTCACATCCGAACTGCAGCATTTTTCAGCGCGGTGATGAAACTCGACGACGGCGTCCATAAAAAAATGCAATCACTGTAATGGCCACGAGCACACACTGAGTTTACGCAGAAACGGGCGAGGGCGATTATCCTCCTGACCCGCGCGCTCCTCTTCCAAAGTCCAACAGGCGGCTAATATTGACAGAGCGGTCCAGATTTACGGGGGACGGAAGCGTGGGGAGCGGGGGGCGTCTGAATTGTGGGTATTGACGTTCTGCTCGGTCAATCAAAATGGATGTTTTTACAGAGGTATACATTTTTGAAGCTACCGTATTTTCCGGATTATAAGTCGCACTTTTTTACATGGTTCTGGCCGGGGTGCGACTTTGTGATATTGTTTGTTATTTTCACACTGGCAACCGCATTTCACAAGAGGGCGCTCTAGGCTCTGAGCGACGCAGAAGAAGAATCTGCACTTCCTCTTCCTCTGGAGTTTGTGGAGTTGTTTAGAAGTGACACAGAGGAAGAAGAATTCAATGGATTTAGTGATTTGGGGTCAAACTGATGCTTTGGTAAACTTGTTAGCATGTTCTTTATGCTATAGTTATCTGAATAACTGTTCATATGTTACGTTAACATACCAGACACTTACCACAGTTCTGTCTGTGCCTCATGTAGCTGAAGGTGTTAGCGTTAGCATACGTCATGTAGCTGAAGGTGTTAGCGTTAGCATACGTCATGTAGCTGAAGGTGTTAGCGTTAGCATACGTCATGTAGCTGAAGGTGTTAGCGTTAGCATACGTCATGTAGCTGAAGGTGTTAGCGTTAGCATACGTCATGTAGCTGAAGGTGTTAGCGTTAGCATACGTCGTGTAGCTGAAGGTGTTAGCGTTAGCATGCGTCGTGTAGCTGAAGGTGTTAGCGTTAGCATACGTCATGTAGCTGAAGGTGTTAGCGTTAGCATACGTCGTGTAGCTGAAGGTGTTAGCGTTAGCATACGTCGTGTAGCTGAAGGTGTTAGCGTTAGCATACGTCGTGTAGCTGAAGGTGTTAGCGTTAGCATACGTCATGTAGCTGAAGGTGTTAGCGTTAGCATACGTACACCTATTCACCATGTTCTCTCATCTGTTATTATTTTAAATTGCATTTCAAGTTGAAATGTCTGTTCTTGGTCTTGAATTTCATCCCAAAAATGCAAACTTATACACCAGTGCAACTTATACAGGTTTTTTTCTTGTCTATTGTGCATTTTTTGGCTGGCGACTTATAGTCCAGAAAATACGGTACAAAGCCTCATTGAGGAGCGCGTTTGTTGGATGTCGAGTGGATCCCCAGCGCTGGCATTGAATATTGTTGTTGTTGTAGTCTTACCTTGACTGGGTG
This sequence comes from Eucyclogobius newberryi, assembly GCF_026437365.1. NCBI lineage: Eukaryota > Metazoa > Chordata > Actinopteri > Gobiiformes > Gobiidae > Eucyclogobius > Eucyclogobius newberryi. Next base: position 1,813,530 of record NW_027315779.1, read on the forward strand.
AATTGAAGGATTGTGCGGCGTCTGGGGAATGGCAGTCTCATTTCTATCTCCGACTGTGATCGAGGAGTGAAAGAGTAATAATAAACTTGTAAAGCAAATGTACTTTCTACAAAAAGTGTGGCTGTTGTCACCACCTTGGTTTTAAAGCTTTAAACCATATTATTTTATTACAACATATTTAGCTTCATCCATAAGGAAAATAACAATCACAAATGACACAAATACACAAATGAATAAACACGTAAAATGTGGACTGCTAAACATTAGAGCAATTTCCTCCAAATCGCTCTTAGTTAATGAATTAACTAGTGACTATAACATAGATCTTCTAGCTCTAACTGAAACGTGGCTTCAACAAGACGACTACGTCAGACTAAATGAGTCCACCCCACCCACCCATGTTAACTTTCAGACTGCCAGGAGCACAGGAGGTGGTGGTGTGGCAGTGATCTCACACTCAAGCCTACTCATGAGCCCTAAAACTAACAATGCATTTCACTCATTTGAAAGCCTTATGCTGTCAATCACATTTCCAAATATGAAAAACCAAAAAGGAGTTTTGTTCATAGTTATCTACCGACCTCCTGGTCCCTATTCAGAGTTTTTAACAGAGTTTTCTGACTTTATATCAAACTTAGTGTTAGCCTGGGATAAAATAGTTATAGTTGGAGACTTTAATATCCACGTGAACATGAGCGATGACGCTCTCAGTAATGCCTTCAGCGCCTTGTTAGACAGCATTGGTTTCACTCAGAATGTAAATAAACCGACTCACACTCACAAGAACACTCTGGATCTTGTCCTAACGTATGGAACAGAGATTAGTGACCTCATTGTCCTCCCTCAAAACCCTATATTGTCAGATCATTTCCTAATTACCTTTCAGTTTATTCTTAAAGATCATCCAGTCCCACAAAATAAAGTTATAATGAAAAGGACAATATCTGAAAAATCTATCTCAAAATTCAAGGAAATAATAGAGCCAATATTCAGTGACATGTCATGTGATCATGTCATGTGATCCTGCTGAGAACAGCTTTAGTCCCAGTTTAAGTGATCAATGTGTCGACTTGACCATGAATTCTCTGAAGTCTGCTCTTGACGTTGTCGCGCCGTTAAAACAGAAGGTCATTAGGCCAAAGCGCGCCTCCCCATGGTACAACCAAGAACTGCGTTCACATAAACAAAGAGTTAGAAAGTTAGAGGGATTATTTCGTCGCTCTCACACCGAAGAATCCTTAAAAGCATGGAAAAGTTGCCTGCTGTCCTATAAGCAGGCTCTGCGTAAGGCCCAAACCAGATATTATTCAAATCTAATAGAAGTCAACAAAAGTAACACTAAATTCCTTTTCAGCACTGTAGCTAGGCTAACAAACTGTCACAGTGCAGTAGAGCCCTCAATCCCAGCTACACTTAGCTCTGATGATTTCCTCCTATTTTTTAACAATAAAATAAAAACAATCAGAGATAAATTAGATGAAATTACCCCCGCTATTAGCCCTGAACTAGCCCAAGCTGTAAATCTAACGTCCCATATAAATCCACCTGTAAACTTAGAAAGGTTCACAGCTGTTGATCAAGCAGAGATAACTTCAGCCATTATGTCCTCTAAAAGCTCAACTTGTGTCCTAGACCCCATTCCAAGCAGACTCCTCAAAGACATTCTCCCCCTAATTATAGACCCTATTCTTAATATAATAAATACTTCACTCCAAAGTGGCTATGTTCCACAGTCCTTCAAACATGCAGTCATTAAACCTCTTCTGAAAAAGCCTAATCTAGATCCCGACCTATTGGTAAACTACAGACCTATTTCAAATCTTCCCTTCGTCTCTAAAATCCTTGAAAAAGTTGTAGTAAAACAGCTTTGTCGCCACCTGCAGGACAATAACTTATTTGAAGTTTTCCAGTCAGGGTTCAGAGCCCACCACAGCACTGAAACTGCACTAGTTAAAGTCACAAATGATTTGTTATTAGCCGCTGACGATGGACTGGTCTCAATCCTGGTTCTGTTGGACCTCAGCGCATCGACCACAACATTCTACTGCAGAGGTTAGAATGTGATGTAGGTGTTGGAGGAACAGCCCTCAGCTGGTTTAAATCCTATCTATCTGATAGGTTCCAATTTGTTAATGTAAACCAGAGCTCCTCACCAAGCTCTAAAGTAATTTACGGTGTGCCACAGGGTTCGGTACTCGGTCCAATTCTGTTTACTCTTTATATGCTACCATTAGGCAACATTATCAGAAAGCATGGCATTAACTTCCACTGCTATGCAGACGACACTCAGCTGTATTTATCAATGAAACCTGATCAGAGCGATCAAGTAGACAGACTTAGTGCTTGTGTGAAGGAGATAAAAACCTGGATGACACTTAACTACCTGCTTCTTAACCCTGAAAAAACCGAGGTCATTGTGCTTGGCCCTAAGCATCTACGAGACTCTCTATCTGAGCAGATAGTCACACTGGACAATGTCAGTGTAGCCTCCAGTTCTACTGTAAGAAACCTTGGAGTCTTATTTGACCAGGAGCTCTCATTTAAAGCTCATATAAATCAAGCTTGTAAAACAGCCTATTTCCATTTGCGCAACATAGCCAAAATCTGAAGAATCCTGCCTAAAAGTGATGCCGAAAAACTTATCCATGCATTTGTAACGACTAGATTAGACTACTGTAACTCCCTGCTTGCAGCGTGTCCTAAAAGCTCCATAAAAAGCTTTCAACTGGTTCAAAATGCAGCAGCAAGATTACTAACAGGAACAAAAAGAAGAGAGCACATTACGCCAGTGCTCAAGTCTCTTCACTGGCTCCCCGTCGAGTCCAGAATCAAATTTAAAATTCTACTCTTGACCTACAAAGCCATAAATGACATGGCCCCATCCTACCTCAAATATGCTATAGAACCATATCATCCAAACAGAGCTCTTCGCTCCCAGAATGCTGGCCTTCTGGTGGTGCCAAGAGTCTCTAAAAGTACTGTAGGAGGTAGAGCGTTTAGCTACCAAGCTCCTGTGTTATGGAATCAGCTCCCGACCCATGTTAAATATGCTGACACAGTCTCTTCATTTAAGTCCAGGCTTAAAACGTTCCTCTTCGAAATCGCTTATGGTCAGAGTAGTTAGGAACAGAAAGATAAACCCACAGCTTTAGCTACGCTGCCCTAGGAGTAACTATGCTGGGGGAAGTATGACAGCTTGAGCACTATCCTCTTCTTCTTCTGACTACTTATGCTATCAAACAATATTTATTTTTTGATTCCACTTGCAAACTGTTCACCGCCTTCTTTTCTTTCTCTCACTCCTGAGGACCTGTGGACCCAGATGCCCCTCCCCTGATGAAGTGGTCCCTGCCCTGTGTGGACGGTCCCTCATCTGCCTGAGGAGTGGGTCCAGCTCGCCTCCGACGGTCCCTCATCTGCCTGAAGAGTGGGTCCAGCTCGCCTCAGACGGTCCCTCATCTGCCTGAAGAGTGGGTCCAGCTCGCCTCAGACGGTCCCTCATCTGCCTGAAGAGTGGGTCCAGCTCGCCCCCGACGGTCCCTCATCTGCCTGAAGAGTGGGTCCAGCTCGCCTCCGACGGTCCCTCATCTGCCTGAAGAGTGGGTCCAGCTCGCCTCAGACGGTCCCTCATCTGCCTGAAGAGTGGGTCCAGCTCGCCTCAGACGGTCCCTCATCTGCCTGAAGAGTGGGTCCAGTTCGCCTCCGACGGTCCCTCATCTGCCTGAAGAGTGGGTCCAGCTCGACTCAGTCGGTCCCTCATCTGCCTGAAGAGTGGGTCCAGCTCCAGTCTCCTCGTGTCCGTCTGTGAGAGTCGGATCTCTCCTTCACTGGAACTCCTCCAGGTTTCTACGCTTTTTTCCCAAAGATGTTTTTTTTGTAGTTTTTCCTGGCCGAGAAGGAGAGTCTAAGGACAGAGGACCCTGGGACATCGTCCCTCGCCACCACAGACAGTGTCTGACTCCATCGCCACCACAGACATTGTTGATTCATTTCTCCCTGTGGCCCTCAGAGGCAACTGTTGTTGTGATTTTGGGCCTTACAAAAATAAATTGATTTGATTTGATTTGATCCACACTTGTTCTATTACTACGTGTATTACGTCTTCCCTTACGCTCCTCCTCTGAGCCTCACAAAAACATTTGGTTTCAAATTACCCAAATGTGTGGCATCACATGTAGAGCGATATTCGTAGTTTTTAAGACCATAAATCATCTCCAGTCTCGTTCTGAGACTTTCTGCAGTTAAATTTAGTTCATTACAATTTAGGGACGAGGCAACTTTTGTTTATTTCCCCATGATAATTAATTCTGCTGCCAGTAGATGGAGTGCTAACATCAATGAGGAAACACCTTATATTTGGAAAATTCATTCTGTCTTTTTCAAATAAACAACTTTAGTTCCAATAAGACAGTGTTTTGTCGTCGAGCTGATGATCCACTCAGAGGGCGTGTTTACCTGCCGTGTTTACCTGCCGTGTTTACCTGCCGTGTTTACCTGGCGTGTTTACCTGCCGTGTTTACATGGCGTGTTTACCTGCCGTATTTACCCGCCGTGTTTACCTGCCGTGTTTACCTGGCGTGTTTACCTGGCGCGTTTACCTGGCGTGTTTACCCGGCGTGTTTACCCACCGTGTTTACCCGCTGTGTTACCTGCCGTGTTTACCTGTCGTGTTTACCTGCCGTGTTACCTGCCGTGTTACCTGCCGTGTTTACCTGCCGTGTTTACCTGGCGTGTTTACCTGGCGCGTTTACCTGGCGTGTTTACCCGGCGTGTTTACCCACCGTGTTTACCCACCGTGTTTACCCGCTGTGTTACCTGCCGTGTTTACCTGTCGTGTTTACCTGCCGTGTTACCTGCCGTGTTACCTGCCGTGTTTACCTGCCTTGTTTACCTTTGATGTAGCTTGTACTCTCAAACACAATACTGAGGTCACACCATATCAAAGAAAGCAAACAGTCATAGGATCTGGCAACCCAAACTGAGGAGCTCATCAGCTTGAACAAAATCACAAAATCACAGTCACATTTTAAAGTCGAGTTCATTTCAGTTACAATCTGTACTTTGGCAATATAACGAAGTTCTCTTTCTACAGGTAGATCACAACAAGTGAACTATAGCGACCCCCAAAACCCGATGATTAAAACGAGCGGCCATCATTAAGCTCGAGCTAAAATCCATTGCAAGAACAGGGCGGCGCTGGACCCCCGCTGACGCCGCCTAATTGGCCGTGCGCACGCTTTTGTTCTCATCTGTTAACAAGGAGCGACTTGACAACGCACAACCCCAAAACCTAAACCATTTGCAACAAGCGTAACAAGGCTGTTTTTTGCTGCGTAACCAAGGAACTTTTCAAAATCGCTCGACGAAGATCAGAGCGGAAACGTCTGGATGTGGAAATGTCGAGGCGTTAGTCATTCTGTTTCATCTTTGGAGATTTTTGTCATTCTTTTATCTTCACTGCGAGGCATAACTCAGGGAAAATAGCTTAGCATAGCGCCGCGAGTCCCGGGTGATTATGCCATTTCTGCTCCATCACAAAAGTTAAACCTGCCAATCTTCAAATGCGTCGGTTATCGTTAGCGTGCCAAGATTTAGAGACTTTAAGTTGATCGTTTTGGGACTGTTAAAAGTTCCTTCCAGTCTCACTCTTAATTTCCTGTGCGCATAAAGTACGTGGATTTTATCATCTCAATATCGAGCTGCAGAGCAAGAAGTCATTTTGAATTAAATATTGTGCTGTCAGTTCAGCAGTATGAAAATGGGAGTCTGAACTGTACCTGTTGTGACCTATTTTGTGTGCATATTTTGCCTTTATTGAATGCAGTTTGTTTAAAGCAGCATCGCCAGGAAGTTGGCATCTACATCCATAGTTCTTCGCTCTCACAAACATGGCACATCTCCATCTCTAGTCTTCCTCCCTAATGCTCTGAGTGAGTAACAGACAGATTCAACCAATCACAGTGAAGTATGAACTCTAAGAACAAGCAAATTAGTTTATTTACCGCTCATTTATTACGTGATCCAAACAAAATTGCGACCGGGCTCAGAGGAAATGATAATATGCGTTATTTGACATATTAAACCACACCTACAGGTCAGCAAGTCATGAAAAACATGCAAATATAATATAAGATAAGATAAGATATTCCTTTATTGTTCCACATGGGGAAATTTCATTGGTGCAACGCAGGTAGATACAGAGGTAGATACAGAAGAACAGAACAGATCACTTATAGGAAGTCTGAAAAACACTTTCAGTAGAAGATCTCCCATAAATAAATAAAAACTCCCATAGACAAATAAATAAATAAATACATAAATACCATTGCATGTGATCACGACAGTAATATAATATATAACACATCGGTTTAACATCACAGCTCAATATTAACTTCAATAAACCTACAATATGATAACAGTGACAAATAAAGACTAAATAATAACAAAAGGACACTAAAAACAGAGGATTACCAGGGATGACTGACCTCTTCCCAACACGGAATTAGCAAAAGGGAAGAGGAAGTCACGACCCTCAGATGCATACAATTGCGCTAAGAGGAACACACGAAGAAGAAGTAGGGACTGGGGGACCAAGACAGCACAGTAAATCAAATACCAGGTATGTTCAACACAATAATAACATAATAATGACGATTTTGGGTCATTATAACACAGTAATAAATGGACTTTTTACATCTGCACACTCAAGCGCTCAAGGCAAATTAGACGCATTTCAAGCACAAGTAAAAGAGTCATAACCGAGTCTTAATGAAAGTTGTTGGGCTGTTGGACCGCCCTTTGTCTGCATTTGCATACCGTAAAAGGGGCTTAGCATATGTTCCACCGACACAACAAAACATGGAAATACTTTGCTCTTTCTGCAGTTGCACAGCGTGTTGTAGCTGTCCAAAAGCACCTTTAGTGCAGTGACCCACTTAGAGGCGCCGCTGTAGTATCCGTCATGTAGTGCAGGAAAAAGCATTAGCTAACCATTGGCTCCCCTCCATAGACCACTGCGGCGGAAATACCACCAAAATACTATCTCGTTAAAGGCCCATCGCTGCAAGAGTCCCGGAGTCAATGGGGTTGTGTAACTCAATTTCCCCCAAGTCTGAGAACAACTCGAAGATAATGGATTTCGACGGAATGGACCCCAGCACTAAACGCACCCCGCGTGGACGAGATATTTTGGACCGCGAATATGAAATGGGAGCAAGTGAATGTATATTTTCGCTCGCGGACAAAATGAAGGCGAGTACAGCGGTTCAATAATATGTTGGGGAAATGGGCTTGATAAGTTGGAAAACGGCAAATTACACACTTGTGATTGAGTTTCAGCGCAAGGGAACTGAAAAGGGCCAGTCGTCTGCTGAAGGGGCGGGGAATGGTAGGACAGGAGAACAGAAGCACGTTAAGTATGGGGAAGTGAGGATGTGTGTTAGAAAAACATAATGAAACGATTGTGTGGAGCGTTCGTTTGAAGCAGAGACGTGACGTAGGAAACACTCTTACAATCTACACATTCTTACAATCTACTCTTTGTCAAAGGCTGGATCTTTTTGTGTGGAATAAAATATGACTCCATCCAATCTGAAGCAAATGCCAACACGATACTGTGTAGAAAGTCCTTGTTTCATCTGACGACCGATTCATTTTGTAACAGAAACAACTTGAAACATAGTTGTCTTTTTTATTTTATTTTTACTTTAGGTCATTTAAAAAATATTTCATAATTGAATATTGATCATTTTTATCGCTAATATACATGGTTCTGCATGAATTTAAAAAAAACAACAACATTTCATTCCAAGCTAAGCAATAACATCTCCATGGAGACAAGTGGAAACCTACACAATCCACCTTTAGTACTGGTTTCTTTTCTGCTGTGTAATAATATAATTAATGGCAATGAAAGTAAATGGGCATTTTATATATATCATTCTGTAAAATTCTCCCGTATTTATGCCTTTGTGGGTTGATCATTTGCTTCTTGTCTATTTTGGTAGTTAGTTAAACAATAATATGACCTCTTAGATGTTAAGTATTCTTAGATGACCTCTAATTGTCGGGAAAATGCTTCAATTAATCCAAATCAACGCTGAGTTTTGTTACATTCCAACCAGTACCCAACACCAACATCTTTAATAAATGCAGTGGTAGACTGAGTAAAAAAGGAGAAAAAGGCTCTGAGTTTGAGTGAGGGATTAGGAAACACCCCAAGGATCGTCCCGGGGCAGCGAGGGAGATCACAGACAGGCGCTGACACCTAAGAACTTGCATGAATTTGTAAAAAAAAAAAAGTTCATCCTAAAAGTTTGTACAGTTAATGCAACATTCATGCGACTGTAACGGGATTTGCTCAAAGATTGAAGGGATTTTCAGACTTTCCTGAGAGGGAGCGTCCCGAGTGCATTTAGGGCAGAGCACACACTGGACAAGGCCACACTTAATCACAGCTGACACGGACTGACACTCTGTCCTATCGGGACTTTATTTCATTTGGTGGAACTGGTGCACCATTTTCGTGGGGGCTGTTGAAAGACGTTCACGCAGACTGTACTTGTCACAGTGGATTTTATGCTCGCACACTGCTTAAACCGCAGCTATTGGACAGAGGGGCTTTTGGATTTAGCTCGTTCACCCCCAACTCTTCAACTCTGAACAATTTCGATCAAGAACTGTGCCGACATTTTGTGATTTGAATGGCAAAAAGCGGTACGAGTGACAAGTGCGACGAATGGAATCTGCTTCTGCACAAGATCAAAACACGTCTAAAATGCTTAATATTTAGTATATACTTAGTGAACGGAGACAAGCAAGTAAACAGCAGAGAGACAAAGGAAACGCTGCTGGCTCGCGGCGCATTTGTGACTGATGCAGACACAGTTTTCTCTCCGTAGAAAACTGCTCCCGAGTCTGTTTGTTTTGGGCGTGGCGATGTCGTTCCCCAATTTGAGTCATGTTTGCCGAATGACGGTCATGCCGGTCGTTAGCTTGAGTGTCATTTAAATAATCGGAAAGAATTCTATCCGAGAGTCATTTAAGTTAAATATAAGTTTGTTAAGACAGATTTATAGCGCATCGTTGCTCTACTTTGAATACTAACTGCTCTCGGCGACCGGACAAAACGCTCTGTTGAACGCACTTGCCGGCTCGAATACTTATTTACCCACCACTCTCCAAACCCGAGACCTGAATTTAAAAAAGGGCTGAAAGAATCCAAGTCAGTTTTCTGAGCAGAGATAAGCGCTGAACCAAGTTAGTGTTGAGAAAATGTGTGTGTTTGTGTGTCTGGGCCTGGGCCTTGTCACCAGTGATGGAAAGGTTCTGTCCAGAGCAGTAGAAAAAGCTCTGCAGCTCCGTCCTGGTTAGATTTAGTTTAAGATGAGAGTGAAACCAATCCGTGGAAAGAGAGGACGGGCTGTCGCTCAAGAGCTGGACCGGAGAAGACGAGGCACATCAGGACAGGAAACGTGCAGAAGAAGCAACAAAAGCAGCTGTCGATGTCCTTCATTCTTGAGTGGTCCAGTGTAGTAAAGGGATCAAAGGTAGTCACAACCGTGTCCACTATGTTTGACCCTTTGTCACCAACAAATGCAGTTGGTTATTTAGAAAGTAAAAATATATATATATATTTTTTTAGCAAACAAATTCAAATTCATCATGATCGTTGGCACCGGTCTTATGTCCTTGAGCTCAAATGTATGTAATTGACAGGTGAATTAGCCAATCAGCGACACGCTTGGCCCGTCTGTAACAGAAGCCCTGAACACTGTGAATCCAGGACTGAAGCCCTGAACACTGTGAATCCAGGACTGAAGCCCTGAACACTGTGAATCCAGGACTGAAGCCCTGAACACTGTAGCCCTGAACACTGTGAATCCAGGACTGAAGCCCTGAACACTGTGAATCCAGGACTGAAGCCCTGAACACTGTAGCCCTGAACACTGTGAATCCAGGACTGAAGCCCTGAACACTGTGAATCCAGGACTGAAGCCCTGAACACTGTGAATCCAGGACTGAAGCCCTGAACACTGTGAATCCAGGACTGAAGCCCTGAACACTGTGAATCCAGGACTGAAGCCCTGAACACTGTAGCCCTGAACACTGTGAATCCAGGACTGAAGCCCTGAACACTGTGAATCCAGGACTGAAGCCCTGAACACTGTAGCCCTGAACACTGTGAATCCAGGACTGAAGCCCTGAACACTGTGAATCCAGGACTGAAGCCCTGAACACTGTGAATCCAGGACTGAAGCCCTGAACACTGTGAATCCAGGACTGAAGCCCTGAACACTGTAGCCCTGAACACTGTGAATCCAGGACTGAAGCCCTGAACACTGTGAATCCAGGACTGAAGCCCTGAACACTGTAGCCCTGAACACTGTGAATTCAGGACTGAAGCCCTGAACACTGTGAATCCAGGACTGAAGCCCTGAACACTGTAGCCCTGAACACTGTGAATCCAGGACTGAAGCCCTGAACACTGTGAATCCAGGACTGAAGCCCTGAACACTGTGAATCCAGGACTGAAGCCCTGAACACTGTGAATCCAGGACTGAAGCCCTGAACACTGTAGCCCTGAACACTGTGAATCCAGGACTGAAGCCCTGAACACTGTGAATCCAGGACTGAAGCCCTGAACACTGTGAATCCAGGACTGAAGCCCTGAACACTGTGAATCCAGGACTGAAGCCCTGAACAAATGTGAATCCAGGACTGAAGCCCTGAACACTGTGAATCCAGGACTGAAGCCCTGAACACTGTAGCCCTGAACACTGTGAATCCAGGACTGAAGCCCTGAACACTGTGAATCCAGGACTGAAGCCCTGAACAAATGTGAATCCAGGACTGAAGCCCTGAACACTGTGAATCCAGGACTAAAGCCCTGAACACTGTGAATCCAGGACTGAAGCCCTGAACACTGTAGCCCTGAACACTGTGAATCCAGGACTGTAGCCCTGACCACTGTGAATCCAGGACTGAAGCCCTGAACACTGTGAATCCAGGACTGTAGCCCTGAACACTGTGAATCCAGGACTGAAGCCCTGAACACTGTGAATTCAGGACTGAAGCCCTGAACACTGTGAATCCAGGACTGAAGCCCTGAACACTGTTAATCCAGGACTGAAGCCCTGAACACTGTTAATCCAGAACTGACGCCCTGAACACTGTGAATCCAGGACTGTAGCCCTGAACACTGTGAATCCAGGACTGAAGCCCTGAACACTGTAGCCCTGAACACTGTGAATCCAGGACTGTAGCCCTGAACACTGTGAATCCAGGACTGAAGCCCTGAACACTGTGAATTCAGGACTGAAGCCCTGAACACTGTCAATCCAGAACTGAAGCCCTGAACACTGCGAATCCAGGACTGAAGCCCTGAACACTGTGAATCCAGGACTGAAGCCCTGAACACTGTGAATTCAGGACTGAAGCCCTGAACACTGCGAATCCAGGACTGAAGCCCTGAACACTGTGAATCCAGGACTGAAGCCCTGAACACTGTGAATCCAGGACTGAAGCCCTGAACACTGCGAATCCAGGACTGAAGCCCTGAACACTGTGAATCCAGGACTGAAGCCCTGAACACTGTAGCCCTGAACACTGTGAATCCAGGACTGAAGCCCTGAACACTGTAGCCCTGAACACTGTGAATCCAGGACTGAAGCCCTGAACACTGTAGCCCTGAACACTGTGAATCCAGGACTGTAGCCCTGAACACTGTGAATCCAGGACTGAAGCCCTGAACACTGTAGCCCTGAACACTGTGAATCCAGGACTGAAGCCCTGAACACTGTGAATTCAGGACTGAAGCCCTGTACACTGTGAATCCAGGACTGAAGCCCTGAACACTGTTAATCCAGGACTGAAGCCCTGAACACTGTTAATCCAGAACTAAAGCCCTGAACACTGTGAATCCAGGACTGAAGCCCTGAACACTGTGAATCCAGGACTGAAGCCCTGAGCACTGTAGCCCTGAACACTGTGAATCCAGGACTGTAGCCCTGAACACTGTGAATCCAGGACTGAAGCCCTGAACACTGTGAATTCAGGACTGAAGCCCTGAACACTGCGAATCCAGGACTGAAGCCCTGAACACTGCGAATCCAGGACTGAAGCCCTGAACACTGCGAATCCAGGACTGAAGCCCTGAACACTGTGAATCCAGGACTGAAGCCCTGAACACTGTGAATCCAGGACTGAAGCCCTGAACACTGTGAATCCAGGACTGAAGCCCTGAACACTGTGAATCCAGGACTGAAGCCCTGAACACTGTGAATCCAGGACTGAAGCCCTGAACACTGTGAATCCAGGACTGAAGCCCTGAACACTGTGAATCCAGGACTGAAGCCCTGAACACTGTGAATCCAGGACTGAAGCCCTGAACACTGTGAATCCAGGACTGAAGCCCTGAACACTGTGAATCCAGGACTGAAGCCCTGAACACTGTGAATCCAGGACTGTAGCCCTGAACACTGTGAATCCAGGACTGTAGCCCTGAACACTGTGAATCCAGGACTGAAGCCCTGAACACTGTGAATCCAGGACTGAAGCCCTGAACACTGTGAATTCAGGACTGAAGCCCTGAACACTGCGAATCCAGGACTGAAGCCCTGAACACTGCGAATCCAGGACTGAAGCCCTGAACACTGTGAATCCAGGACTGAAGCCCTGAACACTGTGAATCCAGGACTGAAGCCCTGAACACTGTGAATCCAGGACTGAAGCCCTGAACACTGTGAATTCAGGACTGAAGCCCTGAACACTGCGAATCCAGGACTGAAGCCCTGAACACTGTGAATCCAGGACTGAAGCCCTGAACACTGAGCACCATGGCCAGGATGCAAAGTCAACACCATAGATGTCGATCTTTATAATTTGAGCCTTTTAAAATCACAAACAATAATTTCCCTCGTGCAGTGCCCCATGTCCTTCTGGTTAATGGGCTGCACGTGGAGCTCAGCTCCTGGGCACTGGGCAGGACACTGACGGCGCTCAGAGGTGGAGAGAGTCTCAAATGATTTTCACCATTAATCTGCCTCCTCGACGTCGGCCTCTTTACCCTTCTGAACAAAGTCACTGTTCATACGAGATGTGTGTGGTTTTACAGCCGGTGCTCCAGACACTCTACATTGTATGGACCTTGTGTTCAGAATAGATGCTCATGCAGGAACTTGCCTCACATTCATGTAACACGGCAAATAGACGGCGCAGACACATGGTTCTTGTTTACATCGTGAAGGGAAAATGAAGTGGTTTGAAGGATCCACCGGCTTGTGCAGGTGCAATACAAGTGTGTCAGTAGAAAACAGAAAGGTCAATTCAAGTGACGAAATGACAGTAATTCTGTATTTCAGACCATAGTTTAGGCCTGGAATAGTCCTGTTTAAGACCCAGTTTGGCTCAGGGCCAAATATTCACTCAGGTGGTCAGGTTTGAGAACCACTGGTCTGTGGAATCAACAGAAAACATTTTTTTTCTGGATCCCAGGCTAATTTTATTCAGCATAATTCATTTTTCTATTTTGCCTTTTGAAGTAATGGGTTTTTCATTTTGCATGACTCAGCGTGTGACAAACAGATGTGAACTAGCAGATGGCCTTGTACCCTCATGTCTCAAAAAGATCTCTGGTTACACAGTGGTTCTAGAGAGCTAAAATGGAGCTACAAAGGGTACAAAGTGTTTGCATAATTTATTTTCCAGTCCAAGAGAACAGGGACTGATTGAAAAGGTTCCGCGGTCAGAACGCCGCAGCGAAATGAGCGCCCGACTCATTCTCGACAAGCTTTATGAACGAGCAACAAAAATGAGCAGAAGATTGGAAGAGTCGGAGAGCGAGCGCCGGCATCCGAGCGTCTGATGGTGAGAGATACACACTTCCTGGTCGTCGTCTCCACATGAGGTGCGGAGCGGCAGTGATTGTAGCTGATTGAATGTGTCTGGGGTCCGGGCCAGCGCGGCGGGGGTCTCTGATTAGACGAAATGGTCAGGAAAAGGCAGAATATGTGAGAGACGAAGGCACTAAATGGGGGGATGGAGCAGCACATGTGACGAGGCAGAGACTTTATCATTTTTACTCAGATGTGGAATCTTTTGTTCCTTTTATGCGGGACAAAAGATTCCGGGAACAAAGACTCCGGAGACATTAAGGGGGAAAGAAATGAGAGGGCGGGCATACTTTCATCAATTCTGTGTCAAACATTGTCTAAAAATAACAAAGTAGTATCATTCTATTGAGTGTAATAAGACGGAAGTAGTTGGTTTAATCGACAGCTCGTTACAGGGATGTTGGGGTAACAAAGAAGATTTGTTTAAGTAAGTAAGTCAGTCAGCAAGTAAGAAGAGTGTAGTCATGGTTGTGAGAACTAAAGAGCACCCAAAGTCAGCATTTTCCTGTGTTTTTCCTGTCTGGAGGGGTCAAAGGTCAAATATCTTGGTCACATTGTTCAGGAATGACCTCTGTGACGGTGATGACGACGTTCAGAGGTTATTGTAAGTTGTTTGCTGGTACGTAAATTCCACATGTGTACAAAAAGTACAAGTGAGTAAGTAAATCTGTTCTCTACACTGCCCCCTTGTGGTGCAGGTGCAGTAAAGGCGATAATGGCGCTATAACGGTGATATTGAAAGTGTCTGAAAGTCTGTTGTGTGTTCAAAATAGTTTCCCTACACTAAATGCGGTGATTACAGACTGTTTGCGTATGTGAAGCGCGTTGAGGACTCACAAAATGTTAAATGATAAATGTTTTAACGCTGAACTCTGGAGACACTGGAGAAAGTTCTTGTTTGGACTTTAAATCATTATCACATTGCTGTTTTCCACGTTAGACGCGGCAGTTGGGTCAGAGCATCTCACTCCGACGTCCAGTGCTTGACACAGAATAACCCACTTCACCTCCAGTGTCTGCGATCACCAGACTGAGGTGGAAAAGTGATGAAAGGGACTGTGAATATGCCATTTCACAAAGGGCACGCAAGCATTGTAAGAAGTAGAGGTTTAGCCCGAAGTGTCAAAGGATTAAAGTTGGTTCAAAGTAAAAATGTGCTGAATATGAAGTAGGCTAAACATGAGAAGGGGTACCTCTCTTTATCTCAGTTGCTATGGTAACTCATGTTGAGAGTTAATTTCATTTGAGCAAACTAATGGTCTGGAAGAGCCTATAATTCTGTGATTCACTTGATGTTTATGATACAAAACTAACATTGCACTGAATGTTCAGCTAGTTTTCTATTTTTGACATCGTTTTTTTCGGTCCATGTGATATTTTTGAACTGAAAATACAGTTCCACTTTTCAATCGAACTTTATACATATTCAAAGTCTCCACACATCTCATGAGGCTGAGCAAAATAATATGTCTGTTTGCCGTAACCCGACCGACCCGGCGTGAAACTAGCCGACTAAAAAATGTTATCAGCAGTTTGTTGAAAAAAACGTCAAATTCTTTTATTTTTCAATTATTTCGCCGACCGGACTTCCCTTAACCACCGTGTTGAATATTTCTATCACGCTTGTTATCCTTATAGCTAAGACAACGCACTGCGCAAAGCATGTGCGTCTTTATAATCACTCCCCCACATGTGTCTAACGAAACAGACCACTAGTTGGTGACGACAAATTGCCTTTAACAAGTTGGTGCACCTCTGTCGGTGCCACTCAAGTGTCCATAGGACATGCCAGGCTCTGTGAGGGTGTCTTACGCAATGCATTCTGGGATTGACACACGCCCAGTAGCGTCATCACAGCAAACATGGCGGCGCCCGTGTCCCCCGCATGTTCCCCGCGCTCGCCTTAGCTACCAAAATAAAGGATAGCCTGACCCCTGGACTGTTGAAGCCTGACACCTGGACTGTTGAAGCCTGACCCCTGGACTGTTGAAGCCTGACCCCTGGTGGTCACTCCGACTCAAAAAATGGCAAAATTTGGATCTTTTTTTTTGCCTTCAAAGTAAAAAAAATAAGAATTTGCCTACCGACCGAGCCAGATGAAAAATGTTGACTCGGGTTACAGCAAACAGACAATTTATTTGGGGTAGCCTGAAGCAATGTCATACTTTCAAACCCAAAAAAATCCTCTTCTGGTCGATCAAAACTCTCGTGGATTTAGTCAACAACAAGACTAAATCTACACTAAAACTAATAATAATTTTACTTAAATGACGATTAAGCCCCATTCACACATTCCCATGAAATGAATGTCTACAGCTTGTCATTATGCTCTTTTATTACAACTATTCACACAGGCAAATTAGTCCCAGAGCGTCGCCGTGGCTGCACCGTTCACACTTAACCCGCAATTCATGGAATTCGGGCCTAAAATAACCCACTGGAGTAATGCAGTTAAAGTACTTAAAACTACCTACATTTAGAAGAAGGTTGAAGTTTTTACAAGGTTTTAGAACTTTAACCGGATAAGGCAGGTAAATTACTTTTGTTTTTAACTGTTTGTGGTCTTTTCAACACAAAAAAGAAACTGTGAGCATCTTTGTGAGTCAGAAGAAAAGACTGTTTTTGTAACTTAGACCTTGGAGAGCACAGGCTGAAAAGCAAACATACTCGCAAGGAGAAAGGAGGGCAGGAGAGGGACACAGTGGCATCTCTTACCATTCCGGATAAATGACGCACTGATTGAGCATTTAATAAAAGAAAAACAAAGTGAAGTTGGAGGGCTGCACTGTAGCCTGTAATTCTCTGTGCAGCGGTATCTTGTGTGAAGCCGGTGACTGTTCAAAACATCAGCGCGGCACAGCGGTTGCCATGGGAATAGAAGTGATCAGGTACAAGACGGTACCGGCAGTTTTATGGCTGTATTCACATGCAGGCCCACGTACCAGCTCTCAGGTCAGGGTGAATGTGTGAATGAGGCTTTAAGATTAAAACTACATTACAATGACTTCTTGATCATGATCCTAGCTCAGATCTGGAGGACTGTCCCAGGGTGCATTGCCAATTGTTGACTCAACCCCGGGGCATTGAATAATAATAAGTAAAATATAGAGGACAAATTTCCCTTCGGAGACAATTATGACAATCCAATTAGCGACATTTGCATCGCATCTCCCAAAGCTCATAGTCTTATCTCAGTAAGTGGCCCATTAATCTATGTTGTAATGCAATCCTTTAGAAGTATTGTCAATAACAAGGTCTGCGTTTGATATTTGTTTTAATATTTTCCCCAAACTGGAGACTGTCAGCTGCTATGATCACACTGAATAAGAATACAATGTGTGCATTATAGATATTAAGCGATGAATACGTGATCCCTGAATAAAACATCGCAGCAAAGTCTACTTCTTTCCCCATTACGTCTTGCACATCTCCCTATACTTCCCGTAAACTTACTGAACTAGGCCAAGCTCCACTAAAAACACATTTGTCTTGCCACATTCCATACCATAACATCTATTTGTCCCGGCTTTTCTGCTCGTGCTGGGGGAAGTGCTATAAGAATGAACGGGCCGGCGGACCAAATCAGTTTTCCCCGAGCATCTAAACGCGCCGGCGAAGAGAATGATTCGCCCAATAACAGCTTATCAAAGCGCGAGCATGTGACGACGAGCCATCGATCAAACTGAAATGGCGGCTGGGTTGTTTGGGAAGGCATTTTGAAGCCGCCGTGTTTGGTTTATATGCGCGTTTTGTCCATAGAGCGGGCGAAAAGGCCGCCGGCGGGTAATGGGGGCTGTGAGCGTTTTCATTACGGAGGTTTTTCCCGCTGAATGGCAGCGGGGCGGTCGGTGCGGACAGGGGCTGGAGGAGCGCAGTCAAATCAGATTAAAGAGAGGAGATATGTGAGAGAAGAGGCGGGGAAAGAGAGCCAGAGGTGTGCAAAGAGTGTTTATGAGGCCGTCGTCCAAGCAGAGGACACGCAACACGTGAAATCAAGTGTTAACTGGAATACGTTTGCTACTTTAACAGATTAAGACTGTTTCGAACTCAAATGTAGAAGTTTCCTCACTGCGTTCGATCTTGTCGAGGGTCGAACGCCACAACTCGTCGGTCGTCTCAGTTTCGACCGTCTCCGATAGTTCATTCCCGTCCAGCGTCTGACGTAATCTGTTCACATTCATCACGGTCTCCCTCTGCCTCTCTTTGTTGCTGTCCTCGCGTCCAGAAGGACTGGCTGCGAGGCGCTGTGACGGGCATTGTGGCACCTCAAGTTTCAAAGACTGTCTTTGAACAGGTCTTTTTCGAGGTCAATTTTGTCTGCAGATTTCCTTGTTGGTAACTTTGTCCACACATCGTAAGAATCTTTCCATAGGTCCACATTGCAATCGCTCGCCAACAAGGTATAATTGGTTTGGAAATGGTCAATGTTTATGATTCGTACAGTAACGTCAAGCAGATCTGAAGTCTTATAAGTACGTCAGAATGTACTTTTAGCAGTGGATACTCTTCTCTTGATTTCTTCTTCACTTTTTCCATCCTCGAATGAATCAACTAAAATGTATTTGTAGGAGTGAAGAGACGTACTGAAAATTACATTAAAATGACAACTCAAGTGCATTCAAACCGTACAATATCTAATAAAAACACAGAAAAACTGTATTAATGGCCTACATTTTTCACTATTTCAGTTTCTTGTATGCAACATTTTCCTGAAAGAAACCACAATAACCCATACCGTGCCCCCATTGTCTGATCCGTCCCACTTGAAACACCCTGGAAAACGCAAATACTGCATGTTTTCTTTTTTACTATGCAATCAGAATACAATAAGAACATGCACAATACTCCAATACATACATTTTAAAGAAAGGTAGATTTTACTGTCCCCATATAATAAATGATCTTCCAATCCCACTGAGGCTCGATCCTGGCCAGGAACAAGGAGGATAGTGTTTTTTAGGTTGACGGGAGAACAATAGTACCCAGAGTAAAAGCACCGACATAAAACTTTAGATAAGGTAGTGTCTATTTTAAATTATGCTGAAAAACACTGTCTACTGTGCGTGCGGTACATACGGTGCTCCATGCTGAGGGCTATGCGGGCTAATTGGATTGGATGTTGCCGTCATTATGAGTAAATGAACTCGCTGTCTCAAAGTGTGTCATGAACGTATGAACCTCCACCGCCGCTTTCACTCACCAGATTAGCGCGTACACAGCGGTGCTAGAGACAACTCATTAATCAGGTGCATAACTACGCGGTGGAGCATCGAATATGTATCCACCTGTGTGTTTATGCAAAGAGTGGGAGCGAGCGCCGACTTTGAACCCGAAGCCGCGTGGAAATTAAATTCGTTCCGGGAATAAGAAGCGGGAAAAGTAAGATGCGTGGCCAACGTGGGCGCGGTTAACTCAGGTGCGGTTTTTACGGTTGTTGGACGTGAGCGAGGATGCCAGACGGTCTTGAAAGTGAACTTCGAGTTGCAAGTGAACTCTGGGAGACTAAACTATCCCTCAGAAAGAAAGAAAAAAGAGCAGTGTGATTGTTTGTCGTTATTCACGTGTTCCCCAGTCAGAGGACGCAGTAATATTTTCATTTGAATTGCATAATTGCTTAAACAGAGGACCGATGTTTATGGCTTTCAGTCACGTGGCTTATCTGCTATTGTTGCCCTTGTGAGGGCGCCGTTGCCTGTCTCCGCGGTTAGTCATGAAAAACAGTGCGTAAAAGTGAAAATGGAAAGGTTTGATACTTGATGAAGACCAAAAAGCACTTAAAGCACACTTAAAAGCAGAGACAACGTGGACATTTACTTCTGACCTTCTTCCACGTGCCCTCTGCGCCGGACAAGCCCTCAAAGCTCTGAAGAGTGTGTGAGTGACTGACTGTCTGATGCTAAAATATAACACCCCTTAAAACTGTCTGCTAATGTTTATTAGCATAGCCACGCAGTGAGTTGGAATATGTGACGAAACACATTTTATCAGTGGAGCTGGCCATAATTCTGCCACTGAGTCAGAGCTCTGTTCCAAACCTTAATCAAACCATAATCATATTCCTGACCTATAACCTTCACATCAACATGTAAACAGGACGTAAGGTAAGCTAAATACGTAGGCCTATGAAACATATTCACATTGTACAAGTCAGGCTCAACACACTGCAGTTTGTGTGTGTTCTTAAGTCATGTTCTTAAACAGCATTGCCTTTTGTCTGTGTATAAGGCTTTAGTTGGCATTTTTCCTGATTATTTATCAAGTTTATTGCCCATCAGTTCAGGTATTCCGTATAGGCTTTATTAGACAGGAGAGAACAGTGTGAAATGGGGATGAGACAGAAGGGAGGACATGCAGTAAACTGTCGGTGTTGGGAATCGAACTCACGACACTGAAACCTGTGTAGGTTCGTTAGGGCCTCCCAGCAAAGCACATACGCTGAACTCAGGGTAGATGGGGTGGCCGGCCGTTACCATTCAATATATGCGCGAATGATGAAAATGAGGGTGTTTTTGGGTGCCACCCTCAGTCGACGTGCGACTATAAACTCCACAAAATAAATCAGAGTCGGGAGGAAAGCTCTGTTCTAGAGCGGAACTCTCATCCATGGAGCTAACTAGCTCTCAGGAGAACGGAGCCCATGGCATCATCCATCCTCCTGAGGCCCCTTGGCATACATGTGCTGTGCCTTAACCACTCCACCACCGGGCAGAACCTCAGGACATTTTTATCTTACAGTTCCATCGTATAAACACAGAGACAGGAATAGAAGGCTTTCAACAACTTCGCCCCTGTGGAACAAAACACAGACACTTTTTGAATTGTGTTACCCATAAAAAGAGAATATACTATACAGACCATAATCCTGTTCTGAACCTTAGTTACCTCCCTGTTTTAAACTTCATCAAATCAATTAACTAACAGACTGTGCACATTATCCCCGTGAATAAGTATCGTCTTGAAGCTGAGTTACAGCACAGCCCATAAGTCCTGTCAACCCCATTCATTCTTACTCTAGAATATGGAGGAAACAATCACAAGATCAATGGTGAAAATGGCCCACAACTTTCAGTACACAGTAAGATATACACAATAAACCTTGTACTGCTTTCCCACACACGCAGGTCGCAGCTATGGAACATATCATCATAACTATCAATCAATCATCAATCGGTTTGGCTCAATTCGACACTTTGATTGTTTCTAAATGTCCTCTTATACCTTATTTTTAGGACATACGTTTTCCAAGTTTTGTTGGCCCTGCGACAAGTTGGCCACTGTCCAGGGTGTACCCCGCCTAAGGCCCGAAGTCACTGGGATAGGCTCCAGTCACCCGCGACCCCGAAAGGGACCAAGCGGTAGAAAATGGATGGATGGATGGACGTTTTCCAAGGCTTTCCACGCATCATTGGGGCGTACGGACACATGAACTCGACGACTTTTTAAGACGAAGCGGTTGCCAACACTTGCGTAGACGCTCGTGTCTCTTGCGCTATGTTGATTAAACTCATTTCCCGAGCCTGCCATTTTCAAAAATATATCCAAAGCGCTCGTGAATCGGCCTTTTATGCAGATTCCGTTCCATTTGGCACCGACGCTGTCAAACCTCGGGCGAGTCGTCGGCTCACAGCGGCCGCAATCACGCCCTCGGACGTTTGTCACGGTCGATATCCGAGCGGCCCGTCGAAGCGCAGGATCGACACGTCCTGCGCCGTGACCGGTAATAGACGGCAACTGCCTCGAGACTCACCCTGCGCTTCATACAGTCAGTGGAGTATCGTGGATGGGTTTGGCCCGAATCCCCTTGTCTCCCCGTTTCCGCTAGCAATCGCGCTAAAATGAAACATCCCCAAAACGAGCAAGGTCTGACGCCGCTGCGATATTAAAAAGTAATTTATGAACGTTGGCGTCTCAAAAGATGACTGTAAAGGAGCGGTAATATGTGCAGAGCTGAGATGAAGAGGACAAAACTGTAGCGCGAGTGTGAGTGAAAAATACCGTTCGGGAGACTTCGTGGAGTTAGCGCTGTACGAGGGAGCGCGCAAGAGAGTGTGAGATTTTAATGAGCTTTTGCAGAGTCAAGGTACTGTAATTTATTCCATTTATTAATTACTGGGCTAAAGCGCACGGCTGATTGCTGGTTGCGTAGGACTAATAGGGGTAACAATGCAGTCTGTCATTACAACAATTTGTTCGGTTTGTAGCGAAACAGATTTAAAATGAGTCACAGTTTCAATCCAAATCTCCAAAAATGGTTTCCAACGTCACTCGTTCATTAAACTTTATTTCTTTGGGCATTATTTTTTGCCTGATTTTACTTTAATTTTCATTTTTTAAATACATCTCTTTCCATGTGCTATACATATTTTATCAGAAAAATATGAACTTAGCTATAACTCATGATAAACTCGTTACAGTGAACCCTCGTTTATCGCGGGGGTTACGCTCCGAAACAAACCCGCAATAGACGAAATCCGTGAAGTAGAAACCTTTATTTTTTTACAGTTATTATACAATGAAATACTCCATAAAACATTGAAGCTCACGCACGCCGCTCTCACCAGCCTCTCAAACTTCAATTTGGCAAGCGGTTTTACGTACGTGTACATATTAATCCATAACGTTATTGACACACAGGTAGAGAAGATGTGGAGAGACTGTTTAGCCAATCAGAATGCAGAACACAATGCATGATGAAAATCCGCGAAGCAGCGAGACCGCGAAAAGTGAACCGCGTTATAGCGAGGGATCACTGTATATCTGACATGCTGCAGGGTCATATGGCTGTTATGAGTGATTCAAGTAGACTAAATAAGACATTATAATAAAGCAGAAGTTTCACAGTAAATATATTTATGTAAGTTTAAAGTCAAAAGGTTTCTTGACTTTAAGTTTATTTTTGCGGGGTAATGGGAGTATACAGGAAAAAAATGTGTTATAGCTATACAATTGCTTTGAATTTAATGTATGTTCTGTTATTAATCCAGCAAAACATTCTTACTCGTACAAATAAATCTTTTTTTTTTTTTATGTATATGTTTTTTTTAAAAGAGTTTTTCCAAGTTATCTTTTTTCTTCTTTTTTATTTTTATTTTATTTGTATACTTCTGTGCCTAATATGTGTTGCAACATTGGAATTTCCCCATTGTGGGACAAATAAAGCTTATCTTATAGACAAGTGAACAGTGTGCAGGATGTTTTAGCGAATTGTTTGAGTGAATCGCTAACTTTGATGGCCCCAATATTCCTTCCCTCAGCTGCTGATCATTACGTCAGGATGAGAAAGGCTAATTAGCATAGTGCATCCAGACCAAGGGAGAACGTGCAAATGGTCCCACTCCACATGAATTTCAGAGGAGATTGAGGTAAATCAGAAGAAGAAGTACCATTCCCCATTCATTTTCCCCTTAGACTTAGCTGGCTGGGGCTAATCAGCTAATATAATATGCATGATTTTATTTCAAATCTGTGTCTTAAACTTTATAAACCGGAAAGTTATTGCTTTTAAAAATGCAAAGTTATAATTGTGTTTTTGGGACAGAAAACAACCACATTACGGACGTGAATTACCACATAGTCGCCCGTCGCGCCTTTTCATATTTGGGTTTTTCAAAAGTCTGCAGGGAAACTAACTTCTGATTCATTCAATTCATTTACTTTTGAAAAAACATGGCACAGGTTTGGATGTGTGCGTCAGTATTCTGCCACTAATGCCGTCGCTACCTTAACCCAACTGTAACAAAGAGCCTGTTACACCAGCACTTTACACTGTTCACCATTTCACTTTCATTGCACACAGCACTTAAGACATATATTAGCACTTTAAAAAGACAATTGCACAGAATTGATTTTAAATATTTATTGAAGTAAGGTCTCTTCTATCCCATTTTTAGATCTGGTGCACAGGGGGACTTTAATGAAGCCGTCTGTCCTGGAGGGAAAAGGGAGACGGATTCAATTGTTAAATTGGTTATGTGCAATATATAGTGCAATATTTGTTTCAGATGTTTTGGTGTGTGTTAATGTGGTTTGTGTTTTTAGTGAATTGTGTATGGTGATTTGTGTATGTTACTCACATTCTCTGTTCTTGTGTCCAGGAGTCAAAGGGTTCCCTCCACGAACAAGCTCCCTTTTTAAAGGTTCCCGGCTGGACCGAGACAGAGGAAGTGTAGGGGAGCACCATGAGGTTAGCACAGGGGTTTAAGGGTTTTTATCATTGTTTAGGTGTTGGTTTTAGGGTTTTATGTGTATATTTATGTATAGTGAAATGTGTATGTGTTTATTGGTTTTATGGAGGTTTTAGTAAATTTTGATGAGCTAAAGATACTGTCAACATCCCTTGTAATTATGTATAGTTCGACCCAATGAGGTGGACCAGATAAAAGGGCCTGAACCGTCAGTCCTGGTTCTACTATCCTTTTTGCACATGCACTTTGCACTTGATTTTTATTGAAAATTAAATAAAATGTGGACCACAATTCTTACTCGTCTCCCTTGACTTCAACCGCTCCGGCCATCCTACGTCACACCAGCCAAAGCCATTTTATCGATTAGACTTTCACAAAGTGACACACACACAATTTCAGCCTCGCTCCGGAGCCGCCGAGTGTCCCACGTTCCGGCCTCGGTTCGAACGCAGCGCAAAAAACCTTTCCATCGACGTTGGCGTTGAACGACTCGAAGCATCAAAAATCATCACAAATCCGCTTAAAATTCTCACAACCCTCTTCCGTCTTTTGCCTCCTTGACGTCGTCGCTCCCTCTTTGCTCGTCTCGTCCTCTCAATAATCAGGTCAGTCACGTCGGCGTCTGACTTCGCAAAACAAAAAAAGATCAACCCGGGATTCGCGCGGCGCGGTGAGCTAAATCGGGAGGCGGAAAAGTCGTGCGGGGAAGAGCGCGTGCGTGGGGTAGAAAGCGAATCGAGAACATCAGTTAACGCGGAGAAGTTTGAGTGTCATGCGCGTACCGGGGTTGTTTTTGTGCGTGTGTTGCAGACGTTGTGATTCGTCGTCTTCAGTTTAACGGTCCCCGAGGAGCGTCTGTCAGAGCAGCGACGAGTCAAACGTTTGCAATCTGTCTGAGCCGGTGTGGAGCACAAACAGGTTTATGTGTGGGTGGGTTTGTGTTTTCTTAGGTTTACTGTAATGATAAAGTACACAATGAGCTGTTCACGGGCGTAAAGGCAAGTTAAGCTTTGCGTGAATTCAAATGGGAAGAACCGTGTTGCTGCTTTCACCCTCCACGTCGCAGCGGCAAAACAAACAGCTGTTTTTAATGGCTGCTATTTGTGTGATTACTTTCAGCTCAGATGAACAAAGGGGATGTACTCAGTTATTTATTTATTTATTTATTGATGGTGAAAAAGTGGTGCCACAAAATAACTATATGGAATGTAAGTTTGTTGACCCAACGCCACAGAAAAAAATATACTTATAACATGATTTTCTGTTTTGTTTGTTTGTTTGTTTTTCATTACGTGTCAGAAATATAGATATTATACAGATACATTCATAGCTCCATGTGGCTGTGTTTCCCAACCAGGGGTACTGGGACCTGGGAGTTAAGAACGCTCCTGATGATTGTGGACATATGGAAAATATAACAGTGATATTATTTAGATTCATTAGGTTTGGAGGGACTTGCAGTGTGAGATGATGCTTTTCAGTTATGTATTTTGAAAAGGGACCAGAGTCAGCTGATATGAGCTCATTTGCATCCTAAACGTGAGAACACTTAAAAATCCCACATTGGACATAACAAATGTATACAATGAAACTGCAAGGACAAATACACGTCATACAACTAGTGCTCACTGCTGTATGTCCCAATTTATACTTTAGATAGATCTATTTTATGTCATAGTATTGGATTAATATGAATACTACGTGATTTGGAGACATTTAGAAGCTGTCAGGTTTTTACATATCAAATGAATTAAACCAAACGCTGCATGAATACTACCAAAACCTGTCATTATTGGTTTTCATTAGGTTTATTTTTTCTGTCAAATATCCTGTAAACATTGCCGCTGGAGTATGTTCCTTGTCACTCTCGTAAATACCACACAGAAGCACATTTGCATTCGGAATCACTTGGCCTTCTCTGCAAACGCCTGACAACGCGCATACACACATATTACTGAACCATTCTTTATTGTCCCGACAGAATACACCTGAGTCCAACCATCTTAATGCTGTTAAACACGGCGCCCGCAGCACACTGGGGCGGCAATATGTCTGTCAAATCGCCTGGAGCGCCTGCAGGCGGAGGAGCGCGCCGCCAATATGAAGCCGAGCGCGCCGTGTCTCTCCACCGCCAGCCATTCTGCGCCAGCCTCCCGAGTGAGGCTGCAAGAGAAGTTTGAAAACACTCCGTACTTCAAGTCTCCTGGGTCTGTGATGCAACCTGAAGGGCGAGGTGGTTAAGAAACTTTCACTGGAGAAAGAGAAAGAGTTAGACTTTTACTGTTCCTGTAGACTCAGCCTAACCTCACTAAACGTGCTGTATTAACCTCGCTGTTGACCTTTTATTGAAGGATTTGCCACGAGGGGATCTGATGGTGGTATATTCAAATGTCCATCGCCACAATGTGAAAAATACTGGCCAATTTAAATCTGACGTTTAAATACTGGCCAACTTAAAGCTGCGGGACCTGACATTTTTGTACATTACTGAATTTTGTGTTTGTCCCCCAAAGAGTTTATTGTAAAAGCAGCATTCTGTAACAAAATGAGACCCCTGCGTGCTATCTGCAGCTAATACAGTATTTGACTTCTTATCAAAGTGGAAGTAAGAGCTAAAAGCAGTTCTCTGATTGGCTGCGCTTGGGTGGTTCACGCCAGCTTCACTTCGCCGTCTGAAAAAGCGGTCGTGCACTCGCCTCAGAGCTATGGACGAGTCAGAGTGAGTTTACTCCCACGTCCTCCGTTCACGTATGTTCGAACAGATGGAACAACTTCAAATGAAGTGCATTATTAATCCAGTTTTAATCGCGTTTTTTTTTTCCCCGTTTTGTCAAATGTGTAAATAGAGCTCCTGCTGAGGCTCCATGTGACTAATTAGCTGAGGACGCCGCACTGTGAGGCTGTTGTACCTGTCGTAATAAACACGTGAAAGTCATTAGTCCGACTTGAATCAACATTTTGGCCGATTGTGCAAACAGGGTTTTGCGAAAAGCATTTGGAATAGTTTCAAACTCACAACCTTAAAATAGCGATAGAGAAAATGGTTGAATGTTTAGAAAAGCCACCATCGTGAATACAAAAATACCTGTGCGGCTTAAAGGTGGAATGGACAATTTTTTTCAGCACATTTTTTTATCATATTTCCTCGTGGATAAATCATTTGTCCTGCCACGTATCAATCATAAAACGCACCTACCGCTCACCTGCAGCCGCGTCAGGCTCGTCCCAACGTTTCCGCGTGCCTAAGCGCATGGATCTATCATAATATAGTTCCCTCAGTGTACGGCAGAAAATGAAGACGGAGATAGACAGTTCGAGCTGACGCAGAAGTGGACAGAAATCTACGGGAGACGAGCGATGCGATGCGCTCCGTTGCGCTAATAAACAAACGCACATGTGTGTTGTATCAGTCCACACGGGGGAGTGGCATGTGCAGAGTGGCATATGCACGGGGGAGTGGCGTGCACGGGGGAGTGGCATGTGCACGGGGGAGTGGCATGTGCACGGGGGAGTGTGCATGCGCACTTCCGCCTGTTTTCTCAAATCGCCGAAAAATCGTCCATTGCGCCTTTAACCAATGCAAGACTTTGATGTTTAGATGCAGAAACCCACTTCCCTTTACATTCTGGAGCTTTAAATGAAATAAAAGGCTGATCATTTGTACCTCCTGGTGTAAAGTCTGTTAATTACATCTGACGCGATTAGTTTATATGTGAAATGTGGAGCTTGGTGTGTGCCGAGAAAGCGTGACGGCAACTGCTGGAGCTAAATTCAACATTTTATCAACATTTATTTATGAATTTAATAACCCTTTAAAAAGCGTGCGCCTTAATTAGCCTTCATAACGCAGTAACAAACAAATACTTCATGAAGGCTATTGAAAAGAGCCCGTCTAGACAACAACGTCGAGCTTTTCTGTGGTTCTAGATTTCGTACAAATCTGATATTTATTTACAGATTAAATGTGAAGTGGCAGCAGCACCATAGAAACACGGCAGAAGTAAAGCCCAGAACGCTGCAGCTGAACTAATCAGCCCAAAAGTGAAACGGCTCAGCGCTGAGATAAAGGTCATGCAGCAAACGAGGCCATGTTATTACCGCTGACCCGACAACAGACATCAGGAAACTCTGGAGCATGAAGGAGGCCTTTTCCCACATTCAACACACTGGGATGTTCTTTTTTACAACGACTACGACGTCCTCTTGCCATGTTATCAAGTCTGTTCAAACCCAAGAGTGAACCAGTCCTACAGTGGCCTGCTTGGGTCTTGACAACTCAGAATGACTCAAACAAGTGTAGAAACGCTCATGATGAGGGGAAATCTGTATGACATGGTTAGTAAAGTCAAGTCAAAGCTTATTTAGTTAAGTCAAGTTCTAAATATATATGTAAAGCAACCACAATGGGCCAAAGTGCTGAAATAAAATGCAACAAAACATACAAGGCACGCAAACAAAGGCTTTTTCAACAAAGATTAAAACTCTAATGCCCAGAGAGAGACGGTTCCAGAGTCTGGGACCTGCTACTGCCAAAGATCATCAGATTGGCTGATCTCAATGCTCGACTAGGAACATGGGACAGATAAAAGCTCTGAGAGATAAGGAGGAGCCAGCCCATTCAAACATGTGGAAACCATCAATAATATCTTCAAATCCATCCTGAAGCTGACGGGAGCTGGTGCGGAGAGGCCAGCGCAGGAGGAATGTGCACACATCTGCCTTCTGGACTAACTGCAGGCGGTGGGTGGAGGCCTGGTTCAACCTGGAGAACAGAGAGAGGCAGTAATCTAAGTGACAGGTTCTAAAGGCATGAATGACACGCTCCAGGTCAGTGCGGCGGAGCTATTGTTTCACCAAGCGCAGATGATAAAAGCTAGATCCAAATACTTGGTTAATTTAGTGTTCAAACGAGAAAACACTTTCATCTTTTTGAATGTTTTGTAAATCCCTGTAATGTTTAAATGTGTATTTTTGGGGTGTTTGAAGTGTCATTGTGGTGTCATTATGTTGTCTTATCATGATAAAGAAAAGTAGTGGAGGGACTTTTTGTTTTAATAGAATAAAACTGTTTGAAATGTTTTGGTTCCCAGAGATAAAACAAAAAATTAAGGATTGAATATCCTCAATGTAACTGAGAAGTGACTGGGCAGAGGAGGAGTCAGTCATTTTCGCAGTAAGATGTATAATCTGTATGTAGCTTCCAGTCAAATTGAGAACTGATGGTTAAATGTTTTTTTTAATGCTTCCTTTTCCGTGCCATTCAACCGACGTAAGAACAAATTAAAAACAACAACATTTTGTCCGTATAACTACAGTGTTACTAGCCCAGTACATTAGTATAACATTTTATCTGTATAACTACAGTGTTACTAGCCCAGTACATTAGTATAACATTTTATCCGTATAACTACAGTGTTACTAGCCCAGTACATTAGTATAACATTTTATCTGTATAACTACCGTGTTACTAGCCCAGTACATTAGTATAACATTTTATCCGTATAACTACAGTGTTACTAGCCCAGTACATTAGTATAACATTTTATCCGTATAACTACAGTGTTACTAGCCCAGTACATTAGTATAACATTTTATCTGTATAACTACCGTGTTACTAGCCCAGTACATTAGTATAACATTTTATCCGTATAACTACAGTGTTACTAGCCCAGTACATTAGTATAACATTTTATCCGTATAACTACCGTGTTACTAGCTCAGTACATTAGTATAACATTTTATCCGTATAACTACCGTGTTACTAGCCCAGTACATTAGTATAACATTTTATCCGTATAACTACCGTGTTACTAGCCCAGTACATTAGTATAACATTTTATCCGTATAACTACAGTGTTACTAGCTCAGTACATTAGTATAACATTTTGTCTGTATAACTACAGTGTTACTAGCTCAGTACATTAGTATAACATTTTACAACATATTTGTGAATTAAACATTTAAAATATTCATAAATGAAGCCTGCGTAAATTCAGCCTGGAAGACCTAACTCCACCCATCTACGTCAAGGCCACCATGGAAGGACCCCTCTCCCCAGCGCCATCATCGCACTCAAGCGGGCGCCCGCCTGTCCGTCTG
Source organism: Eucyclogobius newberryi (assembly GCF_026437365.1). NCBI lineage: Eukaryota > Metazoa > Chordata > Actinopteri > Gobiiformes > Gobiidae > Eucyclogobius > Eucyclogobius newberryi. Next base: position 1,843,705 of record NW_027315779.1, read on the forward strand.
TGAGAGTCAGATCCCTCACTTCACCATGGACTCTCCCAGGTTTCTGCGCTTATCCCAAAGAGGTTATGCAGTTTTTCCCGGCCAAGAAGGAGGGTGAATGGCCCTCGCACCTGCTCCTCATCCCCAATCAACGCTCTCAAGTGACTCCTCCCCACTCCAATCGGCACCAGGAGGTCACATTTGAGCCCTCAGGCTGATGGCTCGGCCGCTCAAACCGTACTGCGACCCACCACCTCCCCTGCTCCTCCTCTGCATTCCCCTCATCCTCTACCTTCTCTTCAAATCTACCACCACCAGTCTCCAGGCTCCAGGGGGAGACATCTAATACAAATAGATCATGGAGTGCCCATGATTGCAACATCTTCCGCCGGGGTCTGAGCGCCAAATAACTCACGAATAAAGCTTGCTAAACAGTCTATTCTCGTGGTCTCTTTGTCTCTCCAGGGTGAAACACAGTCATTTCAACTACACACCTTGTTCCCCTGTCGAATGTAGCGAGATCCTTGTGTTTGAACCACACTCCACATGTTTTGTCCATGTTTTCAGCATTTATCATCAGACTTCCCAACTTATCCATCCATCCATCCATCCATGTATCCCAGGAGCGAGACAACACATTTAAAAGAGGGAGATTGCGTTTCTAATCTCATCAATCAAGAGTTAAAAACAAATAAAAAAAACAAACCAAGACACACATTTTACTTTATTTCATACATCAGCAGGTTTGAGACACAGAAATGACTTACATAACGCATTTCAACCTTTCGCTCCTCACTATGTTCCTGTATTGAATATATTATATTCAACGGACCAGGCAGTATTGAATCCACGCCTGTATTTCCTTTTTTTCGGCGATTTGTTAATGTTGGCGCCAGTTTCGGCATCACTCACGTCGGCCCATGATGATCTCATAAATACTTACTTTATCTTTGCGATTTGGATTGTGGGACGGAAACATTACCCAGCATTCACAGCGCGATCACAACACGGCGGCGCCCGTGTCAGGTGTTCCCGACGCTCTCCGTCGCTCTCAAAAGTAAGGATGATGGCGTAGGAAAAGGTCGATTTTAGATTTTTCGATTGAAATGTCTTCAAATCTGGAGGTCAGGTCTCCAGTCCCTCGATCGGGAGAGTTGGGAAATCAGTACCATAGTTCACTTTACTTTGCGTCTTTTCCTCACTGTCAAATAGACTTACGTTTCATGGCAACTTCCGGTCACACAGGAAGTTACCAAAATAAAAGCAAAACATGAATACAACGTAACTGTGTCAATATGACCTTTACACTGGATATCATCAGCAAAAGCATCAAAGGATAAATCATGTTGTCTAAAAACATTGGCCAAGGAAAATGTATAAACATAAATTTAAGAAATTTGTGGGGCGAGAATTGAAGCAAACGGCAGTTCAATAATGTGTTTAAAGACCAATTTTCACTGAGAAGCTCCAATCAGATTATAAGGAATAAAACCCTGTGAGAGCTCTTTATCAAGGTGAGACACAAGGATGCTGTGATCTACTGAGTTAAATAATGGGGAGAAATAGAAGTAGCAGGTTTTGAAAAAGCAATTCTTTAAAACTGTCAAACGTGTCATTTCTGTGCAGTTTCCCTTTAATTTACTTCAATTTTATATGTGAATAGTTCTTAAAAGTCAATTTAGCATAATATGTCTCCTCTACACGCTCCTGAATGATCTAGGATAAAATATGCTTAACAAAACTCTAAACCAATTTGTCTGTTTTTGATTATTTTTTGGAGGGTTAAACAAAATCCCCAAATCCATTTCGCTCAAAGTCATCTTCATTTCCTGAAGCTGTTAGCGACATCAGCCAAATGTGTCTGCGCTCATGGAAGAGTCCTTGAGAGGAGTCACTTGCTTCATTATGAAGCCATTTGTAAAAAGATTGAAGAATACATTCTCCTGCCCCCTGCGGTGCTCGCTAATGTAGGAGCTTCATTCTCATTTAGGCCCCTGTCATCGGGGACTCAAGCTGGGAGCGGCCATGTTCAAGTCGTCAGGAGTCACCAGAAGGTTAGCAGCAGCATATCAGTCCATAATAACTTTCCCCGTCCCTTCCTTTATATCCCTCATACAACTTCTTAATGGCTTTGTGCCTTTAAGCATTCATCAAAGCAGCGGATAATAAATCAACAGTATCACAACACGTCAGTGTGGCTGGAGAGAAGTGAACTTAACACGTCCACAAACACAAAGTGACACACATTTCCATCACCTTCAGGGAACGCTGCAGCTCAGGGTTTGTGCGAGAAAGTTCCAGGACTGAACTTGGAAGTATGTTTCAGAAATCTCTGTTCAAAAGTGTCATTTTAAAAGGCCCATTTGCATTATTTGGCCTTTGAACAAGTTATTTAGTACTTTTACTTTGGCATGTTTAAATAACTGATGTTCTGAAAAGCACACGACAGTCCCTCATCAGGGTTTGGTGTTAGAATTCCCTCTACTGGCAGCAGAGGGAATTACCAAACTAGCCCGTTCGTATCAGTGGCCCATGCTGATAGCGTGCAGTTGTAATGAATGTCATTTGATGACAAAAATCTTCAGAACGAGTAATTAATTTACTTAAAAACAGTGCAGGAAACTTCCGGATTGACGTGACAAATGTGTCAGAGGCACTTACTAAGCAGGACTCATCAAACAAGCCTGAATGAAGCTAAATACAACTAAATGTAAATTATTTAATTATATTTGCATATAAAACCACTTTGAAATGTGTCAATGTTATGTCCAAAAATAAATCTAGCGAAAAAGAAATAAATCTGGTTAACGCAGTTAAAATCAGTACATAACTTTTCTAACAGTAACATTCTATTCACTTAGTAACTACCAGTTGCAAAATATATTTATTGACATGGACCTGATGTTTATCTGTTTACACCTGGAGTCAAGAACTGACCTGTAAAAGTGTGAAAGAAACGATCTAAGAAGCAGCTGTGAGTGAGACTGAAGTGTACTTATCATGTGCAGTAACTGCGTGTGCAGGCGGTCGTATGGAGGCACCCGGGCGGTCGTATGGAGGCACCCGGGCGGTCGTATGGAGGCACCCGGGCGGTCGTATGGAGGCACCCGGGCGGTCGTATGGAGGCACCCGGGCGGTCGTGTGGAAGCACTCGGGCGGTCGTGTGGAAGCACTCGGGCGGTCGTGTGGAAGCACTCGGGCGGTCGTATGGAAGCACTCGGGCGGTCGTGTGGAAGCACTCGGGCGGTCGTGTGGAAGCACTCGGGCGGTCGTGTGGAAGCACTTGGCGGTCGTACGTTCTTTACAGTAAAACCCCAACACAGATAGTTTTTATGAACGTGTCTTTAGCAGTTCTTAGTGCGTTCGCTAATGACCATCACACGCCGCTGTGTACGAGCGCGGCATCTTAAGCCTAATAGAGATTTTATTGTCACTGTGGTGGAAAGCGGCTGCAGCGCTGACATTCAGCCAATTACACTGTTTATGAGCGCAATTAATCCAATGCGGACGCTGACGTGTGGTTTGAAGCATATCTTTTTACCACAGTGCGCAGCAGAGAGAAGTGAAACGTCACGCCGCTGTCAGGACGTCGGCCGAGCGGGGGAAGTGCGTATCAACAGCACAAATAAGAGATTCAAATGCATGCGTTGTTATAAAGTTGGTCTGAGCTCCTGTCAAAACAACGTATGCAAGTTACGATGGTGAGTTTTGTTTGAGTCGCACTTGTTTCGACTTCATTTATTCAGTCTGGACTTGTTCATGATGATAACAGAGCTCAAATCGTCTGCTTTTACCTTCATATTATACTATTTTAGCTCGATGCGTCACATGTGCAGTCCTTGGACGTTTATAGGCTGTTTGGGACCTCAGAAACGCCTTGTGATTCATTTTACACACATTTCACACTGGTTTGATAATTACCTGAGTTTATAATTACCTGGGCCACCTGAATTTTTTTTATTTAGTCTTAATATGTTAATTTGTGGTTTCCCTCAAAAAGAATATTGCAAATGTGTTTTCTAAAGCCGTGCACTCGCCTGAACATTTAACGACGTCAATACAAGGCGCTGTAGGGGCAAGTTATAGATTTAAATACCTACTTTCTCCATTTTCCAGCGTTAAATCAGGCACGTCAGCCTTTAAGACATGTTTCAACACCGTATTTTGTGTGACTGTGGCCAGAGTGTAAACGAGGCGTTCCCCCATTGCTAACGTTACACAATATGGCTCCAGTCTTTTTCACACAGCGAACATAATAGTATTTTCTGGGTCTCATTTCTATAAATGTGTGTTTTTATGTTCAAAGCCTGGTGTGTTCTCTTTTCACCGCATCAGACAGCATTTGCACTGTATAATAGAAACTGTGCGTCCCAGAGGTCCAGAGCATCCATTTACACTGATGCATCTGATATTCTCTTCCTTCAAGACCCAAATGAGCTGAAAGTGTTTTAACAATGGAGAAGTACAGTGCAGAATACACATCTCTCAAATCAATGTGCATGTAATAAGTGTACCTGTTAATATTGTTAATATTTGGAGAGTTCATTAGAAAAACAGATGCCATTTTCCAGAATTGGTTTACAATGTTCTCTTTTCCACCAGATGTGAAAAGTTTAAATATCTTACATCCCTTTTTGATACTGTGGATGGTGTCAGAAATAAAAACGTTTAAAATCTAAAATATCCATGGTTTTGCAAACAGATGCACTAGAATATACAAAAAGCTGTGCACTTACTGTGAATAGGTTTTCATCTCCACAAAATTGACTCCTGTATATGGCCTGGAAGCGGTTGCCTGAAATGTCCGGAATGAAATCTCTCGTTTATGTATTTTTATACCGATGTATCTATTGGTATAAAAAATATAATCAGGGACATGCCATGCGTCCGAAACACCAAATATTCCAGGATCTCTGCAGAATCAATGAGGGAAGCAAAACTCTTGCCTGACCAGCCGCTTCCAACACGTTTTGACAGACTACTTTACAAAACCGTGAGGATCTGGGGCTCGATCTCTGGATTTCCATTTCTAGGGCGGAGTTTAGAGCAGAGACAGAACCAATCACAATAAACCCAGAAGTGACGCAAAAAACGCGACACGCCGGATATTACGTAGCCCATGTCAACAAGGCGTGTTCCGCGTTATTCGTCCCCGAACGCAGAAAATGTCTCCTGAATCGCGATGACGCCCTTCGTATAGCCGCATCTAACGCACGTTCATCGCGGCGAGTAGAGCGGACTTTCCTGATTGTTCAAACCGAAGCGAGAGCAGAAGTGAACACTGGGTCACGAGCCGGATCACGAGCCGGGTCACGAGCCGGGTCACGAGTCACGAGCCGGGTCACGAGCCGGGTCACGAGTCACGAGCCGGGTCACGAGCCGGGTCCGCCATCTTGAATGTTTTGGAACGGGGGTGAAAATCAACTTCCGTATCTTCGGTGTGACGCGTCAAAACCTCCGCCTGGGATTGGATCAGGCGATTATGGTCCGACGACTTCATTGGCTCTGACTCGGGTTCCAGACCCTTCCGCATTTGAACAGAATGTGGGCGGGGCGGGCGGGTCAGGCAAACAAAACTCTGCGGTGAGAGAAGTGTAATTAGTTCTAATAGATGTTCTCAATAGCATCACTGATGTTAACTCATCTGATTGCACTGTTCTGCTTGAGTTTGGCTTGAGGCTCCAGGTTATATACCGTGCCTTTATGAACACGCTGCTTGCTTGAGAGATATTTGATCATAATCTCTAATCTTTGCTACGATGTGGAACTTTTCTGACTTAGTATTGCAGAGTTTGTGAAGATTTAGCTCCTTTTTTTTCCTATGGTCCCAATAAAACCTGACGCCTGGCTAATGGTTCTATTGGCAGCATCAGGAGCTGGCAGCCCTCGACCTCATATGAATAATAATGTCCAAAACCTTCTCACTGGAATATAGATCTGATCATAAAAGGGCAGTAAACGTCCCCGTCGTTGCATTGGCTTCGCAGGCGAGGTCACAACACAAATACATTGGATAAAGTGTAAACAGGTGGCGCATTACAACGGGGGAAGTATGTATTGATTATTGACGAGGGGCTTGGAATGGAACTGCCCTCTCAGCAGACGCGAGGTGACTTTTTCTTGGCCGTAAAACCAAAAACACCTCATTTTTAAGAAAGCTGGCACGAGGCAGCTCTGGCAAATGGCACTAATCTGCGCGTGTTTGGCACTAGTTTGCTTGATAAACGTTGCATTTCACTGGCTCGCCGCCTCCTCAGCCTTAAACAAATTTCAAAACTTTATTTCTATTTGGTTTGCGCCGGTGCACTGTCAGAAAGCACTCTGATTCCAGCTCTCGTCCTTGGAGGAGACTTTGGGTAAATGAGCCGGTGTCGAGCAGCAGTCGTTGGAAGTTTAGCAGAATCGATTTCCCTCTGAATGAGTGGATCAATAATTTGTTTAAGTTGGGACTTAAATTCGCTGAGGAATGAGCTGTTTATTCTAATTCATTTAAAAAAGACTGCAAAATGGCATGGGAAGTGATTTTTTCCAATGACATTATTTTGACAGTTAATAGTGAACTGGCAGCACTTTGCATTTGTGCGTCATAAAGTCAATACTTCGTCACGTTTTTGCAACTAATCACTGTTTCTTAACTGCAACACATTTTTATCATGGGCATTATTTGTTTTCAATTATTTTTTGATCATTTTTTAGTAGAGTAGAGCCCAGAATCACAACAGGGCATCACAAAATAGCAGATTTTACCATAGCAGAGTTAGACGACCATTGTTTTTTAATTAGTATTTCACAATGACTATGAAGCTCTTGCTCGCTTGCCCATAAAATATACTTTTAATTTGTTTTAAATCAACCAACTTTCCATTCTTTTGAAAAACAGGCTCGACAATACTGTGATTATATTCAATAAAAGACAGAAGATTTAACTATGCAACGACATAGTATTTACTGTATAATTTTGCTGTTGGTGAATTATGCCGCTTTCATTTTAATTGAAAACCTTTTGCTTCCAGAAGCATGTGCAGCGATCCACTGTTGAGCTCCACTTAACCATTAAAGACAGGTTTGTATCTCACTCAGATGTTGTTGCGTGTGATTGATGGAGGCTTCGGCGCAGGAGCTGTGTCCCGGGACAGAATAATGCTTTGTCAGCGCAGAACCAAGGTGACCCACTTAAAATACTCTTGAGGGTTTTATTGGTGTAGTTTCACTGACCATAAAACTAATGGAGGGACTAGATTGAACCCGGTGTTTGGACCAGGGCAGTTGTGGTTCTGTCGCTTCTAAGTCCAACAAATAAATCACAACTAAACTCTGTCGGTCGCGTGCTCCTTCTGAACGTTATGATCAGGAGAACTTCGAGAAAGAAAGATTAAAATGCAACTAATCAGGCTTGGCACGGTTAAGAACTATTTTCCAGCAGGTTCCTGTTCTGCAGAAAACCTTCACGTCAAGAGCAGACAAACACACTGCCTTCAAGTGTTGCCTTTAGCGCGCGCAAAAAAGTCCATACGCTTTTAAAAAATGGACATCAAAGCGACTTGTCTTTGAAGAGAAGGGCACGTCATTGCAGAGCCTGGTGAGAGTGGAAGGAACCTCTGTCCAAAGGTTTAAACGTTTTATCTTACAAACTGGTCAGGGCTGTAGCGGGGATGGACACTGTTGACAAGAATTACCGGTAGTGTGAATATTTTAGGGATTGTATTGACAAAATCCACCAGAAATTTGCTGAATGTATCTGTACGTGGCAGTGTAGCCTGCGGGGGCGGGCTCTACCACTGTTGATCGGACTTGCTATTGGCTGGCGGTGACGTCAACCAGTCATAAAAGTGCTTCCTGTCTTACCTTTCGTTAGCGTTATTTGTAGCGCTGATTGTGACCGTTTAATTCCGTGCTTGCTGCCATGGGCCCACACTTTCTGCTATGACGCACTCGCTGTGTGCCGCCCGTTATGCCGGCTACCGGGCGTGTCAGTCTGTCCAGTCCTCCGCCGCACTTGACCAGCTACAACTAGGTGCAATCTAGCTGTACACCCAGCTGTACATTTGATAGTGACCATGTTGGATTTCATAGATGTGAGCCATGGAGCTAGTGTGCACTGTCCCCGCCTTGTCTTGCCTTGTCTTGCCTTGTCTTGCCTTGTCTTGCCTTGTCTTGCCTTGTCTTGCCTTGTCTTGCCTTGTCTGACCTTGTCTTGCCTTGTCTTGTCTAGCCTTGTCTGACCTTGTCTTGCCTTGTCTTGCCTTGTCTTGTCTTGCCTTGTCTGACCTTGTCTTGCCTTGTCTTGCCTTGTCTTGCCTTGTCTGACCTTGTCTTGCCTTGTCTTGTCTTGCCTTGTCTGACCTTGTCTTGCCTTGTCTTGCCTTGTCTTGCCTTGCCTTGTCTTATCTTGCCTTGCCTTGTCTTGTCTTATCTTGCCTTGTCTGACCTTGTCTTGTCTTGCCTTGCCTTGTCTGACCTTGTCTTGCCTTGTCTTGCCTTGTCTGACCTTGTCTTGCCTTGTCTTGTCTTGCCTTGTCTGACCTTGTCTTGCCTTGTCTTGTCTTGCCTTGTCTGACCTTGTCTTGCCTTGTCTTGCCTTGTCTTGCCTTGTCTTGCCTTGTCTTGCCTTTCTTTTAGACCGTTCCAGTGCGATCATTTGATTTCTGGATTTTATGAATGACATGAACTGTCTGTGAAACGAACGTCCAACAATGAACCGTGCAAACTTATTCCAACTTTAATGTCCATCCAGGAACTGTTTTATTAACATTGTATAAATAAACATATACTTGTGCTAACTTATGGAATCAAGTCTCTGCCGATCATCAACGACTCTACGTGCCTTACGTTTAGCTGGTCCTAGGCCAACCCGCAGGTGGCGTTGTTGAGTTTTATTTAACCCATCATGGACAAGAAGAGCTGAGCTAAACGACCCTAGAATGCCACATGTATTTAGTATATAGTATTCAGGGTTAGAGTTATTATTATTAGGGTTAGAGAAAGATTACAGTTCTTTGATGAGCTCTTGTATTTGACTACTGCATATCCTCTAAAAAAGACTGTTCCGCTATGGATCAGCGTTGCGTCCTCATTTGGTTTTGTTCAGATGTAACCGGTGATAACCCCGGTGCCCGTGCGCGGACGCTTGAGCAATTGCACTGTCCCGAAACGCACACTTCGAGCTGAGCGGGTCAAACAATGTCGCGGTTGTTTTGGCGGCTGTAATTGTTTTTTAAAATGGGAGCGAATTGACCAAAAAGTAGTAAGTCACGTTTTTACATTCTTTCTCTGGGAACAAGGGACGACTTCTACTTTTGTTGGACCGACGAGTGACGTCTAAATCCGTGATTAGCATATTTTGAACGAGCGTGTGGCGTTCAAGAAGCTTCGTTTGTAGATCACGGGCAGAATACAACTTACCGTATTTTCCGCTCTATAAGGCGCACTTGAAAGCCTTTAATTTTCTCAAAATACTGCAGTGCGCCTTATATATGGATTAATTCTGGTTGTGCTTACTGACCTCGAAGTCCTCCTTATTGTGCGCCTTATAGTATGGAAAATACGATACGGTACAAATTGCCGCACGGCCGTTGGGGGAAAGTATTCTGATTATCCCGGTCTGTTCCAATGAAATGCACACGTGTCAAACTCTCCGTTGACACAAAAAATATTGACCTCTCAAAGCGCTGTCCATCTGGAACTGTTTCACTTGAGTCCCTGAAGTGGTTTATTGATCCGTCCCCATGACACCAGATAAGAACAGCCCTCGCACCCGCTATGAGGGAGGATTTTTTATTTACTTTTATTCCAGTGACAAGTGATCAAATAAGACGAGGGCCAAAGAGTCGAACAAACAGAGCGACTGTGTGCGGCACGTTTCCTCCACTCGACAAACACAAGTAGGGATGGACAACAGACGGTATTTCAATTTTTTCCACATTATTCCCAGCTTTTCCTTATGAGATTTGCCTTTTTAAACAGATAAGTGAGTTCAAATGCAATCAGCTATTGTATTGGCTAAAAGAGAATACATAAGACAATCCTAAACACTTTTAATATCACAATGGTACGGATGTTAAGGCCACTCTATGTTCAAAAATAAGGAAGTAACAGGCGCGTTTGCATACAGTTATGACGGTGGGCTTACAGAAGAACAATCCCTGTTCACGCAAAGTATTCTGGATATTGAATGTGGCAACTATGGCAACTATTGATACGGTCGACATCCGAGGGAACGCCCGCTAACGCACCTCCGCGGGGGGAAACAATCCATTCATTTCAATGTAGAAGAGCTGCTCCGTTCTCCGCTGCTCAACAACTACAAGAGCAAACGCCGAGTTCGGAACAGCCGATATGTCGTGCCAAACACAGACACGAAGACATGGTGGAGCCCGAATGTGTGAAGCTATCCAAAAAGGCTAAATGCTACCACGACGCTAGTGCCGCCTGCTCTATTTTGGCATCTACGGAACAGTCCGCTTGCTTTTCTGGGGTAACACTATGTCAACAGCTTCCAGTAAGACTCGACTCGACTTGATTTAATCATCATTCCCCAGGAAACGTATTAGAAGAGGGAAAAGGTTGCGTTTCCTATTGACCTTATTCCGCCGCGTCCACTTTTCCCTCTTATTGCCACGGATCAGCACTTCTGTTGTAATCGCGCTTTCGGTCCAGCCGGATTTCCATTGGTTTGAATTGAACACAAATTAAAAGAATCACTGCTAAAATATGCCATACAGTTGATCGATTTAAGATTTAAAACAGCTAAAAACGGTTGTGTTTGGCTGTGCATATGACTCTTCTCTTTTATGTCTTGAACTAATTGACGGCTAGCCTGAAAATAGCAACAACATTTTTAAATTGAATGAATAGAAATTAAAAGGTTTCGTGATTTCGGTCATGTCTTTGTGATTTTAATGCACTTTTTCCCTGTTGTGTGAAGCACTTTGAATTGCCTTGTGTACGAATTATGCTCTACAAATAAACTTTTCATTTGTGTAAAATATCCAATATTCAACAATGCACCGATTCCCTGCGCGGCCTGAAAATGTCTTTCTGGTCCGTGCAGAACTTATTTTCTCTTGAGGCCGGCAGCTCTTTGTTCACTAATGCAACCGGATGGACTTCTGGAATAAGGTGAATTGAATCAAATTTGGCAGACCACGCCCCCTGACATGGCGCCCCGACGACTGTATCTATGCAGCTATAATGAGCTGAACATTGTGGTGTAAAAATGTAATGTCTTTGCCTGATGCCATAGAACTTAGGTCAGCATATGTTTAACATCTGGGTCACACTTATTATGACTCTGTATGCAGACATCCCTGGGAACACAGACTGACAGCTGCGGATCCAAGGATGTCTCACATGAGGTAGAACATTGAGTGTGTTTTTCTGCAATATGTTTAGACTGGTTTTGTGCATACGTGGCACCTGTTGTGCCTTAATAAGCTGAACTCAATGTTTGCTCTGGTCAGATCAGGGAGGGACAGAACGGCAAATGTCAGGGAGAGCTTTTTTGGCTGTGCACGGCTAAAATAAAGAACCACTTTTGAACAAGACAACTTGGTTATATTTTGCCTCATTTTCTCTGTCATTTGTTATAGAATAGTTTCCGCAACAACATTACACTTTGCTAACGTAAGGATTTTAGCATGTGAGACGAGATACAATGAAATAAAACCTTGAGACTGTGGAGCACGTTCACAACTTCAGTTAAAGGCGTTAAAGGACCAGACACATGGATGTACTGCACAGGAGGTGTCTTATGTTTTATGATGATAAACTATGACAGATTAAAAGCACTGAGTCATTTTGAGTATTTAGCTTGTCAAATAACCGTTTTATATTTTTAGTTTGCTTTCAATACGGCAGAAAAAAGAGAAAGAGTAATCAGGAGGCTGTGTTTAAATATATTTTGTCAGAATCAGTGAGAGGATAACCTAGAATACCGTGTTTGGAGAAAATACTTCAAACCCGATCATACCCGGGCATGGTATTTGTATTTTTTGTTGCCTTTGCTTCCTTTTAACCTACTTTTCCTCTTAACTTTGTAAACGCCCACAGTGCAGTCTGTCCGTTCTCATTATTAGAGCAGCATTTTGTTGTCCATTTCAAGATGATTTTGAAGGAAATGATCATAAAAAGCATCTGCACTGGCATTTACCCAAAGCAGTTATAAAAGTGGCTCCTGTGGCAGAGCTTATTCAAATCAATGGATTTAAATCAATTTTATTTTGGCTCAGACTGTTTTTAACTCTGCGGGCCAAGTATTTTCACCCCCTTTTGAGAGCGTCTGGAAAGAGGAGACGATTTATAACTGAAAATACTTGAATTTTATATCATTTGAATGATCAAACACTCACGGCATATTTAAAACACCCCAAAAGAACTCTTAAATATCTCTGTCTTGATGAAGTGGCTCTTCTGTTTGTTTGAAAGGTACAAATAAAAGGTGACAAGTGGAAGGTCAGGTCTGTGGAGAGGCAAGCAGAGACTGTACTGTACGGTAAGGGAAATAAACATGTTTTCATGCACAGAAATGAGGAATAAATAACTTGCAATCTTTGTGTTCTGTACCTACACATACTTTTATGTGTTTAATTTGATCTATTTTGTATTCATTAACCTTTATTAAACCAGGTAAAAAACCCATTGAGATTGAACCCTCTTTTACAAGAGTGACCTGGGGCAAAGAGAAAGACTCTGGACCTATAAAGGTGCATTTTGTGCTGCGTAAAGTCATGGTATATATATATATGTATTTAATATGTATGTAATTTGCCCAGTTTATGTCTGGCCGGACAAATGTCTTCATCAAGAGAAGTAGGTCTGTGGCCTCTTTAATATAAAATTATTTCTATGGAAATCAATCTTTATGGACCCTTTATCTACATGGGCTGGTTTTATGTCTTAATAATCTGAGTGGTCTTGCTGCATATTTTTTAAATGGTTGATAAATCAGCAAACAGAGCATTGTGTGCCTCTGGTTTCTATCCAACATCTTCATTCCATTAAATCACTTTGCTAATTCATCATTTCAGACGTATTCAATGCTGTTATAAAACAAGTCATGTTGATTTCTGTTGACTAAGTAACATAAGCGCGTACACCGCAGGGGCCCATAGTACTATTCTCATCACAAATATACTGGCAGAAAGTCCACAAATATTTTGGTTAGTGTTTGCCTTCACTCCATGTGGGCGTGAAGTCTTAATAAGAACTATCAGGCCTGTTGTGTATTAAAAGTACTTTTACCAAATCAATTCATACATTTAAAGTGCACTAAAAGCAGAAGACAAGGTGTTTTGTCATAAAAACACCACAAATTAAGTAACTGAAAGATAAATACAATATGTTTAATGCCTTCACATTCCAGGCAAAACAGAACATCACAGAGACGAGCAAGTGGCAACTTTAATTAGCATTAATTAAGAATGAGCAAATAGTTTATTAAGAAGGATCCAGGCTAAGTATTTAAATAAGGGGTGATAAGTTTGGTGCCTGAATTACTCTTAATAAAGATGCTTTTTATGAAGCACATCCAGTTTTCTACAGATCTATTACAATGTCATGGCAATTATTTTCTTACATGGAGCATTTTCACTAAAGATGTGTAAAGTAAATGGACTTTTACAGCTCTGATGCCGGCGTCTGCACTTCACAGTCGCATCTTCTGAATGGGCCGTGACTCACTGCACTCGCCGCTTGCTCATCACGCTTTCATTCAGACTTTTCCTCCCGACCTTGAACCAGAATGAAGACTTTTCTCTCTTTCGCAAACTGAAATCCAAAATGCAGTTGAAGCTGGAAGCCTCAGTAACCCGGCAGCGATGTAGAAACGATACGTACTTTGAGTTTAATATGTGCTGTCAGCATTTTGAAGATCTTAAAAAATAATAAAAGAGACTCATGGGGTTTGTGGTCTTTCAATAAATATATACTAATGAGGGAACTTTGGACTTCGACTACGCGACTTTTTTCACTGTAAGCAACTTTGCTCTACTTTTACGTGCCATAATTCAATCTGCAAAGCCCAAAAGAACAGGATTAAATGTTTGATGGCAAAAGTGCACAGTTGTGTTTTCGTCTGTGAGGCTCGGGGTCCTGGGGGGGCTGAAGATGCCAGGTTCAGACAATGTGCATGTGAGGACGGCGTTGCACGGGCTAATTAGGAGCGTGCTCTTCTGGAACAGTGGGAAAAATATGTTTCAAAAACAATAAACTGGACTTTTTGACCCCAACAATAAATAACCTCCTAATTGCTGGACATACAAAGAACAATTCAGTTTTCAGGATTTAAAGGTGTATGATACTGTGTGGGACTTTTGGTTGGGAATCTGCCACATGCTTGTCTCTATGGAGATTTGTTGCCAAAATATGTGACACAGTACAACATTAACGGGCCCGTGTTGTGGATTGATTTAACTGTTGAGTATCTTGGAGTGTAAAATAATGAGTCAGGCATTCCCTCGTTAGGATTTTATACAAGCACTTCAACTACTGGCAGGAGAGGGAATTACCGTGGGGGAAAGAAAGAAAATACTAGCTTGCCGCAACATGCTAATTTAAGCGTGCAGTTGCAAAGGACATGATGTGACGTCAGAATTGCTCAGAGTAAATCTACCTATGATTCACAGAGATTAAAAACGGCGCAGGAGACGTCCGGAGCTCCGCCTTTGACGTCACAAATCTGGGAAATTTGAAACCAAGTGTTTTCTGAGACGTGAGAGGACGTCGCGAACAGGATCGATGAAACAAGCGTGAGTGCGACTAAATACAAGTCCAGGTGTGTTTTTATGACAGAACAGTGTTATGGCGCGGGTAAAAGTTCAAAAAAAGTCTGTTCTTTAAGCATAAATGACAAACACGGAGAGACGACCCTGCTCACAGTAAGACTTTGTATTTATCAAGGTATTTCTGAGCAAAAGGAAATACCTGTAATGACATAAAGACCAGATACAGCACATGTGACCTGTTTTTTACGTGTCAAAACCTAACAACATCGTTCACATCCGGCCCTGACACTCGTTTTTCATCCAACGCTATTATTTCAACGGCATTTTGACGAGAAACCGAAAAGGTCTCGAATCCACTTCAACGCAGCAGCTATTGTTTTGTGCCTTCATTGAACTGCTGTGTGATTATTCCAGGCAAAGCAAAAACTATCCCCAATTTACCTTACATCGTGCACCTTTAAGTCACCTCTTAATGCTAAGTTCTTTTGTTCGTGGCAATCGAATAATGCAAAGGTTATTCAGGATTTTCCTGCAGCGTTGAGTCACTTAGAGTCACTTTGCGTAACTGCTAAAGATGTGAAGGTTTGCGGGCGAGCGGCGGGCGAGCGGCGGGCGAGCGGCGAGCGAGCGAGCGGCGAGCGGCGGTGCATACAAACCAGAGGCGGTCCGAGCGAGCGCTGTGGTCCGGAGCGCTTCTATGACAGACCCACGTGAACCGCATCGATTATCTTTCACTCCACAAGCCGAGGAGGGTCTGAGAAGTGCTTATGCAGAGTTGGTGAAAGTACGTGAGAGATATTTAAGTGACTTTTTCAAGGGCGACGTGACCGAATCTGTCGGCAAGAATTAGCGGCGAGACTCGTAAACTGTCAAGCGAAACTGCGAATGAAGAAGAAGCACGCGGTGAATAGGAACGACGAAGTGCTGATTTACCAGTCCACGTCAGTAAAGATCAACAAGACCCCGACGTCTTTCAACGTACATTAACTATACAACGACGTTCAATACAAAAAATGGCTTTATTTAACATTTATTTAACCAGGAAAGTCCCTCTTTGTCAAGGGAGTCACTCATCACATCAGTTCAACGCACTTATAGACAATCACGAAGATGTTAGATCCCATTTCCAGACCTTCTCTCAGTTATTCCACGTTGAGGGAGCAGAATATTGAAATGCCATTGTACTATCACAGTTCACAGAGAGGTCGAGGCTTATGGTGTGTGATCAATCGCAGCGAGGCATCGGAAACGGAGTCCAGAAACTGTAATACTTGTCAAATAACATTGCTCCGTACTGTCACACAGCAGATCGGCTGATGATATTTACGATTCTGAACCAATTCCTGGGACGCAAACACATTTTTACCTCTTTTAACTGGGCGCGACATGTGAAAAATCCCAGGACTAAGAGTTTATGCCGCAATTCTGGAAGTATTGGAGATGAAAATGAACTGTGGTCGATTGTGTTTTTCTTTGCGATCTTTAATCCGAGAAACAGGTCAAGCTCTAGATGCAACGTTTGGGTCGAGTCCATAGTCAACATCGCTCACATCCGGCCCGACTCCCGACAGCTTCACTCGTTTTTTATCCAACGCTACTATTTCAACGGCATTTTGACGAGAAACCGAAAAGGTCTCGAATCCACTTCGACGCAGCAGCTATTGTTTTGTGCCTTCCTTGAACTGCTTTTGTTTTCTCAGGTTGCCAGCGAGCGGTGCCGACGACGTCTAAACTTCTGAACACTTCAGTCACCGCTTCATCCCTCCGTCTGCGCCGTCCCTTATTTGTTTCTCTGCCTTTTCAATATAAAAGCGGTCGATTCTTTCCACGACGACGTCCCGAGTCCATTACGTGCCACTTGCCCCTCGTCCCTCGACCGACCGTGACTCGGGCGGGTCACGTGGTCGGGTCACGTGGTCGGGTCACGTGGTCGGGTCACATGGTCGGGTCACGTGGTCGGTTCACGTGGTCGCGCTCTCCTCCGAATGGGCAGGAACCAAAGGGCAGTCACAACTCTGCCCACGTTTTAATAAAAGTCAGGACAGCGCGGCCTTTGCGCGGTTCCGTACAATATTTACGACGTGAAGCGGCGAGACGGAGGCGTCCGGAGTTAAAGAAGCTTGAATAATAAGACACATAAGACCTTTGGACATGCTTTAAGTTAAAGGTAAAGCAAAGCGTAACTTTACAGGTGCACAATATGACTTTACAGGTGTAACTTTACAGGTGCACAATGTAACTTTACAGGTGCACGATATGACTTTACAGGTGTAACTTTACAGGTGCACGATGTAACTTTACAGGTGCACGATGTAGCACGATGTAACTTTACAGGTGCACGATGTAACTTTACAGGTGTAACTTTACAGGTGCACGATGTAACTTTACAGGTGCACGATGTAGCACGATGTAACTTTACAGGTGCACGATGTAACTTTACAGATGTAACTTTACAGGTGCACGATGTAACTTTACAGGTGTAACTTTACAGGTGCACGATGTAACTTTACAGGTGCACGATGTAACTTTACAGGTGTAACTTTACAGGTGCACGATGTAACTTTACAGGTGTAACTTTACAGGTGCACGATGTAACTTTGCAGGTGCACGATGTAACTTTACAGGTGCACGATGTAGCACAATGTAACTTTACAGGTGCACGATGTAACTTTACAGGTGCACGATGTAACTTTACAGGTGTAACTTTACAGGTGCAAGATGTAACTTTACAGGTGTAACTTTACAGGTGCAAGATGTAACTTTACAGGTGCACGATATGACTTTACAGGTGTAACTTTACAGGTGCACGATGTAACTTTACAGGTGTAACTTTACAGGTGCACGATGTAACTTTACAGGTGCACGATATGACTTTACAGGTGCAGGATGTAACTATACAGGTGTAACTTTACAGGTGCACGATGTAACTTTACAGGTGTAACTTTACAGGTGCACGATGTAACTTTACAGGTGCACGATGTAACTTTACAGGTGTAACTTTACAGGTGCACGATGTAACTTTACAGGTGCACGATGTAACTTTACAGGTGTAACTTTACAGGTGCACGATGTAACTTTGCAGGTGCACGATGTAACTTTACAGGTGCACGATGTAGCACAATGTAACTTTAAAGGTGCACGATGTAACTTTACAGGTGTAACTTTACAGGTGCAAGATGTAACTTTACAGGTGTAACTTTACAGGTGCACGATGTAACTTTGCAGGTGCACGATGTAACTTTACAGGTGCACGATGTAGCACAATGTAACTTTACAGGTGCACGATGTAACTTTACAGGTGTAACTTTACAGGTGCAAAATGTAACTTTACAGGTGTAACTTTACAGGTGCACGATGTAACTTTGCAGGTGCACGATGTAACTTTACAGGTGCACGATGTAGCACAATGTAACTTTACAGGTGCACGATGTTACTTTACAGGTGTAACTTTACAGGTGCAAGATGTAACTTTACAGGTGTAACTTTACAGGTGTAACTTTACAGGTGCACAATGTAACTTTACAGGTGCAGGATGTAACTTTGCAGGTGCACGATGTAACTTTACAGGTGCACGATGTAACTTTACAGGTGCAAGATGTAACTTTACAGGTGTAACTTTACAGGTGCACGATGTAACTTTACAGGTTTAACTTTACAGGTGTAACTTTACAGGTGCACAATGTAACTTTACAGGTGCACGATGTAACTTTACAGGTGCAGGATGTAACTTTGCAGGCGCACGATGTAACTTTACAGGTGCACGATGTAACTTTACAGGTGCACGATGTAACTTTACAGGTGCAAGATGTAACTTTACAGGTGCACGATGTAACTTTACAGGTGCAAGATGTAACTTTACAGGTGCACGATGTAACTTCTCTGCTGAGCTCGATGGAAATGGTATCGATGTGACTGGAATATTCCACAGTACGAAACTTGTACAATGACATTTTGAAACGGCTCATGTTCAGGCCAGTTCAGGCTCGGCTGGAGAAACTGTGATGGGAGAAGAACGGCAGCTTGAGCAACAATAATATCACCAATATTTGATTCTTCTTCTTCTTCTTCTTCTTCTTCTTCTTCTTCTTCTTCTTCTTCTTCTTCTTCTTCTTCTTCTTCTTCTTCTTCTTCTTCTTCTTCTTCTTCTTCTTCTTCTTCTTCTTCCCCGGGGAGTGGACCTGGCACATAGATGACCTGTAGGTCCGGCTCCTGGAGAAATGGTTCTTTATCTGGAAGAACTGGATTGGCTCCTGCCTTCGAGACAACTGCTGTCGTGATTTCAGGCGTTACAAAAACAAATTGATTTGAATGAATGATCAATATTGCATTTATTCCATTCAATTATTGCTCGTAAATAAGTGCAAAAATGTTGGAGTCAAGTGCCCCTTTAAACAAAATTATTGACTTTTTCTATGAGTGAATGAAAAGGTTTAGAGCAGGTATAGAGCAGGTTTAGAGCAGGTATAGAGCAGGTATAGAGCAGGTTTAGAGCAGGTTTAGAGCAGGTATAGAGCAGGTTTAGAGCAGGTATAGAGCAGGTTTAGAGCAGGTTTAGAGCAGGTTTAGAGCAGGTTTAGAGCAGGTATAGAGCAGGTTTAGAGCAGGTATAGAGCAGGTATAGAGCAGGTTTAGAGCAGGTTTAGAGCAGGTATAGAGCAGGTTTAGAGCAGGTATAGAGCAGGTTTAGAGCAGGTTTAGAGCAGGTTTAGAGCAGGTATAGAGCAGGTTTAGAGCAGGTTTAGAGCAGGTTTAGAGCAGGTATAGAGCAGGTATAAAGCAGGTTTAGAGCAGGTTTAGAGCAGGTTTAGAGCAGGTTTAGAGCAGGTTTAGAGCAGGTATAGAGCAGGTATAAAGCAGGTTTAGAGCAGGTTTAGAGCAGGTTTAGAGCAGGTATAGAGCAGGTTTAGAGCAGGTTTAGAGCAGGTATAGAGCAGGTTTAGAGCAGGTTTAGAGCAGGTATAGAGCAGGTATAAAGCAGGTTTAGAGCAGGTTTAGAGCAGGTTTAGAGCAGGTATAGAGCAGGTATAAAGCAGGTTTAGAGCAGGTTTAGAGCAGGTTTAGAGCAGGTATAGAGCAGGTTTAGAGCAGGTTTAGAGCAGGTATAGAGCAGGTTTAGAGCAGGTTTAGAGCAGGTATAGAGCAGGTATAAAGCAGGTTTAGAGCAGGTATAGAGCAGGTATAGAGCAGGTTTAGAGCAGGTATAGAGCAGGTTTAGAGCAGGTATAGAGCAGGTTTAGAGCAGGTTTAGAGCAGGTTTAGAGCAGGTATAGAGCAGGTATAAAGCAGGTTTAGAGCAGGTTTAGAGCAGGTTTAGAGCAGGTATAGAGCAGGTTTAGAGCAGGTTTAGAGCAGGTATAGAGCAGGTTTAGAGCAGGTTTAGAGCAGGTATAGAGCAGGTATAAAGCAGGTTTAGAGCAGGTTTAGAGCAGGTTTAGAGCAGGTTTAGAGCAGGTATAGAGCAGGTATAGAGCAGGTATAAAGCAGGTTTAGAGCAGGTTTAGAGCAGGTTTAGAGCAGGTTTAGAGCAGGTATAGAGCAGGTAAAGAGCAGGTTTAGAGCAGGTATAGAGCAGGTTTAGAGCAGGTTTAGAGCAGGTTTAGAGCATGTTTAGAGCAGGTTTAGAGCAGGTATAAAGCAGGTTTAGAGCAGGTATAGAGCAGGTTTAGAGCAGGTTTAGAGCAGGTTTGGAGCAGGTTTAGAGCAGGTTTAGAGCAGGTATAGAGCAGGTATAAAGCAGGTTTAGAGCAGGTATAGAGCAGGTTTAGAGCAGGTTTAGAGCAGGTATAGAGCAGGTTTAGAGCAGGTATAGAGCAGGTTTAGAGCAGGTATAGAGCAGGTATAAAGCAGGTAAAGAGCAGGTTTAGAGCAGGTATAGAGCAGGTTTAGAGCAGGTTTAGAGCAGGTTTAGAGCAGGTATAAAGCAGGTTTAGAGCAGGTATAGAGCAGGTTTAGAGCAGGTTTAGAGCAGGTTTAGAGCAGGTTTGGAGCAGGTTTAGAGCAGGTTTAGAGCAGGTATAGAGCAGGTATAAAGCAGGTTTAGAGCAGGTATAGAGCAGGTTTAGAGCAGGTTTAGAGCAGGTATAGAGCAGGTTTAGAGCAGGTATAGAGCAGGTTTAGAGCAGGTATAGAGCAGGTTTAGAGCAGGTATAGAGCAGGTTTAGAGCAGGTATAGAGCAGGTATAAAGCAGGTAAAGAGCAGGTTTAGAGCAGGTATAGATCAGGTTTAGAGCATGTTTAGAGCAGGTTTAGAGCAGGTATAAAGCAGGTTTAGAGCAGGTATAGAGCAGGTTTAGAGCAGGTTTAGAGCAGGTTTGGAGCAGGTTTAGAGCAGGTTTAGAGCAGGTATAGAGCAGGTATAGAGCAGGTATAGAGCAGGTTTAGAGCAGTTATAGAGCAGGTTTAGAGCAGGTTTAGAGCAGGTATAAAGCAGGTTTAGAGCAGGTTTAGAGCAGGTTTAGAGCAGGTTTAGAGCAGGTATAGAGCAGGTTTAGAGCAGGTATAGAGCAGGTTTAGAGCAGGTATAGAGCAGGTTTAGAGCAGGTATAGAGCAGGTTTAGAGCAGGTTTAGAGCAGGTATAGAGCAGGTATAAAGCAGGTTTAGAGCAGGTATAGAGCAGGTTTAGAGCAGGTATAGAGCAGGTATAGAGCAGGTTTAGAGCAGGTTTAGAGCAGGTATAGAGCAGGTAAAGAGCAGGTTTAGAGCAGGTTTAGAGCAGGTATAGAGCAGGTATAGAGCAGGTATAGAGCAGGTTTAGAGCAGGTTTGGAGCAGGTTTAGAGCAGGTTTAGAGCAGGTATAGAGCAGGTATAGAGCAGGTTTAGAGCAGGTATAGAGCAGGTATAGAGCAGGTATAGAGCAGGTTTAGAGCAGGTTTGGAGCAGGTTTAGAGCAGGTTTAGAGCAGGTATAGAGCAGGTATAGAGCAGGTATAGAGCAGGTTTAGAGCAGGTTTAGAGCAGGTTTAGAGCAGGTTTAGAGCAGGTATAGAGCAGGTATAGAGCAGGTTTAGAGCAGGTTTAGAGCAGGTTTGGAGCAGGTTTAGAGCAGGTTTAGAGCAGGTATAAAGCAGGTTTAGAGCAGGTATAGAGCAGGTTTAGAGCAGTTATAGAGCAGGTTTAGAGCAGGTTTAGAGCAGGTATAGAGCAGGTTTAGAGCAGGTATAGAGCAGGTTTAGAGCAGGTATAGAGCAGGTTTAGAGCAGGTATAGAGCAGTTTTAGAGCAGGTATAGAGCAGGTTTAGAGCAGGTTTAGAGCAGGTATAGAGCAGGTATAAAGCAGGTTTAGAGCAGGTATAGAGCAGGTTTAGAGCAGGTATAGAGCAGGTATAGAGCAGGTTTAGAGCAGGTTTGGAGCAGGTTTAGAGCAGGTTTAGAGCAGGTATAGAGCAGGTATAGAGCAGGTTTAGAGCAGGTTTAGAGCAGGTATAGAGCAGGTATAAAGCAGGCTTAGAGCAGGTATAGAGCAGGTTTAGAGCAGGTTTAGAGCAGGTATAGAGCAGGTTTGGAGCAGGTATAGAGCAGGTATAGAGCAGGTTTAGAGCAGGTTTAGAGCAGGTTTAGAGCAGGTATAGAGCAGGTATAGAGCAGGTTTAGAGCAGGTTTAGAGCAGGTATAGAGCAGGTAAAGAGCAGGTTTAGAGCAGGTTTAGAGCAGGTATAGAGCAGGTATAGAGCAGGTATAGAGCAGGTATAGAGCAGGTTTAGAGCAGGTTTAGAGCAGGTATAGAGCAGGTAAAGAGCAGGTTTAGAGCAGGTTTAGATCAGGTTTAGAGCATGTTTAGAGCAGGTATAGAGCAGGTTTAGAGCAGGTTTAGAGCAGGTATAGAGCAGGTATAGAGCAGGTTTAGAGCAGGTATAGAGCAGGTTTAGAGCAGGTTTAAAGCAGGTATAAAGCAGGTTTGGAGCAGGTTTAGAGCAGGTATAGAGCAGGTATAGAGCAGGTATAAAGCAGGTTTAGAGCAGGTATAGAGCAGGTTTAGAGCAGGTTTAGAGCAGGTTTGGAGCAGGTTTAGAGCAGGTATAGAGCAGGTATAGAACAGGTATAAAGCAGGTTTAGAGCAGGTTTAGAGCAGGTATAGAGCAGGTTTCGAGCAGGTTTAGAGCAGGTATAGAGCAGGTATAGAGCAGGTATAAAGCAGGTTTAGAGCAGGTTTAGAGCAGGTATAAAGCAGGTTTAGAGCAGGTTTAGAGCAGGTTTAGAGCAGGTTTAGAACAGGTATAGAGCAGGTATAGAGCAGGTTTAGAGCAGGTATAGAGCAGGTTTAGAGCAGGTTTAGAGCAGGTTTAGAGCAGGTATAGAGCAGGTTTAGAGCAGGTTTAGAGCAGGTTTAGAGCAGGTTTAGAGCAGGTATAGAGCAGGTTTAGAGCAGGTTTAGAGCAGGTATAGAGCAGGTTTAGAGCAGGTTTAGAGCAGGTATAGAGCAGGTATAGAGCAGGTTTAGAGCAGGTATAGAGCAGGTATAGAGCAGGTATAGAGCAGGTTTAGAGCAGGTTTAGAGCAGGTTTAGAGCAGGTATAGAGCAGGTATAAAGCAGGTTTAGAGCAGGTATAGAGCAGGTTTAGAGCAGGTATAGAGCAGGTTTAGAGCAGGTATAGAGCAGGTTTAGAGCAGGTATAGAGCAGGTATAGAGCAGGTTTAGAGCAGGTTTAGAGCAGGTATAGAGCAGGTATAGAGCAGGTATAGAGCAGGTTTAGAGCAGGTTTAGAGCAGGTATAGAGCAGGTATAGAGCAGGTTTAGAGCAGGTTTAGAGCAGGTTTAGAGCAGGTTTAGAGCAGGTTTAGAGCAGGTATAGAGCAGGTTTAGAGCAGGTTTAGAGCAGGTTTGGAGCAGGTTTAGAGCAGGTTTAGAGCAGGTTTAGAGCAGGTTTAGAGCAGGTTTGGAGCAGGTTTAGAGCAGGTTTAGACCATGTTTAGAGCAGGTATAGAGCAGGTTTAGAGCAGGTTTAGAGCAGGTTTGGAGCAGGTTTAGAGCAGGTTTAGACCATGTTTAGAGCAGGTTTAGAGCAGGTTTAGAGCAGGTTTGGAGCAGGTTTGGAGCAGGTATAGAGCAGGTTTAGAGCAGGTATAGAGCAGGTATAGAGCAGGTTTAGAGCAGGTTTGGAGCAGGTATAGAGCAGGTTTAGAGCAGGTTTAGAGCAGGTTTAGAGCAGGTTTAGAGCAGGTATAGAGCAGGTATAGAGCAGGTTTAGAGCAGGTTTGGAGCAGGTATAGAGCAGGTTTAGAGCAGGTTTAGTGCAGGTTCAGAGCAGGTTTAGTGCAGGTTCAGAGCAGGTTCAGAGCAGGTTTAGAGCATGTTTAGAGCAGGTATAGAGCAGGTTTAGAGCAGGTTTAGAGCAGGTATAGAGCAGGCTTAGAGCAGGCTTAGAGCAGGCTTAGAGCAGGTATAGAGCAGGTTTAGAACAGGTTTAGAGCAGGTATAGAGCAGGTTTAGAACAGGTTTAGAGCAGGTATAGAGCAGGTTTAGAGCAGGCTTAGAGCAGGTATAGAGCAGGTTTAGAGCAGGTTTAGAGCAGGTATAGAGCAGGTTTAGAGCAGGCTTAGAGCAGGTATAGAGCAGGTTTAGAGCAGGTTTAGAGCAGGTTTAGAGCAGGTTTAGAGCAGGTTTAGAGCAGGTTTAGAGCAGGCTTAGAGCAGGTATAGAGCAGGTTTAGAGCAGGTTTAGAGCAGGTATAGAGCAGGTTTAGAGCAGGCTTAGAGCAGGTATAGAGCAGGTTTAGAGCAGGTTTAGAGCAGGTATAGAGCAGGTATAGAGCAGGTATAAAGCAGGTTTAGAGCAGGTTTAGAGCAGGTATAGAGCAGGTTTAGAGCAGGTATAGAGCAGGTTTAGAGCAGGTATAGAGCAGGTTTAGAGCTAAGTGGAGGTGAAAGCTGTTATTTTGAAGTTGTTGTTCGTCTCAATTGGAAATAATTATGAGCAATTTGCACTATTTCTGGAACGTTTGTTTTGTTTGAAGTTCCTAATTTGTCTAAAATACAAACATAAAACCTGATCAGAAATCAGCCGACTCTACGCTGAGAAATTAGCCGTTCATATTTCACGCCTCAGATCGAAATTTGTGCGATTTTGTCAGACAGAATTATGGTAATAAATCAAAGGCCTTAAATGTCATTGTATTTCTGTTTTTTTATTTGCACGCACAGAATTGACACTGGGCAGTTTGTGTGTTACAGAGCAAACATCCATAAGACTTACTAAATAGCAATCAAAAGCAAGTGAATTTAATGTTTATTGGATCAAATATAAAGGTCCACATTTGCTTGTCACCATGGCGACCAATACGTTTGACAAAATATATTCTTTTTCCTCTCAGTTATTGTCAAAACATCAAACACTTGGTAATGGTGTAACGTAAAAGACAAAGGTGCAAGAACCCATTCAGTAAAAGTAAATAGTCGCTGTGTTTTGGTGGGTGTGGTTTTGTCCAGGGGCACTGTCCAGCAGCCTCACAGCCTGAGAACGTTTTAATGTCAGTTATGTTCTTTTTTGACCCTATTTTATCAGACTTTTACCAAATCAATCCTTGCATTTGGTGCCGTATGTTTGCCTGGTGCCCTCGTGGTGTGCAGCAGAACTCGTCCGGCTGGTCCAAGTGACAGGTCCATGACATCTACAGCCAAAGGGTTATTTCCAGAGATGCTACTGCCTTGTGAACGGGCTGAGAATGCAGCGTAACAAAGATGAATGCTCTTGTGGGTGATGCAATGTGTCTCTTATTCTATTCGTACACCCTGGACGTACACTTCAGGTACTGAGTATTGCTCGCCTATTTTTAAGGAATTTATATCCGTATCATAAAGTGGGATTTGGTTTAGATTATTGTTCTGTATTGTATGACTCGCGGCAGATCAATTTCCCTTTGGGTCCATAATAAAGTTGAAAGTTGTCAGCCAAAGTGCAGCCAGAGAACTAAAAATCCATACTTCAGGATTTCTGAAGCTGAGCGAGGGTGGGCCTGGTTAGTACTTGGAGGGCAGATGCCACAGGGGGGCAGTAGTGCAAACTGTTGTCGTGTCCTTGGGAAAGACAGGCCAGAGTAAGACCTCGCCTCCAGTGTCCGTGTGTGCTGGTGCATGAATGAGAGTGTTTACAGCATGAGTATCCTGTTTAACCATTAATTAGTGATGATGGCACGGCTGTAGAAGTCCACCATCAGCGGTCGGGTGATGTTGGCGCTCTTCAGTTTCCTCAGGTCGTGGCGTTGTTGAGCTTTCTCTACAGCCGAGCTAGTATGAGAGCTGAAGGACCGGGGTGAAAGGTCACAGTCACCACCGAGAACCAAAAGTTTCTCTCCCTCTGTCACGTCAGAGGCAACAGATGTCCACGATCTGCATGGAGACAAGCAGGTGCACGACCCCTGCGGGGAAAGCACATTCAAAATAGCTGCAGGGTTGCATCCTAATCTTGGTCTGCATCATCTTATCTTAACATATTCAGTCCACGTGAAGGCCTTTACTCACATTCAAGATAAGCAACTTGGTGGACTTCATGAACTCAAACTTACTGCTGTGATTTCGTGCAGAGTAATATGAAGACTCGCTGAAATGTGCACATGGATAAAGTTAAAAGGCTGGAGAGAATCTTGCACGCTGCGTGGTTTCTCCCACTCGCGGCCGCTCTAATTTGGCTGTGTTTTGCAGAGGCACCGAGAACGCAGATCAGTGGAACAAACGCTCGCGCCCCTGAGTGCAGCGCTAATACAGAGGCTGTCTGTCTGTGCGGTCGCTCATTAAACTGCTGTTTTAGACGAGAGCTAGGCTCAAATTGGACCAGAGTCTAATCATTAAGAAGAGGCATTTTGGAGTGTATAGTTCAATTTAAGTTACAAGATAAAAATGTACTGTACTACGAGTCTTACATTTGAAGTCTGTTGTAAGAAAAGTGGTTTTGTGGCCGTACAGCTGCCCTGGGGCTGACTGCTTGTCTTGGCACTGAACTCTCTATCGCCATGGAGACAGGCAGGTGACACCACAAAGATCAGTGTACAAGTCATACTTTGAAAAGCAGCCGCCGCCCAAAAAAAAATTATCAGAATATTCTGCACCTTTTGAGCGACGGTGGAGAAGTGTCTTGCCCAGGGACACAACCACAGCCTGCAATGGTCAGAACTGGACTTTAGTAACCAACCTTCAACTTAAAGGGACCGATCTACCGCCTGCGTCACTGCCTCTTCTGTTCTTGTCAAACGAGCACGCATCGATCACGTTCAACCATTCAACAAAATGCCAATCATTCTATACTTACCTTATTTCTACCTGTATTTGTTTTTACTTGACTTAATCATATGTGTTGCCAGCACTCTGGAAAGTACATAAATGTTTCCTTAATTTGCATAACTATGTACATACAACAGATGAACAGTACATGAAGCAGGTGATGGAATAGTCGTAACGTCAAACACTGTGAGAGTTGGAAAAAGCATAAGAGGCTTCGATTTTTAAAATATTGACAGCAAAGCGCAAGCAATTATGTGCTGTTTACTGAAAATCCATATGTTGACGCTTCTATTTGCACAGAACCCAGAGAAACACAGGGAAGGGTGATAAAACGCTCCCGTCTGACCCCGCCCCGTCGTTCCCACACTGCATCTCGCCGATTCTGCGTTATTGCTCTTATCCATGGATCTTCGGGTCGTTTCGGTGGGAACTTCCGAGTCCTCGCTCTCGCACGGGCGTCGGCGGCGTCCTCCCTTAAGCCCGGACCTGACACGGCTTAGACATGCTCAGACTCGTGTAGGAAGTTCATATCAAACCTCAGAAGGAGCCGCGCCTGCGATCGCTGGCATTGCTCTGGCAGAATGATTAAAACGTGACGTGAGCTTCGCCCGTAGCCGCGCTCGACTCTCGCTCTCTGGCAGACATTGATTTCCCCGGCCTCGTTTAATCCGGGTTCACACTGACGAGCGTTAATTAGAGATGGAGGGATAGACGCCCAAAAACAACAGGAGCGAGGCGTGCGCTCAAGGCTACGGGAAAATGCAACTTTGGGAATTTCATTAAAGGTGCACTGCGGAACTTTTCTAGCGGCGGGGTCTGCCCTCGGCTCGTCGCCATGGAGATGCTACAGCTTGACCTGATAATTCCACTGATATCTCTTTTATTTACCATATTTTCTGGATTATAAATCGCTCCAGAGTTTAGATCGCACCAGCCAAAAAATGCATAATAGAGAAGAATAAACATATATAAGTCGCACTGGAGTTTAAGTCAGTGGGGGGAAATTATTTTATAAAATCCAAGGCCAAGAACAGACATGTCATCTTGAAATTAAATTTAAAATAATAAGAGATTAGAGAACATGGTGAATAGGTGTACGTATGCTAACACCTTCAGCTACATGACGTATGCTAACGCTAACACCTTCAGCTACATGACGTATGCTAACGCTAACACCTTCAGCTACATGACGTATGCTAACGCTAACACCTTCAGCTACATGACGTATGCTAACGCTAACACCTTCAGCTACATGAGGCACAGACAGAACTGTGGTAAGTGTCTGGTATGTTAGCGTAACATATGAACAGTTATTCAGATAACTATAGCATAAAGAACATGCTAACAAGTTTACCAAAGCATCACTTTTACCCCAAATCACTAAATCCATTGAATTCTTCTTCCTCTGTGTCACTTCTAAACAACTCCACAAACTCCAGAGGAAGAGGAAGTGCAGATTCTTCTTCTGCGTCGCTCAGAGCCTAGAGCGCCATCTTGTGGTCGTCGGTGTGAAAATAATCAACATGTGAAATGCAGTTGTCAGTGTGAAAACAACAAACAAAATTATATAATTAATATATTTATTTTATTAATGCTTTAAAAAGATGCATTCTTTACTCACATCTTTAGCAGGATCGCCTCGCCACAGATCTGACGTGTATCTTGGCCGGGTGGTGTCATTTGCTTGTCTCCTTGGAAACACAAAAACAAGTTATACAGTGCACCTATAAATGTCCAGTTTATTTAGAAACATGTTGAATCTGAAAGAGATATTTATCGATACAAGTTGGTGTGATACGCCAAACACTCAATTTAAGTTTCAGTTGTAACATTTTAACTGAATAAATAAATAAATAAATATTCTATAAAAGCACCACCTTCATGGCACTAAAACTAAACCAAACTGTCTTCTCACTCAATTTAGGAATACAATTGTGTTTGTAAAATGACATAAAATCTTTTGTTCTTTTAAATTGTATCTAAATGTTAATAAGTTGATGTTATGTAATCCCTCATTTGTCCAGCAGGGATTCACGGATCAAAAATGTCCAATTACACAGCGTCCAGACGACTATGGAGCCTTTTCTCCCCAATGCTGATGACATTTCTACTCTAAATATATCTTACTTCCTTTATAAATATACACGTTTCCTACAGTAGACTAACTGTCATCCATGGGCTCGTTGCTTATTCGTGTATTTGTCCCAGCGCATTTATTGTTTATGATTCGACATGTATTGTGACGTTGATTGGCAGTGAGGCTTAACATGAGGCTAACAGCTGTGCCAACATACAACTTACAAGACATTAATCAAGTATGAACTGGCTAGCCTGGGAAATGAACCGGCAAACATCTGGTTATAAGACAGCTGTAATACCACATAAGCCAATGCCCAGGTGTATTTTCAAACAATCGCAGTAATATACATAAAACTTTCTTCATTTCTTCTTTGCTAACCATTTCCATCGACTGAATTAAAGGTGCATTATGTAACTTAAA
>NW_027315779.1:1883114-2268114 GCF_026437365.1 Eucyclogobius newberryi
AATACCTTTGATTCAACAGAAGTTGAGGTTTAAAATAAATAAAGTCTAGTATAGCCATCTTTTCTATTGCCGGTAATGGGGGAATTGCTTTAACGTTATCTATGTCCGTTTGAAGGAACAAAAGCTCTTTAGCTGTGGTTTATCTTTTGACGAATTGCATTGGGAGTGTCTTTACCGTCTTCTGCCTTGTCGAACACAAAAAGTACCCAAAACTAAGTTCATTTTTAACCCCAAAAGGTAGACGTAATGGATGGTTTGACGACAGCTCGAGTGCTTCGAGGTCCCTTTCTGCAAATTGATTCCCGCGGCGATGTTGAGCCAGACTCCGGTGAACAGGCTCAGGACGAGGTGGTGCTAATGGGCTCGCGTGCCACTTTTGACAGATGTGTTTGTAAAAAAAACCTCTGGGCCATGGGACTCAGACCAGCTGCAAAGACAGCCGTGTGGTTAATGCAGCTCCTGCCAGTCGCCAAAACAAGAGAAGATATAAAAATATATATATGGGAAATAAACAAAGAATTGAACGATTTAAGCAGGTCGCTCTGTTTCTCCAATTAGAGATATCCAATTCTGTGGTGAATTTGTTTTCTCCACACCTGGCAAATTGTAGAAAAAGATTCAGTCAAACATGACAAACAAATCAATATATATTTTAGACCTCAAAAATAAAACCAAAATGGTCCTCTTTTATGTTTATGCGGCATACGTCAGGCGCCGCTAAAGACGCTTATCAGATACATATTTTATACAAGACCAACAACGCCACCAGGACATTAATGGGCCCTGGACCATATTAAAACAACACATTAAAAGGCGCACAGGTTCATTCACATTGATTAAAAAGAGGAAGCCATTCAGTTAAGTTACCATAGTTTATTATATATTAAACACTTTCTTTGTTGCATATATAAAATGTACGAGTCCTTTGAGTTAGTTAGATTCAAAATTGCTCAGCATCGATGCACATCCGCTGGAACAAATCCCATGTCCACACCTGAACCCGCGGCACAGGGCAGGAGCACCCAGAAGGGACGAGCAGTGGCAACAGATAAAGCAAGGCAGAAAAAGTAATACAGCAAAAGTCAGGGCAGGACGGGCCGGTGGTTCCACCCCGAAGCATCATGTAACAGCTCGTGAACGCGCACCCTTTACGGGCGATGGCTGACCGCATCATAGGCTACGACACATCGCACCCTAGCTTCACAAGATGTGCCAGCCACCAAAGCGATGGACAAACAAGCGCCATGAAGCGGTGCTGACGGGGCTGAGCCTCACAGCGGCACTAAAACAATACACGCGTTAAGCAATGACTAAAGTGCTTAGTTATTCAACAACAGAGTGAATAGCACCTGGTGCAGCGAGGACAGTGCGTACGCAGGACCGGAAATGCACGAGTTACAGAGAGAGACGAAGAAGACGAGGCGCTTTTATACACTTTCACGCCACCTACTGGATTTTATTTGTGGCACAGCCTCATTCTGCCACATTTACACAGTATTTGATTAAATGACTCTTTGTCTTCTATGTTCAGATTGGGCGTTCAGTGTACGGGGCAAAATGAAGACGGAGAAAGACAGTTCGAGCTGACGCAGAAGTGGACAGAAATCTACGGGAGACGAGCGATGTGCTCCGTTGCGCTAATAAACAAACGCACGTGTGTGTTGTATCAGTCCACACGGGGGAGTGGCATGCGCACTTCCGCCTGCGTTCTCAAATCGCCGAAAAATCGTCCATTGCGCCTTTAATGTGGATGGACACGGTAATCACAGAGATATTAACCACAAACTAGATCATCATACCTTTAGCCATGTGGTTAAACCTACTTGTAGCTTAATCTATCTAAAGTATTTCTAATATTCTAGTCCCTCCCTGACTTCCTCCAGGAGGATCCCGAGGCCTTCCCCGTCCAGCCGAGAGACAATGTCCCTCTAGTGTGTCCAGGGTCTTCTCCAGGGTCTTCTCCCAGTCACAAAATAAGCGTTACAAATATATTTGATTGCTTATTTTAATTTTTCTGGTTCTGGTTCTCTGTTCTTGGACTTTGCGTTGCAACATAGCAAATTTCCAATTGTGGGACAAAAAAGAGTCTCTAATCTTGTCTAAACAGCAAGTTCCATAGAATTGTGACCTGTCCTCCATTTTAATTTAAAGGCGTTCAAGAATGTTGTGTCATATAAACCCAAGATAAACTTCACCCCAACTTTGCCTTTAAACACACCCAAACACCTAGTTAATAAATTATACAGAAACTTCCAAAATGCCCTCTCACTGGAGACACGGCCCTGGAATGGCGGGCGTGTGTTCGAAGGTCAATGTGTGTGCACTGTCTATCCATTAGTGCTTTTTGGCACGGCGATCCGCTATGATAATGTCTGCCTGGAGGGGGAGCTCTCTGGATGGATGAGCCTGCTTTAATCTCGGAGTGACAGACCTCGGTGACCTTGTCGCACGTGTCCCGGGACGGTCTGACTGACGAGGCTCAGTCCATTGCGCTCCAAAGAGGACAAGATGCATCCAGCGGAGAGAGAATGACTGTGCAAAAACGCAGGAAAGCGCAGCGCTTCCTGAATATATTTAAAGGAGCTTACGTGGCACAAATCGACTGGAAATTGCACAAACTGGTTATTGGTATGCCACAGCTGTGATAGTGCGAGCTTAGAAACAGCATCACATCGGGCCTACTGTGAGAGAAAACCTTTTGAAGCAGAGGGGGGGAGAGAGAGAGAGAGAGAGAGAGAGAGAGAGAGAGAGAGAGAGAGAGAGAGAGAGAGAGAGAGAGAGAGAGATTGGCAATGTGGGGGGAGAAGAGGGAGTGAAAGAGGTAGAAAAATGCTGAAAGTCACGAGCAAAGAGAGGGAGAGAGATGGTGGGCACTGAGAAAAGAGGCTGAGAGAGAAAAGGGAGAGAGAGAGAAAGAGAGTCGAAGAGAGACAGAGGGAGGCTAAGAGAGGATGAAAGAGAGAGAGAGAAACAGACCTAGAGAGAGAGAGAGAGGGGTGGAAGGGGAGATAAATGGTGGCTAAGAGAGAGTGAGGTTGAGCAAGCAAGAAACAGGGAGAGAGAGGGAGAGAGAATGTCAAGAGGTAAAGAGAAAGAGAGAAAGAAAGGGACATGGAATGAGATGAAGAGGGACAAAGAGATAAACTGAGAGAAGCAAAGAGAGAGTGGGGACTGAGCGATAGAGAGTGGGGGGGAGAGGGAAAGGGATGAGAGACAGAGGAAGAAAGAGAGAGCGAGAGCAAGAGAGCATTGATGAGCGACAGAGCAAAAGAGAGAAACAGAGAGAGGCCAAGAGATATGGGGGAAGGGAGGGAGAGAAGCAAAAAGAGAGGGGGGACTGAGCGATAGAGAGTGGAGGGGAGAGAGAGAGAGAAAGGGAGGCAGGGAATCAGGGACAGAGAGAGAGAGAATGAAAGAAAGAAAGAAAGAGAATGAGTAAGGGAAGGAGTGAGTGAGGAAGGAGAAAGGTTAAGAGAGAGGGTGAGAGAGATCGAGGGGGAGAGAGATCGAGGGGGAGAGAGATCGAGGGGGAGAGAAGATCGAGGGGGAGGGAAGATCGAGGGGGAGAGATCCAGGGGGAGAGAGATCCAGGGGGAGAGCGATCGAGGGGGAGGGAGATCGAGGGGGAG
Organism: Eucyclogobius newberryi; assembly: GCF_026437365.1. Classification (NCBI taxonomy): domain Eukaryota; kingdom Metazoa; phylum Chordata; class Actinopteri; order Gobiiformes; family Gobiidae; genus Eucyclogobius; species Eucyclogobius newberryi. The sequence goes on from NW_027315779.1 coordinate 1,886,744, forward strand.
AGAGATCGAGGGGGAGGGAGATCGAGGGGGAGGGAGATCGAGGGGGAGAGAGATCCAGGGGAGGGAGATCGAGGGGGAGGGAGATCGAGGGGGAGAGAGATCGAGGGGGAGAGAGATCGAGGGGGAGGGAGATCGAGGGGGAGGGAGATCGAGGGGGAGGGAGATCGAGGGGGAGGGAGATCGAGGGGGAGAGAGATCGAGGGGGAGAGAGATCGAGGGGGAGGGAGATCGAGGGGGAGGGAGATCGAGGGGGAGGGAGATCGAGGGGGAGAGAGATCGAGGGGGAGAGAGATCGAGGGGGAGGGAGATCGAGGGGGAGGGAGATCGAGGGGGAGAGAGATCGAGGGGGAGGGAGATCGAGGGGGAGAGAGATCGAGGGGGAGAGAGATCGAGGGGGAGGGAGATCGAGGGGGAGGGAGATCGAGGGGGAGGGAGATCGAGGGGGAGGGAGATCGAGGGGGAGAGAGATCGAGGGGGAGAGAGATCGAGGGGGAGGGAGATCGAGGGGGAGGGAGATCGAGGGGGAGGGAGATCGAGGGGGAGAGAGATCGAGGGGGAGAGAGATCGAGGGGGAGGGAGATCGAGGGGGAGGGAGATCGAGGGGGAGAGAGATCGAGGGGGAGGGAGATCGAGGGGGAGGGAGATCGAGGGGGAGGGAGATCGAGGGGGAGGGAGATCGAGGGGGAGGGAGATCGAGGGGGAGGGAGATCGAGGGGGAGGGAGATCGAGGGGGAGGGAAATCGAGGGGGAGGGAGATCGAGGGGGAGGGAAATCGAGGGGGAGGGAGATCGAGGGGGAGAGAGTGGCTAAGCTCTTTGGGTCTTTCGTCGCTCCTCGCGACTCGGCGACCTTCTCCTTCAGCTCCGACTCCTCGACAAAAGAGGGAAAGTTGGAACGTATGATTCATGTTTGCGTCGTGAACGATGTAACTGGATGATTACGCCAGCTGCTCCATGAGTTCGCTCGTGTTTCACCTTTGCCGCGCCTCATCATCAACGTGAGAAAATAATTGCGCGGAAACATGCAACATCTGCCATCGCCAATAAACCACCGGGTTGGAGTACGGGCGTTTCGCACAATCTGCTCGGTTAATATGTACGTGAAAGTAAACGATCGATTATGAAAGAGTCGCAGGCCTTTGTTCCAATCCCAACGTTCCATGTTCAAATTCACGCCGTCGTTTCACTTCAAAATCGCAAAAGCACCGAATTTAAAATGTAATTGCCGTCTACAGTTTTGTGGTTTTAAAACTCCCAAACGTGCACTTTACTTCGTTTAATTTGGAACGAATAAACCCCAACTTTGAACTCATAATAGGCTTCGGTTTCTTCTAAGCTTCGGGGGAAACTTTTTTTGTGTGAGCGCGTATCTAAAGGTGAGCGCGCGATCCGACCCGGCTCATTAGCGCGTATCTCCGCGGAGGCAGCTGCGGGGCGCGTCATTAAGCGCCGACTCCAGGGGGCGCTGTGACATCTGAAGGCAGCGGCGCCGGACCAACGGAAAGGTCACGTTTTAACACGGACCGAAATCACAGCTCGCCTCCAGCGCCGTCCGTTCCCATGGCGTCCGATCTGCTTTGAACGCTTGCGAAGGTGATTTGGGAGAGGTCAACAGGAAATGAATGTGAGTTAAAATAATAGTAAAGTATATGTATACGTACTGTATATGTATATGTATATGCATGTAACTGATAATACATTGTGGAAAATACGCTTCTGTCGCTCAAAAATACAACTGGGTCAATAACTGGGTGACAGAAGTGTGGCTGGAGATGGTAATCGTCAACGTGGGTTCAGGAGCGGGACCGCTTCTCCAGTAAACATGCCCCCACTCTTTAACCACACCTCTAATTACCCAGAAGCCCTATTCATAAGGCCTATTCACAGCATCTCTTGTCGTCTCTGCTCTCTCGACCCCGCCCTCCCACCTCATGTCTCTATCCTCTCCACCTTAACACATCACCATCTACAGAAGGGGTGGTTCTGAATCGTGGCTCCATCGTCGATCAATCGTCGCTCCATCGTCGCTCCATCATAGCTCCATCGTCGATCAATCGTCGCTCCATCGTCGCTCCATCGTCTATCCATCGTCGATCCATCGTGGCTCCATCGTCGATCAATCGTCGCTGAATCATCGCTCCATCGTCAATCTATCGTGGCTCCATCGTCGATCAATCGTCGCTCCATCGTCGATCCATCGTTGCTCCATCGTCGATCCATCGTCGCTCCATTGTCGCTCCATCGTCGCTCCATCGTCGCTCCATCGTCGTTATTATCAATAAACATTCTTTCATATTCCATAGTTGTGGCGTGGTCCTTGCTAGTGAAGTTCTTTCAAAAGTTGCAGATTGTACACGGTCTTTAGGTTGCAGAAAGTGCAGTATAAGTATTATCACGCAAATAACGATTCGTGTACTGTAGTAACCTTCAGCCTTTGTGATATAGGAAGTAGGCCAACTTGGTTTGATTCAACTTTGCACCAAAAAGACAATCGTGAGATGATGCGGAGCCCAGTTTACTCCACTAAATCTGTGTAGACAAACATGAAGAGCATGTACTTGAGGCCATCGTGTTGCTAATATGTAGTACTTTTGGCCAACTGAGTAAAGAAGATTGAGGTTATATATATCGCAGAGAGACTTTAATAACCGCTTCAAGAACATAAAGAACGATGCATCTTTTCAGTCTTTTCATAAAATCTGCACAGTACGACGTTAAAGTTTTCTACCTCCATTCAGCCGGTGCGTGTTTTCGAATATTTTCTGAGCAAAGAAAAAGCACTCGTAGTTAAATAAACGCGAGAATGATAAGTTGAGAGCCGTACACACTCATGGATCGGTTATAGTGCATCTACAGTGGAAAACAAGTGGGGGGAAAACGACAATAGAACACGGCGTTGTCATGTTTACCGACGAGTGAGAACCACAATCGTTGGATATTTTTCTTTTTGTCAAGCCTCAGATTGACCCTTTCGCTCGCGTTATTGACGGCGGCCCGGAGAACAAGTGCAAATCTATAGCACGCGGCGGTCGATAACGGCGTGATTACAGGACTTTAATGCGATGATAATGTTATGGTGATTCGCACGTGCGCGGAAGCGAATCGATGAGACTGGAGGACATCGACGTCAACGAACTGTAGCGGCAGAAAAGTTGACAAAAACCCCAATAAAGCAGGTGTGTGCCCGTTGTGCGTGTTGCTTTTCGCTTTTTTAGTTGTGTATTGCTGTTTCGAATCAAGAATGTCGACCGTTACACACACTTTTTTCGATGGAATTATGAAAAAACGCAAACTGCATCAACAATAAAAGGACTGGACCGACGTCGTAATGGACGGACGGAAAATGGGAAAAATCACATACGGACTGAACTTTGAAATGGACAAATTTGACATAAGCTGGACTAAATGGGACTCAGATTTTGGACATGGTTTTACTTTAACCTGGCACTTTATTTTCATCTGGATGCAATATTCTTAAAACAGTGATATATCGAATAATGTTTTTTAAAAAATCTTTGTTTTTCTTTTTTCTTTTCATTTTTTTCTGACGTAGTTACTGTTATTGTATCTTTATTCACACACAAGTTTTAATTGGTTGTTTTTTCTCAGTAAAAAAAGTATTTAAAAAAAAAGAATTAAGAAAAGAGCTCGGCAATGTTACATTATCACAGAACTTTCAATTGATTTCATGCACGTTTTGTAAATTACTAGAATTCCATTTCAACTTTAATTTGGCGAGCGCGTGTGTATATGATTTCGAAAAGCGCGTATCGTACCGACTCTTCCCTCTGGTGTAAATGGCGTGCAGAGACTCGTGTGGAGAGAGACATTCGTCGCTGGTGGCACCGGGTCAGACCCATTAGTGACCTGCTCCACACCTTCTGCCAATTACGTGTTCAGGAAAAAAAACACCACCGGTGAAATAAAGACGCCTCCAACCGAGAACCCGACACCTCTATACACTCCATTTTTCCATCCACGGAGCGAGAAGTGTGACGCGCCGGCCAACGTTTACTTACTAATGGTCAAACTTTGGGCCGGTCACTAAAAAAACATATAATGACCACTCAGAATGGCAGCCACGCCACGGGAGCAGAGGACAAACCTGTGAAATTGATCCATTAACCTTGTGTCTTCAATTTTATTAGTGCGCCGACGCCATAAAATGTGTCTTTTGGCCTATTCTGCTGGTTGTAATAATTAATATTGTTGTTGCTGACCTTGTTGTGTTGTTGACCTCATCTATATGATAATTTCTGCATGAATTACACGCGTTTAAACTATTGATCTGATCTCACGGTATTTTACGCCATGTCCACGTGTCGGTGGAGAAACTGTGGCTCATCGCGATCATGTGTTTTCCCGATATTCCGTTTGACTTAAAACGTTGTATCTCGGATGTAAAACTGCAACAATGGAAACGATAGATGGATACTTGTAAAGAAGATGGATGACAGGGATGAAGCCGACTATAAAGGACTGAGATCACTTTGAACATCTGAAAAAATAGAAAAAAATACTTTTACTTTGAATGTAAACGTGGACAAATTCACTAGACGCTGGGTCAAATGTGACGGATACAAAAGGGGACAAACTAGTCTTTATCTTTTTCGCTTTATCACTCTCTGTGTCTTGTGTTTGTTCTTATTTTGTGTTGTATTAAAAAATAAAATAATACAATGAATAAAAACAGCTGTCGAATCAGAGGGCTTTACAAAACAGTTGATTTAACCAACAGAAAGTTATAAAATCAAACCCAAAAAAGAGGAAAAATGAGCTGAGCGCCACCTTAAATAGGGCATAACGAGCCACACCCTTTTTAAGATGGCTTCTCTTCCATATATATATATAACCATTTGCTTGAAACGTTGCAATGTAAATAAATCAGCCAAAAGGAAGACAATGCAGCAGCCGTTTGAGCCAATGGAAACCTGTTCTTAAAGACGCTCCATCGTGGCAAGGAAAAACTCCCAAAAATGAGCGGGAAAAATGGAAAACTGGAGTAGAACGACGCTGGAGGACGGATTCACCTCCACGGACAAACGGGCTGTAGCTACGTCCGACTCGCAGCGTCTTCAGGCGGAGGAGGTTTTTCCCTAAACGTCTCGTAACGTTGGCGTCACTGTTTATGTCATCGCACAAACACGACAGATGCCGGGACGTTTCACCGACAGTGGTACAAATACAAACGTGTAAAGCGGCGCGTGAACGGGCCTCGTGTTTATTGTACAGAGAAATAATATCAGTGTTCATGAAGCAGTTTCCAGCCGGTGATGCATTTAAGGACTTCACGAGAGCCATTAGGGAGATCCACGCCCAGACGTGGTGAGGATTAAGATAAGGATTTTATAACTGAATTAGCGGCGCAAATCTCTCTCTTTCATTTTGACTTGTTTTTAGCTTTTAGAAAAGTTTTATTTTTGTTTGCTGGGATGCAGATTGGTTCTCCCTGTTTATTCAAGATGTCTGGGCCCCTCCTCCTCCTCTTTCTCCTCCTCTTCCTGCTCCTCTTTCTCCTCTTCTTCCTTCTCCTCTTTCTCCTCCTCTTCCTGCTCCTCTTTCTCCTCTTCTTCCTTCTCCTCTTCCTCCTCCTCTTCCTGCTCCTCTTTCTCCTCCTCTTCCTGCTCCTCTTTCTCCTCCTCTTCCTGCTCCTCTTTCTCCTCCTCTTTCGCCTCTTCTTCCTTCTCCTCTTCCTCCTCCTCTTCCTGCTCCTCTTTCTCCTCCTCTTTCGCCTCTTCTTCCTTCTCCTCTTCCTCCTCCTCTTCCTGCTCCTCTTTCTCCTCCTCTTCCTCCTCCTCTTCCTCTTCCTGCTCCTCTTCCTCCTCCTCTTCCTGCTCCTCTTTCTCCTCCTCTTCCTGCTCCTCTTTCTCCTCCTCTTCCTGCTCCTCTTTCTCCTCCTCTTCCTCCTCCTCTTCCTGCTCCTCTTTCTCCTCCTCTTCCTGCTCCTCTTTCTCCTCCTCCTCCTCTTCCTCCTCCTCTTCCTCCTCCTCCTCCTCTTCCTGCTCCTCTTCCTCCTCCTCTTCCTCCTCCTCCTCATCATCTCAGGCCAACCTCAGACCGAGCCGTGCCATCAGTTTTTGTTTGAGTTCTTCACACTTCTCACACAACTTGATTGACGCCGCTTTGTGTTTCGCTCATCGATTCTGCAAAAATCCGTGATACGTGAATCCACAACGTTTTCCCGCGTGTCCCCGATTGGCTAATCCGCCTGTCAATCACGGCCGTCTGAACTCGGGGAGATGAGACCGGTGACCAGACAAAGATGGCGGTCCATTCAAGTCAATGGCAGCTGCTCAGTAGCGCAGTTAGCCTTTAGCTCGAGTACACAGTGGCCCTAGGAAGTTACATAGGCTCATGTACCATGTGATCGTGCTGACCAATCAGAGCGAGAGTTACTAGAGCTGCGCAGAGGCCAGTGTGAGATAAAGCCAAATATTGAACAGCTGGTTTTAAGACAACTGAAGGATTTTGAAGCGGAGAAAAAGTGGAAAGGAAAAGTGAATGAACCGATAAAAGGTATAATTTTAGTCGCTCCATGGATCGCACGGGGCGAGGAGTGAGTCCTCTGTCACTGCGAGCTGGGTTAGAGCGGCGTGCTAGAGCGTAGCCGAAGCTAACAGCTTAAAATGCGTTTTAAAGACAACTAAAGAATTTTAAACTGAGAAAAAGTCAACGAGCCAAAAATGGGTAAAAATTGCCGCTATAACCGTTATTCCTGCGAGCTGTAGGCCCCTGTCAGCCGAACACGGGCAGTTTTTCATTACATTGCGCGCTATGGAAAAAAAGAAAGTTTTTTTTTGGCCGCAGTACCAATGGACTGGCCACTGGGGGCGTTTGCAACATGTTGAGGCTAGCCGTACCCTGTCCAGATAATATAATAGATCCATGGACCAGACGCTCGTGTATTTCTCACGTATATTTGTACGAATTGGTGCTGGATAATTAAAATTATATCAGCTTCTAGTGCATTGTGTTTGTTTTTAGTGTAGAAAAGCCTGATCACGGGGACAGGAGTTGAACATTAACATGCTCTTGTTATAACGTGAAGTTGAGTTTCACTTTGCGTTGTACGGTTATCCGCAGGTATCGACGCTAACTTCAGATGTTTGTCTCTTTCTCATCTCACGCCCCATTTTTTCATCTTTTGGAAACTGTCACCTGACCAAACACCTTTTCACCGTGGTTTTCAAAGCCGCGGTTTATCATGAACTCAATTAGGATCTTATTCGGGTCATATTCGGGTCAGGAACAACTCCTAGTTTCCTTCAGCGTTCGCTCTTTTCCGTCGCCACAAATCAACAACGCGCTGAGCCTCCCTCGTCCAAATAGCACCTCTTCAGTCTGAATTATTTTTATTCAAGCCGTTTAATACAGGGCCGCGGGCGACAAGTTTTCCCAATTACGCAGATACAGCGTTCGGAGCCGGCCTTCTAATCAAGCTGCCTCTGTCAGCGCGGCGCCTGGAGACGTGTTAGCAAACGCTCAAATATGCGGCGAAGAAATGCCATGAAAACCACGCTCGGCCTCGGGGTCCAATGTGCCAGTGCTTAATAATGGAAATTATTTAAGAGCCACCGCTCACATGTGGGGAAAACATTTGATTTCCTCCCCCGTGTGCGAGCGAGAGAGGCGAAGCACGACTCTCGGGAAACACTTTGAGCAATGCAATTATAGTGTTTCTTTTAGGGTTTATCTGGGTTTTACGGTGGAGCGTGAGCGTACGTTTGCTGGCGTTGCATTGTTGACGTCGATTGGAATCAGTCAAATTAGAACGGGAAAATGAAAGCAGTGACGAGGGAATGTGTTCGAAGCGACTTTAAGTAAGGTTTTGGATGCATTTACTTCATTGCGGGTGTTTTATGGCATTAAAATGATTAAAATGACTGGTAAAAGACACGTTTAACTTTCTGTCTCCGCAGAGTCGCGCCCATCACCAGGGAATCTCACACGCCGCTGCTTTTCTTTGGTAAAATGTATAAACGATAGACTGTGTTGAGCGTTTGTTCCGCCGTAGAAGTAAATAAAGGTTTTGCAGTGACAGCGCATTTACCACAAACACGCTAACACCGAAGATATCGACTTTCTATGGATCTCCTCACTGCAGCTACACCACAGTCGAGTGAATAATGCATTATGTAAAACCAAAATCCATTGTTATTATCATTTACTTTAAAGTTTGAATGATTTATCTCTTTTTTCTTCTTTTTTTCACTATGTATTGTGGCAAAATAACATTGAATTCTGTCAACTGGAGCGTCTGTCGTTAAAGGGCGTATGACAAGTTTTAAGATTTTCTAATTTTGACTTTATTCGGAGTATTTATACCTGTTGTACATAAAAAATGATGGTTTTACACCAATCGAGCAGGTATTTGTGGAGAAAATGTAGAAAAATCTGTAGAAAATGACAGGAAGTGACATCACACTAAGATCATCACATCATTCCAGTCAAAGTTTATGCATAATTTACACAAAATAAACGACCTTTTTGACATTTGAAACATAATTCAACAAAATAAAAGTTGCTCTCATATATTTTCATTTGTCAAATCAACAAACTTGTGCCATTAGATGAGTTTTTTCCCGGTGTTTGCTGGGTAATTCCCTGGTGTGATGTCATCAATTACAAACAGGAGGTGAAAACTAAAAGATTTGCAATTCTGGGACAACATTTTCTGCAAATGTTTAAATATATTAAACTTAACTGCATTTTAGTTCAACGAGTCGTCCAACCTGTAGGGGGCGCTTCAAGCCTACTCATACTCCCGACTGTGTCATTAAGCTCCTCCCCTCAGATGCACTGACGGTCACAGTTGACAGAATTAGACTTTATTTATCTCTGGAACCCGCCTGGACGAGGGTACGTTTTTATATTTGAGTGTTTTTAGACGTTCTTGTAAAGCATTTGTAAGTTTTTTTGTCGTTCCATTGAGTGTTTTTAGACGTAACGTTACAAAGCGCTCCGTAAATACATTTTGATCGATTATTATTACCCCAAATCTGGGTTTTGCAGAGACAGAGGCTTTGACCCGTGTATTTTCCAAACGCTTTCATCTGCAGCCTTCTCCTCTGTCCAGTTGCCGTCGACGTCTTCCCACGTATTTCTTGTTTATTTCACATTCGCGAGTCCTTTGCTTGTGTTCCGGGGGTTAATTGCCTCGCGCCGCTCGTCTGAGAGTCCGGGCGCCGCCGTCACTGTGAATCAGCGTCACAATTATCGTCACGTCGCGGGGGGGAGAAACCCGACGAGCTCGCGTACGTAAGACGACGCACAGACAAATAAAGGGGCCGTTATGAAGGGACTTTGCCTGCAGCTGCTGTTAACATTATTAAGGCCGACCTGCCACGGAGTAAACGGGTATTTAGTTTTGAGTGTTCCCATTGGACGCTGGAGTGGTGGTGTACAAACACAAGCGGGCGTGTCGGGCGTGTCAGGCGCACACACTGACAAACTGACGGCGGTGATGATTTCATGAGTTTGTTCCGGTGACAGTGACAAAGGAGAAATAATATGAGGCTAAAGAGACGTATTCTGTAAAGCCTCTGTGGAGCGTCACACGCCAACGCCTCATTTGTTTGGATTATTGTGCCACTTTTAAATGTGCCTGTTGTGCATGTTCTTCCCGTGTCGGTGCAGGTTTCCCAAACACTTTCCTGGTTAAATAAAGGTACCCCCTTTTCTGACTGTGTCCCCCCTTTTCTGACTGTGTCCCCCCTTTTCTGACTGTGTCCCCCCCGTTTCTGACTGTGTCCCCCCTTTTCTGACTGTGTCCCCCCTTTTCTGACAGTGTCCCCCCTTTTCTGACTGTGTCCCCCCTTTTATGACAGTGTCCCCCCCTTTTTCTGACTGTCTCCCCCTTTTCTGACTGTGTCCCCCCTCCTCTGACTGTCTCCCCCTTTTCTGACAGTGTCCCCCCCTTTTTTGACCGTGTCCCCCTTTTTCTGACAGTGTCCCCCCTTTTCTGACTGTGTAACCCCCTTTTCTGACAGTGTCCCCCCTTTTCTGACAGTGTCCCCCCCTTTTCTGACAGTGTCCCCCCTTTTCTGACTGTGTCCCCTCTTTTCTGGCTGTGTCCCCACTTTTCTGACTGTGTCCCCCCCTTTTCTGACTGTGTCCCCTCTTTTCTGACTGTGTCCCTCCTTTTCTGACTGTGTCCCCCCTTTTCTGACTGCCCCCCTCTTTTCTGACTGTGTCCCCCCTCCTTTTCTGACTGTGTCCCCCGCCTTTTCTGACTGTGTCCCTCTTTTCTGACTGTGTCCCCCCCTTTTCTCACTGTGTCCCCCCTCGTTTTCTGACTGTGTCCCCCCCTTTTCTGACTGTGTCCCCTCTTTTCTGACTGTGGCCCCCCTTTTCTGACTGTGTCCCTCCTTTTCTGACTGTGTCCCCCCCTTTTCTGACTGTGTCCCTCCTTTTCTGACTGTGTCCCCCCCTTTTCTGATTGTGTCCCCCCTTTTCTGACTGTGTCCCCCCTTTTCTGACTGTGTCCCCCCCTTTTCTGACTGTATCCCCCCTTTTCTGACTGTGTCCCCCTCTTTTCTGACTGTGTCCCCCCTTTTCTGACTGTGTCCCCCCTTTTCTGACTGTGCCCCCCCCCCTTTTCTGACTGTGTCCCCCCCTTTTCTGACTGTGTCCCCCCTTTTCTGACTGTGTCCCCCCCTTTTCTGACTGTATCCCCCCTTTTCTGACTGTGTCCCCTCTTTTCTGACTGTGTCCCCCCCTTTTCTGACTGTGTCCCCCCTTTTCTGACTGTGTCCCCCCCTGATCCTCTCACTGACTCGTAATACAATTAAGGCTTTGAGCTATTTCAAAAACACATAAATATTTAAGGAGGATATTTACCAGGAAAATGTCACTTTAATCCATCCTAACATTTTATCTTAAATGATCAGACATATTTTAAATAGACCTAAAACCTAAAATCTGATGTTTTTTTCTTGGGGTGAACATTAAATATATATATAATATAGACTTCCTATAAGTGATATATATATATAATATAGACTTCCTATAAGTGATCTGTTCTTCTGTATCTACCTCTGTATCTACCTGCGTTGCACCAATGTAATTTCCCCATGTGGGACAATAAAGGAATATCTTATCTTATCTTATCTTAAATAATGACATTGAACATGATTAATTTAAGGAAGTGAGGCTAAGGGGCCAAAAGCAGTTCAAGATTTAAATTCACATCGAGTGGCGCCAGCTTTTGTTTCTTGTTCATTAAAGTTTTTTATACCCAAGAGGGTAATTGCCATAGTAACCTAATCTGAACTTCCTTCAAATAACAGAAGATGTAACACATGAAACAACGGCAGAAGCATAAACTCTCCAGAGATGCACCAGCACTTATAAAATAATGAGGAAAATATCTACGACTGTTGGTTCTCAACTATGCAATTACGTCTAATATTTGCTTCAGTATTATTATTAAAGTATATGATGCACTTCTGCACACGCGTGTAATAAGGAGTGAATGTGGAGTCTGGTACAGTTTTGGCTACACTTTATCAGCTCTTCTAACGAGACCTTAATTACCCTTGTTAACCAAATCCATAAACATGTAACATCTCGCTCTCCACTTGTTGTTTTATGACACTTTTCCCTGGGTTTCTCCTCCATTGACCGGCTCTGTCCATTTAGCAGAGCTTATTATCGTTGTGGCCGGTCCGAGTGTCTCATCAGTGTTTGTCTGAAACGAGCCGCTTCTGCTCCTCAGTTTAACGCAGCTGCTCCACAGAGAGAGCCACAGCAGACGCTCAGACACAGGAGGATTGTTTAAAGGTGCACTACGTCACTTTTCTGCCAGAACATGTTCCACAGAAGAAGATTAAACAGAAACACTTTAGAATAACGACACTTTTATTAACCTTAGTAAAGCAAACTCAACACATTGTAAGTCACTATCTCCCAGCTTCACGCCACATATTTGACCATTTACCCTATTTAGCCTTTAGGGGGAGTTAGGCTGAGCTGTGCCGTAACCCGACCGACCCAGTATAAAACGAGCAGACTGAGAAAAAAAAATCAGCATTTTGTTAAAAAAACGCCAAATTGTTTTATTTTTCAAATATTTCGCCGACTCACCGACCGTTCTTTCCTGAAGCGCTGGGTAGAATATTTATATAGCGCCGGTAACTTTATCTTCTGATCGGGTTGATCGAGACGTTTTCTGTCATTGACTCTTGAAGCCTGACCCCTGGACTGTTGAAGCTCGACCACTGGACTGTTGACGTCTGACCCCTGGACTGTTGAAGCCTGACCCCTGGACTGTTGACGTCTGACCCCTGGACTGTTGAAGCCTGACCCCTGGACTGTTGACGTCTGACCCCTGGACTGTTGAAGCCTGACCCCTGGACTGTTGAAGCCTGACCCCTGGACTGTTGAAGCCTGACCCCTGGACTGTTGAAGCCTGACCCCTGGACTGTTGAAGCCTGACCCCTGGACTGTTGAAGCCTGACCCCTGGACTGTTGAAGCCTGACCCCTGGCGGTCACTTCGAGTCAAAAAATGGCAAAATTTCTATCTTTTTTTTTGTCTTCAAAGTTAAAAAAAAATAAGAATTTACCTACCGACCCACTTGTTGGGTCAGGTTACAGTAAACAGACAATTTATTTGGGGCAGCCTCATTATAAAATGTTACAGATTAAAGACAAGCAGGTAATGTCACCCGGCCAAGTTACAGGTCAGATCTGTGGAGAGGCAAACCAGCTCACAGTAAGAATACATGTTTTAAGGTATTGTACAGCAACAAAAACACTGGTTATAGAATAAGTATGTGAGACCAGGTGCCACCGGGGGGCGCCAGAGGGATAATCATATATAAATACACTGTAATAATAATAACCTGCGTCGTAGTCAGTGTAATAGTAACTCTTTATGCTGTTGCAGAAGTCTATACAAGACAAAATAAACCTTTGTACCGTGTGTTATCCATTCAACGCTCCTCGTGTTATGAAAGTGGATCTCCATGGTAACCCGCGCTGAACCGCCCTGGAGCGGTTGCTGTACCGAGAACACAAATATAACACAAGAAACACCTTTGAACAAGACGCTGAGAAAAACAACGATATGGCTGGTGCTGCGACCCAGGGAACGGGCGATAGTTCGGGTTTGGAAAGGCGTTATTAGAGCTAAAGTAACAACCTGGACAACCGATTTACCAAATACATCAAAATCAAATGGGAAAAAGAGGGTTATTTTGATTTGACTGACGAGGAGTGGGAAAGTGTCTGTATTTCACATGGAGAACCACAAGATCTCATGTCTGGAGGTTCTGTTGGGAGAATGTGACCCATTTCTTTATAACACCATGTCAAAGTTCTGGTTACTCACAGGGAGGGGCTGAATGTTGGAGGAGGTGTGGTTGCCAGGAGGCACATCATTATCATTTATTTTGGGGATGCCCTGTTGTACAGACTTATTGGACAGAAATTAATAAGGAGTTACAGACCATCTTTGACACTACGATCCCATCAGACTTTAGATCCATGTATTTGGGTCTCAGAACTCCTGCCATGGACGTTGGGAATGGATATCGCTGGAGGATACTTTTGGCGGCCGGGAAAAAGGCCATCACAAAAAAATGGATGACACAAACTGCACCAACAATAAAGGACTGGATCGACATCATAATGGACATATGGAAAATGGAAAAAATCACATATGGACTGAACTTGGAAATGGTCGAATTCGACATAAACTGGACGAAATGGGACTCACATAAAGGATCAGGTGCTCTAACCTTGTATTTTATTTGTATTTAAAAACAGTAATCTCAAACAATACGCACTTTGTATTTTCTCTGGTTCCGCCCACTCCGCACTTTCTTTTCTTTAATTTTTATTATTTATTTATTTCTCTTTATCCCATTTTTTTCTTTTTTTCTTCTTCTTCTTTCTCTTTTTTTTCTTTTTTCACGATGTTACTGGACTGTATCTTTATTTACACACACGTTTTGATTGGTCTGTGTTTATTCTTTCAATAAAAAAAATAAAGTAAAAAAAAAGGAAGGGCGTTTTTAGAGTTTGTAAAGGGCTGGGTTAAGTTTAGGAACAGTTCAAACTAAGATTATTGTCGGGAAATGTTTTTGGTTATATTTTATGTGCCATACAGTTAAAAATATGACTGTTAGCTTGTTTTTCTAGCATCAGAGAGCAAACTCATAATCCATTTTTATCAGCATTTTGTGGCTTTCAGTAAAGACAATTTGCAAATAGCAATGTGTTTGACCGCTTTTGTTTGATTTAATGCCACATCATTATCGAGTTCAATTTACAATAGATTTAATGCGTTTAGTAATGTAACAGAAGATGAATGAAATATACAATTCAGTTGTAGAAAAAGCTTCAGTTGTAGTCATCTGGACTCTCATCCAAGAGTCATTGTCAATAAAAGAATTTAGGACGAGAACTCCGACATTTATACTATTCTGTGGTAAGTCCAGCCCATTGGGAGGAGCCTTCCTAAAGAGGAAAGAGTTGTTTGTTTCAACAGAAACTTACCCTCTTTGTATCTACCGAGCCTATTCAACCCTTTAATGGGCTATTAGTCTCCCCTTTGTCTTTGTGAGACCCTGGCTCACCCTGAGTACCTGATTAACATCTAAATGTCCTGGTACTGGTCCTCTACCTCTCCAGGGGTTCAGGATCCCATTGTAGACTACAGGAAGATTGAACCTTAGACCTCCGTTTCTGTTTAAAGAAGGTTTTTCTTTTTAACAAAAATAGCTTCCTCAACTCCTCTTTCAAACCATCTTTTCTCCTGCTTAAAACCTTCACCTCACCGTCTTCAAACGAGTGATTAGAGGCTTCAAGATGGAGATGCACGGCGCTCTGTGGTCCTGAACTTGTATTTCTTCTGTGCTGATAGAGCCTCTTGTGTAGAGGCTGTTTAGTCTCACCTATGTAACGACTACAACTGAAGCTTTTTCTACTATGGAACACGCCTGGACGAATGAGGGATTACACCGACACACAATTCAGTTATTTCATTCTGACTGGCTTAAACTGATGACTTGGTTTGCAAACAATAAAAAATGGAATATGGACATCCAACGATCCGGCCTCTGTCATTCAGTCAGCGCCGACAGCCGAGCGTCGCGCGAATGAGACGATAAAGAGTGTAATCTCGTCACAAGTCTCCGCTGAACCTGACCATTTGGAAAATGACAGTCGTTTGTCTCCGTTTGAGGCAGACAACGCTCGATTACTTTTCATTGCCGACTTGTTTGTGCTGTAAATTGGTCAAATGTCTCCGAAACCTGAGCTTTCTTTAATTATCCAGAAGAACATAAGGTGCACATAACAATTTGGGGGGAAAATACATTTGTCTTGCCATTTCTATTTTGTCAACAATTACCGTGATCGACCGAGTGTTTATTGAGTGAAAAAGAAAACGCTCTCTTATGAATTAGTTGTGGACATTTGCAGGTAAACTTAAACATTTATTATATATATATATATATATATATATATATATGTTTTAATTAATATAAAAAAGTGATTAAATTAAATCAAATTAAATGTAATACAGCAATTTTTTGCCATAATCATTTCAAATAAGATGTTAAACTGATCCTCTGAGAACTACCAAAGTCATATATTCCTCCTTTCTGTTCTCAAAGTCTCAATAACACGTTTTGCAGATCACAGCTGATCCTTTTCCACTTTTAGATGGACAATGTCAAACCAAAATACTCCACTGCGCCCCCTGCAGATGCAGTACCACTGAACATCTGACATAACAGCCAGAAACAGCCAACACAACAAAAGAAAGTGTAGTTCTGCATATATAATTTATTTAATTTATTTAATTTATTTAATTTATTTATTTATTTTTATTTATTTTATTTATTTTATTTATTTTATTTATTTTATTTATTTTATTTATTTTATTTATTTAACATAAATTACCCGCACAATCCTTTAATATGATGTTTTATTGTGATTAAATTGTTTATTAGTGTATCAAACCGACAATATTTTTAACCACTTCGACACTCACGTTTATATTTCCGACACTTACTCCAAAACTTCATCAATATCTGCAAATCCATTTTAACTCTCACATCCAAACCACAAAAACACTTTATGTAGCATCTTAAAAACAAAGATTATAATTTTGACACTCTTTTTGCTCGTATATCCATCTAAATCCTGACCATTGTCCGAAGACACAGACGACATTAAACAAGACACTGCACGTGGAGCCACCGGGGGCAGCGCAACGTCCTCAAAATGCAGGAAGTCATCGAGAAGTGATCCAAGTACTCCAGACTGGAACTTTTCTCCACTTAAGAGAGCCACTTCCACTTGTTTTTACAGTCACATTTACAGAAATATAGTCTCCACAAGTCATTTTTACAGTCACATTTACAGAAATATAGTCTCCACAAGTCATTTTTACAGTCACATTTACAGAAATATAGTTTCCACAAGTCATTTTTACAGTCACATTTACAGAAATATAGTTTCCACAAGTCATTTTTACAGTCACATTTACAGAAATATAGTCTCCACAAGTCATTTTTACAGTCACATTTACAGAAATATAGTCTCCACAAGTCATTTTTACAGTCACATTTACAGAAATATAGTCTCCACAAGTCATTTTTACAGTCACATTTACAGAAATGTAGTCTCAACAAGTCATTTTTACAGTCACATTTACAGAAATGTAGTCTCCACAAGTCATTTTTACAGTCACATTTACAGAAATGTAGTCTCCACAAGTCATTTTTACAGTCACATTTACAGAAATGTAGTCTCAACAAGTCATTTTTACAGTCACATTTACAGAAATATAGTCTCCATAAGTCATTTTTACAGTCACATTTACAGAAATATCGTCTCCACAAGTCATTTTTACAGTCACATTTACAGAAATATAGTCTCCACAAGTCATTTTTACAGTCACATTTACAGAAATATAGTCTCCACAAGTCATTTTTACAGTCACATTTACAGAAATATAGTTTCCATAAGTCATTTTTACAGTCACATTTACAGAAATATAGTCTCCACAAGTCATTTTTACAGTCACATTTACAGAAATATAGTCTCCACAAGTCATTTTTACAGTCACATTTACAGAAATGTAGTCTCCACAAGTCATTTTTACAGTCACATTTACAGAAATATCGTCTCCACAAGTCATTTTTACAGTCACATTTACAGAAATATAGTCTCCACAAGTCATTTTTACAGTCACATTTACAGAAATATAGTCTCCACAAGTCATTTTTACAGTCACATTTACAGAAATATAGTTTCCATAAGTCAATTTTACAGTCACATTTACAGAAATATAGTCTCCACAAGTCATTTTTACAGTCACATTTACAGAAATATAGTCTCCACAAGTCATTTTTACAGTCACGTTTACAGAAATGTAGTCTCCACAAGTCATTTTTACAGTCACATTTACAGAAATGTAGTCTCAACAAGTCATTTTTACAGTCACATTTACAGAAATATAGTCTCCACAAGTCATTTTTACAGTCACATTTACAGAAATATAGTCTCCACAAGTCATTTTTACAGTCACATTTACATAAATATAGTTTCCACAAGTCATTTTTACAGTCACATTTACAGAAATATAGTCTCCACAAGTCATTTTTACAGTCACATTTACAGAAATATAGTCTCCACAAGTCATTTTTACAGTCACATTTACAGAAATATAGTCTCCACAAGTCATTTTTACAGTCACATTTACAGAAATGTAGTCTCCACAAGTCATTTTTACAGTCACATTTACAGAAATGTAGTCTCCACAAGTCATTTTACAGTCACATTTACAGAAATATAGTTTCCACAAGTCATTTTTACAGTCACATTTACAGAAATATAGTCTCCACAAGTCATTTTTACAGTCACATTTACAGAAATATAGTCTCCACAAGTCATTTTTACAGTCACATTTACAGAAATATAGTCTCCACAAGTCATTTTTACAGTCACATTTACAGAAATGTAGTCTCCACAAGTCATTTTTACAGTCACATTTACAGAAATATAGTCTCCACAAGTCATTTTTACAGTCACATTTACAGAAATGTAGTCTCAACAAGTCATTTTTACAGTCACATTTACAGAAATGTAGTCTCCACAAGTCATTTTTACAGTCACATTTACAGAAATGTAGTCTCCACAAGTCATTTTTACAGTCACATTTACAGAAATGTAGTCTCAACAAGTCATTTTTACAGTCACATTTACAGAAATATAGTCTCCACAAGTCATTTTTACAGTCACATTTACAGAAATATCGTCTCCACAAGTCATTTTTACAGTCACATTTACAGAAATATAGTCTCCAAAAGTCATTTTTACAGTCACATTTACAGAAATATAGTCTCCATAAGTCATTTTTACAGTCACATTTACAGAAATATAGTCTCCACAAGTCATTTTTACAGTCACATTTACAGAAATATAGTCTCCACAAGTCATTTTTACAGTCACATTTACAGAAATGTAGTCTCCACAAGTCATTTTTACAGTCACATTTACAGAAATATCGTCTCCACAAGTCATTTTTACAGTCACATTTACAGAAATATAGTCTCCACAAGTCATTTTTACAGTCACATTTACAGAAATATAGTCTCCACAAGTCATTTTTACAGTCACATTTACAGAAATGTAGTCTCCACAAGTCATTTTTACAGTCACATTTACAGAAATGTAGTCTCCACAAGTCATTTTTACAGTCACATTTACAGAAATATAGTCTCCACAAGTCATTTTTACAGTCACATTTACAGAAATATAGTTTCCATAAGTCAATTTTACAGTCACATTTACAGAAATATAGTCTCCACAAGTCATTTTTACAGTCACATTTACAGAAATATAGTCTCCACAAGTCATTTTTACAGTCACGTTTACAGAAATGTAGTCTCCACAAGTCATTTTTACAGTCACATTTACAGAAATGTAGTCTCAACAAGTCATTTTTACAGTCACATTTACAGAAATATAGTCTCCACAAGTCATTTTTACAGTCACATTTACAGAAATATAGTCTCCACAAGTCATTTTTACAGTCACATTTACATAAATATAGTTTCCACAAGTCATTTTTACAGTCACATTTACAGAAATATAGTCTCCACAAGTCATTTTTACAGTCACATTTACAGAAATATAGTCTCCACAAGTCATTTTTACAGTCACATTTACAGAAATATAGTCTCCACAAGTCATTTTTACAGTCACATTTACAGAAATGTAGTCTCCACAAGTCATTTTTACAGTCACATTTACAGAAATGTAGTCTCCACAAGTCATTTTACAGTCACATTTACAGAAATATAGTTTCCACAAGTCATTTTTACAGTCACATTTACAGAAATATAGTCTCCACAAGTCATTTTTACAGTCACATTTACAGAAATATAGTCTCCACAAGTCATTTTTACAGTCACATTTACAGAAATATAGTCTCCACAAGTCATTTTTACAGTCACATTTACAGAAATATAGTCTCCACAAGTCATTTTTACAGTCACATTTACAGAAATATAGTCTCCACAAGTCATTTTTACAGTCACATTTACAGAAATGTAGTCTCAACAAGTCATTTTTACAGTCACATTTACAGAAATGTAGTCTCCACAAGTCATTTTTACAGTCACATTTACAGAAATGTAGTCTCCACAAGTCATTTTTACAGTCACATTTACAGAAATGTAGTCTCAACAAGTCATTTTTACAGTCACATTTACAGAAATATAGTCTCCACAAGTCATTTTTACAGTCACATTTACAGAAATATCGTCTCCACAAGTCATTTTTACAGTCACATTTACAGAAATATAGTCTCCAAAAGTCATTTTTACAGTCACATTTACAGAAATATAGTCTCCATAAGTCATTTTTACAGTCACATTTACAGAAATATAGTCTCCACAAGTCATTTTTACAGTCACATTTACAGAAATATAGTCTCCACAAGTCATTTTTACAGTCACATTTACAGAAATGTAGTCTCCACAAGTCATTTTTACAGTCACATTTACAGAAATATCGTCTCCACAAGTCATTTTTACAGTCACATTTACAGAAATATAGTCTCCACAAGTCATTTTTACAGTCACATTTACAGAAATATAGTCTCCACAAGTCATTTTTACAGTCACATTTACAGAAATGTAGTCTCCACAAGTCATTTTTACAGTCACATTTACAGAAATGTAGTCTCCACAAGTCATTTTTACAGTCACATTTACAGAAATATAGTCTCCACAAGTCATTTTTACAGTCACATTTACAGAAATATAGTCTCCACAAGTCATTTTTACAGTCACATTTACAGAAATATAGTCTCCACAAGTCATTTTTACAGTCACGTTTACAGAAATGTAGTCTCAACAAGTCATTTTTACACTCACATTTACAGAAATGTAGTCTCCACAAGTCATTTTTACAGTCACATTTACAGAAATGTAGTCTCAACAAGTCATTTTTACAGTCACATTTACAGAAATATAGTCTCCACAAGTCATTTTTACAGTCACATTTACAGAAATATAGTCTCCACAAGTCATTTTTACAGTCACATTTACATAAATATAGTTTCCACAAGTCATTTTTACAGTCACATTTACAGAAATATAGTCTCCACAAGTCATTTTTACAGTCACATTTACAGAAATATAGTCTCCACAAGTCATTTTTACAGTCACATTTACATAAATATAGTTTCCACAAGTCATTTTTACAGTCACATTTACAGAAATATAGTCTCCACAAGTCATTTTTACAGTCACATTTACAGAAATATAGTCTCCACAAGTCATTTTTACAGTCACATTTACAGAAATATAGTCTCCACAAGTCATTTTTACAGTCACATTTACAGAAATGTAGTCTCCACAAGTCATTTTTACAGTCACATTTACAGAAATGTAGTCTCCACAAGTCATTTTACAGTCACATTTACAGAAATATAGTTTCCACAAGTCATTTTTACAGTCACATTTACAGAAATATAGTCTCCACAAGTCATTTTTACAGTCACATTTACAGAAATATAGTCTCCACAAGTCATTTTTACAGTCACATTTACAGAAATATAGTCTCCACAAGTCATTTTTACAGTCACATTTACAGAAATGTAGTCTCCACAAGTCATTTTTACAGTCACATTTACAGAAATATAGTCTCCACAAGTCATTTTTACAGTCACATTTACAGAAATGTAGTCTCAACAAGTCATTTTTACAGTCACATTTACAGAAATGTAGTCTCCACAAGTCATTTTTACAGTCACATTTACAGAAATGTAGTCTCCACAAGTCATTTTTACAGTCACATTTACAGAAATGTAGTCTCAACAAGTCATTTTTACAGTCACATTTACAGAAATATAGTCTCCACAAGTCATTTTTACAGTCACATTTACAGAAATATCGTCTCCACAAGTCATTTTTACAGTCACATTTACAGAAATATAGTCTCCAAAAGTCATTTTTACAGTCACATTTACAGAAATATAGTCTCCATAAGTCATTTTTACAGTCACATTTACAGAAATATAGTCTCCACAAGTCATTTTTACAGTCACATTTACAGAAATATAGTCTCCACAAGTCATTTTTACAGTCACATTTACAGAAATGTAGTCTCCACAAGTCATTTTTACAGTCACATTTACAGAAATATCGTCTCCACAAGTCATTTTTACAGTCACATTTACAGAAATATAGTCTCCACAAGTCATTTTTACAGTCACATTTACAGAAATATAGTCTCCACAAGTCATTTTTACAGTCACATTTACAGAAATGTAGTCTCCACAAGTCATTTTTACAGTCACATTTACAGAAATGTAGTCTCCACAAGTCATTTTTACAGTCACATTTACAGAAATATAGTCTCCACAAGTCATTTTTACAGTCACATTTACAGAAATATAGTTTCCATAAGTCAATTTTACAGTCACATTTACAGAAATATAGTCTCCACAAGTCATTTTTACAGTCACATTTACAGAAATATAGTCTCCACAAGTCATTTTTACAGTCACGTTTACAGAAATGTAGTCTCCACAAGTCATTTTTACAGTCACATTTACAGAAATGTAGTCTCAACAAGTCATTTTTACAGTCACATTTACAGAAATATAGTCTCCACAAGTCATTTTTACAGTCACATTTACAGAAATATAGTCTCCACAAGTCATTTTTACAGTCACATTTACATAAATATAGTTTCCACAAGTCATTTTTACAGTCACATTTACAGAAATATAGTCTCCACAAGTCATTTTTACAGTCACATTTACAGAAATATAGTCTCCACAAGTCATTTTTACAGTCACATTTACAGAAATATAGTCTCCACAAGTCATTTTTACAGTCACATTTACAGAAATGTAGTCTCCACAAGTCATTTTTACAGTCACATTTACAGAAATGTAGTCTCCACAAGTCATTTTACAGTCACATTTACAGAAATATAGTTTCCACAAGTCATTTTTACAGTCACATTTACAGAAATATAGTCTCCACAAGTCATTTTTACAGTCACATTTACAGAAATATAGTCTCCACAAGTCATTTTTACAGTCACATTTACAGAAATATAGTCTCCACAAGTCATTTTTACAGTCACATTTACAGAAATATAGTCTCCACAAGTCATTTTTACAGTCACATTTACAGAAATATAGTCTCCACAAGTCATTTTTACAGTCACATTTACAGAAATGTAGTCTCAACAAGTCATTTTTACAGTCACATTTACAGAAATGTAGTCTCCACAAGTCATTTTTACAGTCACATTTACAGAAATGTAGTCTCCACAAGTCATTTTTACAGTCACATTTACAGAAATGTAGTCTCAACAAGTCATTTTTACAGTCACATTTACAGAAATATAGTCTCCACAAGTCATTTTTACAGTCACATTTACAGAAATATCGTCTCCACAAGTCATTTTTACAGTCACATTTACAGAAATATAGTCTCCAAAAGTCATTTTTACAGTCACATTTACAGAAATATAGTCTCCATAAGTCATTTTTACAGTCACATTTACAGAAATATAGTCTCCACAAGTCATTTTTACAGTCACATTTACAGAAATATAGTCTCCACAAGTCATTTTTACAGTCACATTTACAGAAATGTAGTCTCCACAAGTCATTTTTACAGTCACATTTACAGAAATATCGTCTCCACAAGTCATTTTTACAGTCACATTTACAGAAATATAGTCTCCACAAGTCATTTTTACAGTCACATTTACAGAAATATAGTCTCCACAAGTCATTTTTACAGTCACATTTACAGAAATGTAGTCTCCACAAGTCATTTTTACAGTCACATTTACAGAAATGTAGTCTCCACAAGTCATTTTTACAGTCACATTTACAGAAATATAGTCTCCACAAGTCATTTTTACAGTCACATTTACAGAAATATAGTCTCCACAAGTCATTTTTACAGTCACATTTACAGAAATATAGTCTCCACAAGTCATTTTTACAGTCACGTTTACAGAAATGTAGTCTCAACAAGTCATTTTTACACTCACATTTACAGAAATGTAGTCTCCACAAGTCATTTTTACAGTCACATTTACAGAAATGTAGTCTCAACAAGTCATTTTTACAGTCACATTTACAGAAATATAGTCTCCACAAGTCATTTTTACAGTCACATTTACAGAAATATAGTCTCCACAAGTCATTTTTACAGTCACATTTACATAAATATAGTTTCCACAAGTCATTTTTACAGTCACATTTACAGAAATATAGTCTCCACAAGTCATTTTTACAGTCACATTTACAGAAATATAGTCTCCACAAGTCATTTTTACAGTCACATTTACAGAAATATAGTCTCCACAAGTCATTTTTACAGTCACATTTACAGAAATGTAGTCTCCACAAGTCATTTTTACAGTCACATTTACAGAAATGTAGTCTCCACAAGTCATTTTACAGTCACATTTAAAGAAATGTAGTCTCAACAAGTCATTTTTACAGTCACATTTACAGAAATATAGTCTCCATAAGTCATTTTTATAGTCACATTTACAGAAATATAGTCTCCACAAGTCATTTTTACAGTCACATTTACAGAAATATAGTCTCCACAAGTCATTTTTACAGTCACATTTACAGAAATGTAGTCTCCACAAGTCATTTTTACAGTCACATTTACAGAAATATAGTCTCCATAAGTCATTTTTACAGTCACATTTACAGATATATAGTCTCCACAAGTCATTTTTACAGTCACATTTACAGAAATATAGTCTCCACAAGTCATTTTTACAGTCACATTTACAGAAATGTAGTCTCCACAAGTCATTTTTACAGTCACATTTACAGAAATATAGTCTCCACAAGTCATTTTTACAGTCACATTTACAGAAATATAGTCTCCACAAGTCATTTTTACAGTCACATTTACAGAAATATAGTCTCCACAAGTCATTTTTACAGTCACATTTACAGAAATATAGTCTCCACAAGTCATTTTTACAGTCACATTTACAGAAATATAGTCTCCACAAGTCATTTTTACAGTCACATTTACAGAAATATAGTCTCCACAAGTCATTTTTACAGTCACATTTACAGAAATATAGTCTCCACAAGTCATTTTGAGCAGTGTCAAGTTCAGGAAGTGTTTGAAATCGTACACGTCATTTCTAATCTATTACGTTTCATCATCTGGAGTTAAATGTCCCGGCCGTGTCATTTTTGCATGATTTTCTGGGATACGCAATTAGCATATTTTTCATTTAGGGAGAAACTGTGCTCCTCGGGCAATTACATCGAGCACTTTACATATGGATCGTGCCGCATCTGGTTTAGGGGAAGTCTGCAGAGCGTCGGCGCCGCGGAGACGAACGGCGAACAGGAATAAGACTTTAGAGTTGTTAAAGGTCTTAAAATTAACCACGACAACGAGCCATTACTTCCTGGTTCACAGAGAATAAAACACTCTTTAATTCGACGCAAAGAAAATCTGTACTTTTTTTTAGTACATGTACATAAAATATTTTGTGTACGCAGTATTCATCTATACTCGACATTAGTTTATTTTATATGTATTTATACGCGTTTAGTCCTGGTTTTCCGCCACTAAAGCTGCACTGTGTAATGTTGGAATGATGTGTTATTAAACGTGTCTTATCTCCATGGAGACGAGGGGATTTCAGGCTCCAGAGACATCCATTTGCGGTGTCCACGGCAGGAGTTTTGAGGCCCAAATACATCGTTTGTGTTCTAAGTTTTGTTCTAATTTAGATCCTTCAAACTTTCTGAACTGAGTAGTTGTGCAAAGTGTGCTACGGTTTTGCCAGATTTATGAAAATGTGCCAAAGTGATTGAAAACATGTTTACTAAAACTGTAAAATACCTCAAATATTCAAGCAAATTGTCTGAAGCAATTGTTATTTTTAACCTTTTTGTGTCTTTAATGACTTTATTAAAAAAAATAGAGGTTTAACACTTTTTGGCTGTTCAGTTGGCGCCTCTTGCATTAGTTCTTTCACATTATCCTGTAAAGTTTCCTTTCTGTGGTGCTGAAATTCTCTCTGTGACTAGATTCTCCCGGTGCGTGTTATTAATGGCAGTGGTGGCAGTGACGATTTCAACAAACTAAATTATGATGGCTTTTGCTTTCATCCGCTGCATTCGTTCCAGTTGCTCCATTGTTCACTTTCCCTTTGTTCACATTATTGGGGAAATAGCAGCGCATCAACTACTCATAAATAAAATGACAAATTACCCACAAGAGTCAGAGAAAACGCCAGTCAAACAGTGAGAGAAAGGGCAGGAAAAAGAGTTTTGCTCCAAGACTGTGAACTCTGTGACAGTTTAAACTTGATGGAGCGAAATAAATCATCAAATCATTTTCAATATAAAAGCTGTGGTAATATCAGAGGAATCGAATGAACGGTGAGAAGAGGATGTTAAAGAAGAAGAAGAGAAGAGAAAAAAGACAGCGCTGGAATCTTGAGTTGGCCTCGCAGCAGAAGAAGGATGTGGGGGATTCATGGGGACCTATGACCGACCTGTGGAAGAACGTTGGATTAAGGGGCTCCTCCTGCCGACAAACCCTCAAGTCAACGGCAGCAGGGAAAAGCAGAGATTGGCCACTTGGCAATGTCCTAGCATCCCGTGTCCGTAGACAAATGTCCCAGCATCCTGTGTCCTTAGACCCTCCTTCTCGGCCAGGAAGAACTACAAAACCTCCTTGGGAAAAAGTAAAAACCTGGAGGAGTTCCACAGTGAAGGAGAGATCCGACTCCCTCAGACGGACGCGAGAGAGACAGTGGAGCTGAAGCCACTCAGGAGGAGAACAAGTTCTTCAGGAGGAGAACCAGTTCTTCAGGAGAACCGGCTCTTCAGGAGGAGAACCGGCTCTTCAAGAGGAGAACCGGCTCTTCAAGAGGAGAACCGGCTCTTCAAGAGGAGAACCGGCTCTTCAGGAGGAGAACCGGCTCTTCAAGAGGAGAACCGGCTCTTAGAAAACGGTGCCAAACAATAAAGTCCACTCAATAACTTCAGCATGAATCATCTCCCAAAACAGGTTAATCAAGTTAACAATGAGAATCCAGTTATTAAATGACAAACAATTGAGATAGAAATTGTTTATTACCGAGAAATTGAAATTATTTAGAACATATAAATAATAAAATGAAAATAAAAGGACGATATTATTGGTGGTAAATAAAGTTTGATTGTAAATGAGTACATTCCCTTAGATATTTTGTACAAGCAGCTTATTGTTGGAGTAAATCAGACCTCTGTGCGCTGTCTGCATCTAATATTGAAATATGTTGTCGATCGCAAACACAGAAGAAAGATAATAATATAAGAAGAAGAAGAGAACTCTGCATTCATTTCATTCATGTTTCCCAAACCAACATTACGCAGCTAGTGTCCTAAACTTGGGCCGTTACATACATTTAGGACACACAATCTCCCCCAGAGCCTTGGGGAACATGTAAATCTGCTTCTGATCGGAGAGCGTCCCTAAACGTCGAGAGTCGAGTGCTTTTCGACGGTTTTCGAGTGATTATGCAAAAACCCCAGACACGTCGTGATGAAGGAATATGAAAAATTGTTCATCTTTGCGGCTTGGTTTGTCAAAGAGCAAGTCATCAGATGCTCCGGCTTACATGAGAGAGAGAGTAGAAGAAGAAGAAGAGTAGAACATGTGCTTAGTTTGACCCTTCAACTTAAAGAATGGAGGGAAAACGTGCACGGATGACCGCAGACGTGTGGGAAAAGTGAATCAATTATAAAACAAGGAACTCGATGGAGACAAAAGACGGTCTACTTACAAGAAAAGCAGTTCAGCCAATGTTTATTAAAAATGCAAAGGTTCTTGTACTTTATGGATCGGCAAACAGGAGCGCCAAAGGGGAAAAAAAGGTTGTACGGATCCTCAGGGGCCGGAAAGATCACAACACTTCTCTGCAAATAGCTGTATTTTAGTTTCAGAGTATTAATTACAGCGTATGGGGTGCAGTGTTTGATCAGTTTGTGTGTTGTGTGACAAATTAAACCACTTTCCAGGTAGAGAGAGAGACAAAGTACTGCATTTATGGTGCATTGTGTCACTAAAAACAAGGGACACGGCCAGACGCCCTTGTTTTACACAATGTCCTGTGTTTTTCAACCTATTTTTTTTTGTTTAAATGATTCTGCAGCACGCTACCAACTCAAACACTGCCAAATCATATGTTTTAAGTTAAAGATGTGGCATTTAAGATGGCAAATCATGTCTGTGCCACTATCGGGTTCTTTCAAATTGGCGTTTGTCTTTGCTTTCTTTTTTTGGTACAGAATATGTTCAAAATGCTTAATACTTAAATATTCCATTAAATTCATGTGTGAATCTGTCAACTCAAGGCTGTAGATCATTATCAGAGGCGGTTAGCGCTGTTGCCTCCCAAGAAGGAGATCATGGGTTCGATTCCCGGACCAGACCAACATCACATGATCTCTCTGGGTGGAGTCTGCATGTTCTCCCCGTGTTACCGTGGGTTCTCTTCGGGTTCTCCGGCTCCTCCCACCGTCCAAACACATGCATATGTTAGGTAAGATTGGTAACTCTAAATTGGCCCTAGTGAATGAATGTGAGAGTGAACTGTCTGTTATGTCTATGTCTCTGTGTTGACCCTGCGACAAGTTGGCCACTGTCCAGGGACGGACGGATTTTTTTTAACATATTCATTAATTTCTCAAGCTAATGTGGGCCAAGACATTTTTTTTGTCACAGTTTGGACCACTATGTTCTAGATTATTCATTACTTTTATTTTTTTATTTTATTTTTTATTGGGCTGTATCCGATAACAAAAAATTGTGGCGGACCCAGTAAAAATATTATTATATATTATTATTTTTAGCCCAGCCACCAAACGTATTGTTAGTTGTTTGTCACGGTCCAACAAAAGAAGAGAGAAACGTCTCGAAAAACTTGAAAATCGGGTCCAGCACTTTCACCGTTTCATTCAAACATCACGGCGTTTTTCATTTTAACTTTGACATTTGAAACGGAGTTAAACGGGCTAAAAATATGCGGCTGAACTCTGGCTGACTTCAGAGTCGCCGATGGATTCGCCCGTAACGTTCCGTGTGTGTGTGAGGTGAACAGGAAATAAATGTCCCGGGATGTTTTATGCTCCGACCGGCCATTTTGGCTCCATTTAAGCAAAACCCAAAGACCTTTTTTGACAGACGGGTGAATTATGCATGGATCTGTGTACTCTGACCAAAGTCAAGTTAAAATGACATAAGACTGAAGGTTTGAGGAAGTGTAGGCCTTAAGGATGGTGTTTGTGAGCGGTGCGGGAAGGCTATCCTGTCATATGGATAATTGCTGTGTACATTGTCAAGAGCCCAGGTTCATTCTATGGTTGTAAAGCGCAGATAACGGGAATTAAATCAATGTTAGCAGGGGTGTGATCGGTATAGCCAATAAACGTCCAAAAACGATATTTTATATTCATCAAAAAGGAACAAAAAGGACCACTGTTTTAGCTTCAAATAAATCAGAGACGATGGTGAATGTTTGAAACTGACCGACTTGACTCAAAGCTAATCATATGTGTGTGTTTTCATATCAAACGCCTATTTATGTTCACGTTTTATAAAAAAATGAGCTGGCAATCTAAATAAAATATGAATCTACCGTATGACTCGTGTTTTGATGAGTTTTTGTTTGGTATTTCCACTTTTAAGTGACATTTACTGCATGTACTATGTGTCGTTTCATACATGTACTTTGTGTCGTTTCATACATGTACTTTGTGTCATTTTATTTTTGAGCTGATTTCAGAACAAAGTACAAAACAAAGAATAAAACTCTAACTTTATGTCTGTGGGTTCATTTATCACAAGCTACAGTATATATACATACATGAATAACGCAATACAGTTTGGACCCTTTAACCTGTATTTTGGTTTAATACAGGCACTACACATGTCTAGCTGTACAGCTGTAAGTTTGTGTACATATTTAACCTATTTTATATATATTTTCATTCTTGTAGTGGATTTAAACTGTTCCTCTTTTGACTCATTCATCGTTCATTCTTTTATGTTGCACCGAATCACCAA
This sequence comes from Eucyclogobius newberryi, assembly GCF_026437365.1. NCBI lineage: Eukaryota > Metazoa > Chordata > Actinopteri > Gobiiformes > Gobiidae > Eucyclogobius > Eucyclogobius newberryi. The sequence continues at coordinate 1,916,344 of NW_027315779.1, forward strand.
GACAAGTTCCTATTTTTGTGAATTTTGTTCATTGACAATGGCAAAAAATCCTTTCTGATTCTGAAAAGTACTTAAGCAGTAACTTACAAATATCGCTCTATTGTAAATAAATGTATGTGGCACTTCCATGAGTCGTGTACAAGTCCTCTCTGCGGTCACTACGCTTCATGCGGCGCAGGTCCTGCACGAGGAAGCCCATGTTTCTGTCTGTTCCAGTCCGTCGTCCGTGTAATGGTCGAGCCACGTGTCCCTCGCTTCTCAACGAGATTCAAAAGGGCCACGTTCTCCGATACCGCCCGACATCGACCTCCGGATAAACGCCGCGAGTGAAAGAGTCTCCCGTGTGCGAAGGGTTCGGAAAGCGTCGCTCAAACAGAACCGATAGACGTGCGCCAACGAAGGGAGTAATGACGTTATAAATAGATTCAATGTCAGGCCAAGATTGTGCTGCACTCGCTTCTCTTTCTACTCTCATGGACTTCAGATAGTTCTTCTTGGAGACGTTTTGAACTGAATAGACGGAGACAGTGTTATACAGCTCTACATTTCAATAATACTCATCTTTGTGCTTCCAAATGAATGATAATAAATACACCGTAGCCTAATTAAAGCATGAAGAAAGACTATTCTTATTATTCGTAATGAACAAAGGTTTAGCCAAGACTACAAACATATACAATACTTTATAGCCTATTTAGTTAGCCATGATTAACAGTCCTATTAAACAATCAGAAAAACAACTAAAATTGCTGCTGAAGTGTAAAAAAGAAACATGTTTAAGTCATTTTCCTTTGTCCTTTCCACGTCAGTAAAAATTGCCTTCAAAAGTCAGTCTTTCCCATCTTTCTACGTTTCAGGACCATGGACAGTTGTTCTCTTGGATAAAATTAGAACTCTCCCACACAAAACAGATGGTTTCGCCGTGTAACTTTGCCGCCTTGTGCCTGCAAACATTAGTCATCACCTTTCTTTCCTCCCCGGTCCATTTTGGAGGCTGGACTTGTCATTATTTGTGATGGGTTGTCTCCCGAACGGCGCCAAAAGGAGAAAAGGAACATCAAGAAGAAGAAACGGCGATGCATCATGTCGTCGTTGTACAATGCGTGGACGTGTGCTCTGTGCTGCACTCGGCCCAGAGGCTCGGACGAGACTTTCATCCAACACCATATTAAAACCAATCAGTGGAGATTAATTATGACACATTTAGTGGACCATCAGTGCTGCTTTTTCCCATGAGGGTGCTATTGCTTTGCCAGGAATGCTCCACAGTATGGCATTAAAATCATCTTTCACCACAGGGAATTCTATCAAAAGTGTACGGACAAAACACTTCCACAAACCCGCTGACCTCAACCTTCTCTGAGATCTCTGAGCGCGACTAAAACATCCTAAATAAATGCTACATAGACACGTTTAATGCTGTGGTGCAAGCAGGTGGGCGACTTGTACTTTAAAGGCTCATTTATGCTCTTCAAATGCGCGTAGAGGCTTCTGTCCGTCCGCGGTGTGGTTTTGTCCGTCATTTGGTCCGTATGCGATTTGTATAGCGTATTCCCCCTCAACAGAGCTGTGCGTTTGCTGACCACTGGGGGCAGTAGTGACTAGAACGCGCTGTCGAACAAATACACGCTTCTGTCATCTCATTGTCTTGGCTCTTTTCCAACAAATGTGACCTAAATACTGACGCCATGTTCGTTTTTCTTGGTGCACTTTTTCTTCCATTCGGGCCAATTCTCTAACGGACTTTTCAAGTGCCCTCTGGTGGTTATTTGCCAGCGCACAGACCCGACGTTGGAGGTATAAGACTATAGATGAAGCTATTAGGAGCGCGCTTGGAACGCACACAGCTGTTCACGTGTGGAAATGAAGCATGAACAAGCCTTAAGACAGATTTAGTGCACATACTTTTATATTCATGGATTTGCTTTTTTAAATCACTGCTAATAAATACTTCAATACTATGCGATATGTCAAAAATAATGAGTAGGATAAGGGATTGTTATTTTTTCAGTATTCTTTTCGCTAGTGTCTAGAGTACTTCAGTGTAGTGTTTTAGTACTTAGTTTTAAGTACTAAAACACTCTTATTTATTTGCTGTAAATAAGACTGTTATTTTTATTAGTATAGGAGTTTTGTAAAGTTATCTGTTTGTTTGTTTGTTTGTTTGTGTTTGTTTGTGTTTGTTTGTGTTTGTTTGTTTGTGTTTGTTTGTTTGTTTGTTTGTGTTTGTGCGTTTGTGCGTGTGCGTGTGCGTGTGCTTGTGTTTGTGTTTGTTTGTTTGTTTGTTTGTTTTTCATTATTATGCTTCTGTGCCTAATCTGTGTTGCAACATTGGAATTTCACCATTGTGGGACAAATTAATGTTATCTTATCTAATCTAATATTTAAAGTAACATTATATTAACAGTTAACCTTATTCTCACATAAAACGGGGGGATTGTCACACACAGCTGCAGATGCAAGAGTGAAAAGAACGTTAAAGGAAAGAGCCAAACACTTTCGGATGAAGGAATAAATCACGTTCAAACAGTTCAAATCTTCCGAAAAACGCAGCAGAATTGCCCACGTTTTGATTAATGCCACGTCTGCAGCTTCCTGTGGGGCCCTTGAAAAGTGCCCGTGGGGCCCTTGATAAGTGCCTGTGGGCCTTCACCGCCCCCCCCCCACACAAACTCAGAGCTCCGCCCCTGAGCACGTGATAAATGTAGCTGCACAGGACAACGAAGAGAAGCAAAACAACAGAAGACATTGTCACGCCTGATCTACACGTACCAGATGCACCATCAAAGCACAAGCCTGCAGGAGCCAACATGCCTGTGTGTGAATGTACGCGGGGTCCTATGGGGGTCCTATGGGGTCCTATGAGGGGCCCTATGGGAGTCCTATGAGGGGCCCTATGGGGTCCTATGGGGGTCCTATGAGGGGCCCTATAGGGTCCTATGGGGTCCTATGGGGGTCCTATGGGGTCCTATGTTATGGGGGTTCTATGGGGTCCTATGGGGGTCCTATGGGGGTCCTATGAGGGGCCCTATGGGGTAATATGGGGGTCCTATGAGGGGCCCTATGGGGTCCTATGGGGGTCCTATGGGGTCCTATGAGGGGCCCTATGGGGTCCTATGGGGGTCCTATGAGGGGTCCTATGGGGTCCTATGGGGGTCCTATGGGGTCCTATGTTATGGGGGTCCTATGGGGTCCTATGGGGGTCCTATGGGGTCCTATGGGGGTCCTATGAGGGGCCCTATGGGGTCCTATGGGGGTCCTATGAGGGGCCCTATGGGGTCCTATGGGGGTCCTATGGGGTCCTATGGGGGTCCGGTCTCTCCCGAGTACACGCCCTCCGCACACACTGCCTGTTCTTGCCGCTTCTGGGACTGACGTGTGATGAATATTCATTTCCTGACGTCACTTCGGTGGTTTTTAAATGATTCATTGTGTTAAAGTGTAATAGGCTTGTTAATACTAATGTGTGCAGTGCATTATGGGAAAGCTATATGTCTTATACTGCACCATGCAGGCGTCCAGTGATCTGCCTGTTCTTAGAGTTAAACAAATGTTATCATTTTGTTTATTTGGATTAGATTTTAAAAAAAACTAGACACAGTGATTCAGCAGATGTTTAGTCCAGATGCCCTTTCTGACCGAGTGTCTGAAGTGTCTAAAGTGTCTAAAGTGTCTGAGGTGTCTGAGGTGTCTGAAGTGTCTGAGGTGTCTGAAGTGTCTGAGGTGTCTGAAGTGTCTGAAGTGTCTGAAGTGTCTAAAGTGTCTAAAGTGTCTAAAGTGTCTGAGGTGTCTAAAGTGTCTGAAGTGTCTGAAGTGTCTGAAGTGTCTGAAGTGTCTGAAGTGTCTGAAGTGTCTGAGGTGTCTAAAGTGTCTAAAGTGTCTGAAGTGTCTGAGGTGTCTGAGGTGTCTAAAGTGTCTGAGGTGTCTGAAGTGTCTGAAGTGTCTGAGGTGTCTGAAGTGTCTGAAGTGTCTGAGGTGTCTGAGGTGTCTGAAGTGTCTGAGGTGTCTAAAGTGTCTGAAGTGTCTGAAGTGTCTGAAGTGACTGAAGTGTCTGAGGTGTCTAAAGTGTCTGAGGTGTCTGAAGTGTCTGAAGTGTCTGAAGTGTCTGAAGTGTCTAAAGTGTCTGAAGTGTCTGAAGTGTCTGAAGTGTCTGAGGTGTCTAAAGTGTCTAAAGTGTCTGAAGTGTCTGAGGTGTCTAAAGTGTCTGAAGTGTCTGAAGTGTCTGAAGTGTCTGAAGTGTCTGAGGTGTCTAAAGTGTCTAAAGTGTCTGAAGTGTCTGAGGTGTCTGAGGTGTCTAAAGTGTCTGAGGTGTCTGAAGTGTCTGAAGTGTCTGAGGTGTCTGAAGTGTCTGAAGTGTCTGAGGTGTCTAAAGTGTCTGAAGTGTCTAAAGTGTCTGAAGTGTCTGAGGTGTCTAAAGTGTCTGAAGTGTCTGAAGTGACTGAAGTGTCTGAGGTGTCTAAAGTGTCTGAGGTGTCTGAAGTGTCTGAAGTGTCTGAAGTGTCTGAAGTGTCTGAAGTGTCTAAAGTGTCTAAAGTGTCTGAAGTGTCTAAAGTGTCTGAAGTGTCTGAGGTGTCTAAAGTGTCTAAAGTGTTTGAAGTGTCTGAGGTGTCTAAAGTGTCTGAAGTGTCTGAAGTGTCTGAAGTGACTGAAGTGTCTGAGGTGTCTAAAGTGTCTGAAGTGTCTAAAGTGTCTGAAGTGTCTGAGGTGTCTAAAGTGTCTGAAGTGTCTGAGGTGTCTGAGGTGTCTAAAGTCTCTGAAGTGTCTAAAGTGTCTGAGGTGTCTAAAGTGTCTGAAGTGTCTGAGGTGTCTGAAGTGTCTGAAGTGTCTGAAGTGTCTGAAGTGTCTAAAGTGTCTGAAGTGTCTGAGGTGTCTGAGGTGTCTGAAGTGTCTAAAGTGTCTAAAGTGTCTGAAGTGTCTGAAGTGTCTGAGGTGTCTGAGGTGTCTGAGGTGTCTGAAGTGTCTGAGGTGTCTGAGGTGTCTGAAGTGTCTGAAGTGTCTGAAGTGTCTGAAGTGTCTAAAGTGTCTGAAGTGTCTGAGGTGTCTGAGGTGTCTGAAGTGTCTGAAGTGTCTGAGGTGTCTAAAGTGTCTGAAGTGTCTGAAGTGTCTGAAGTGTCTAAAGTGTCTAAGGTGTCTGAGGTGTCTGAAGTGTCTGAAGTGTCTGAAGTGTCTAAAGTGTCTGAGGTGTCTGAGGTGTCTGAAGTGTCTGAAGTGTCTGAAGTGTCTAAAGTGTCTGAGGTGTCTGAGGTGTCTGAGGTGTCTGAAGTGTCTGAAGTGTCTGAGGTGTCTGAAGTGTCTAAAGTGTCTGAGGTGTCTGAGGTGTCTGAAGTGTCTGAAGTGTCTGAAGTGTCTGAGGTGTCTGAAGTGTCTAAAGTGTCTGAGGTGTCTGAGGTGTCTGAAGTGTCTGAAGTGTCTGAAGTGTCTAAAGTGTCTGAAGTGTCTGAGGTGTCTAAAGTGTCTAAAGTGTCTGAGGTGTCTGAGGTGTCTAAAGTGTCTAAAGTGTCTGAGGTGTCTGAGGTGTCTGAAGTGTCTGAAGTGTCTGAAGTGTCTGAGGTGTCTAAAGTGTCTGATGTGTCTGAATTGTCTGAAGTGTCTGAAGTGTCTGATGTGTCTGAAGTGTCTGAAGTGTCTGAAGTGTCTGATGTGTCTGAGGTGTCTGAGGTGTCTGAAGTGTCTGCGGTGTCTAAAGTGTCTGAAGTGTCTGAGGTGTCTGAAGTGTCTGAAGTGTCTGAAGTGTCTGAAGTGTCTGAAGTGTCCGAGGTGTCTGAAGTGTCTGAAGTGTCTGAAGTGTCTGAAGTGTCTAAAGTGTCTGAGGTGTCTGAAGTGTCTGAAGTGTCTGAAGTGTCTAAAGTGTCTGAAGTGTCTGAAGTGTCTAAAGTGTCTGAAGTGTCTGATGTGTCTGAAGTGTCTGAAGTGTCTGAAGTGTCTGAAGTGTCTGATGTGTCTGAAGTGTCTGAAGTGTCTGAAGTGTCTGAAGTGTCTGAAGTGTCTGAGGTGTCTAAAGTGTCTGAAGTGTCTGAAGTGTCTGAGGTGTCTGAGGTGTCTGAGGTGTCTGAGGTGTCTAAAGTGTCTAAAGTGTCTGAAGTGTCTGAAGTGTCTGAGGTGTCTGAAGTGTCTGAAGTGTCTGAAGTGTCTGAAGTGTCTGATGTGTCTGAAGTGTCTGATGTGTCTGAAGTGTCTAAAGTGTCTGAAGTGTCTGAAGTGTCTGAAGTGTCTAAAGTGTCTGAAGTGTCTGAGGTGTCTGAGGTGTCTGAAGTGTCAGAGGTGTCTGAGGTGTCTGAGGTGTCTGAAGTGTCTGAGGTGTCTGAGGTGTCTGAAGTGTCTGATGTGTCTGAAGTGTCTGAGGTGTCTGAGGTGTCTGAAGTGTCTGCGGTGTCTGAAGTGTCTGAAGTGTCTGCGGTGTCTAAAGTGTCTGAGGTGTCTGAGGTGTCTGAAGTGTCTGAGGTTTCTGAGGTGTCTGAAGTGTCTGAGGTGTCTGAGGTGTCTGAAGTGTCTGAGGTGTCTGAAGTGTCTGAAGTGTCTGCGGTGTCTGAAGTGTCTGAAGTGTCTGCGGTGTCTAAAGTGTCTGAGGTGTCTGAGGTGTCTGAAGTGTCTGAGGTTTCTGAGGTGTCTGAAGTGTCTGAGGTTTCTGAGGTTTCTGAAGTGTCTGAAGTGTCTAAGGTGTCTGAAGTGCCTGAAGTGTCTGCGGTGTCTAAAGTGTCTGAAGTGTCTGAGGTGTCTGAAGTGTCTGAGGTGTCTGAGGTGTCTGAAGTGTCTGAAGTGTATGAGGTGTCTAAAGTGTCTGAAGTGTCTGAGGTGTCTGAGGTGTCTGAAGTGTCTGAAGTGTCTGCGGTGTCTAAAGTGTCTGGAGTGTCTGAGGTGTCTGAGGTGTCTGAAGTGTCTGAGGTGTCTAAAGTGTCTGAAGTGTCTGAAGTGTCTGAAGTGACTGAAGTTTCTGAGGTGTCTAAAGTGTCTGAAGTGTCTAAAGTGTCTGAAGTGTCTGAGGTGTCTGAGGTGTCTGAGGTGTCTGAAGTGTCTGAAGTGTCTGAAGTGTCTGAAGTGTCTGAGGTGTCTGAGGTGTCTGAAGTGTCTGAAGTGTCTGAAGTGTCTAAAGTGTCTGAGGTGTCTGAGGTGTCTAAAGTGTCTAAAGTGTCTGAGGTGTCTGAGGTGTCTGAAGTGTCTGAAGTGTCTGAAGTGTCTGAGGTGTCTGAAGTGTCTAAAGTGTCTGAGGTGTCTGAGGTGTCTGAAGTGTCTGAAGTGTCTGAAGTGTCTGAAGTGTCTAAAGTGTCTGAAGTGTCTGAGGTGTCTAAAGTGTCTAAAGTGTCTGAGGTGTCTGAGGTGTCTAAAGTGTCTAAAGTGTCTGAGGTGTCTGAGGTGTCTGAAGTGTCTGAAGTGTCTGAAGTGTCTGAGGTGTCTAAAGTGTCTGATGTGTCTGAATTGTCTGAAGTGTCTGAAGTGTCTGATGTGTCTGAAGTGTCTGAAGTGTCTGAAGTGTCTGATGTGTCTGAGGTGTCTGAAGTGTCTGAAGTGTCTGAAGTGTCTGATGTGTCTGAGGTGTCTGAAGTGTCTGAAGTGTCTGATGTGTCTGAGGTGTCTGAGGTGTCTGAAGTGTCTAAAGTGTCTGCGGTGTCTAAAGTGTCTGAAGTGTCTGAGGTGTCTGAAGTGTCTGAAGTGTCTGAAGTGTCTGAAGTGTCTGAAGTGTCTGAGGTGTCTGAAGTGTCTGAAGTGTCTGAAGTGTCTGAAGTGTCTAAAGTGTCTGAGGTGTCTGAAGTGTCTGAAGTGTCTGAAGTGTCTGAAGTGTCTAAAGTGTCTGAAGTGTCTGAAGTGTCTAAAGTGTCTGAAGTGTCTGATGTGTCTGAAGTGTCTGAAGTGTCTGAAGTGTCTGAAGTGTCTGATGTGTCTGAAGTGTCTGAAGTGTCTGAAGTGTCTGACGTGTCTGAGGTGTCTAAAGTGTCTGAAGTGTCTGAAGTGTCTGAAGTGTCTGAAGTGTCTAAAGTGTCTAAAGTGTCTGAAGTGTCTGAAGTGTCTGAGGTGTCTGAAGTGTCTGAAGTGTCTGAAGTGTCTGAAGTGTCTGATGTGTCTGAAGTGTCTGATGTGTCTGAAGTGTCTGAGGTGTCTGAGGTGTCTGAGGTGTCTAAAGTGTCTAAAGTGTCTGAAGTGTCTGATGTGTCTGATGTGTCTGAGGTGTCTAAAGTGTCTAAAGTGTCTGAAGTGTCTGAAGTGTCTGAAGTGTCTGAAGTGTCTAAAGTGTCTGAAGTGTCTGAGGTGTCTGAAGTGTCTGAGTTGTCTGAGGTGTCTGAAGTGTCTGATGTGTCTGAAGTGTCTGAGGTGTCTGAGGTGTCTGAAGTGTCTGCGGTGTCTAAAGTGTCTGAAGTGTCTGAGGTGTCTGAAGTGTCTGAGGTGTCTGAAGTGTCTGAGGTGTCTGAGGTGTCTGAAGTGTCTGAAGTGTCTGCGGTGTCTGAAGTGTCTGAAGTGTCTGCGGTGTCTAAAGTGTCTGAAGTGTCTGAGGTGTCTGAAGTGTCTGAGGTTTCTGAGGTGTCTGAAGTGTCTGAGGTGTCTGAGGTGTCTGAAGTGTCTGAAGTGTCTGAGGTGTCTGAAGTGTCTGAAGTGTCTGCGGTGTCTAAAGTGTCTGAAGTGTCTGAGGTGTCTGAAGTGTCTGAGGTGTCTGAGGTGTCTGAAGTGTCTGAAGTGTCTGAGGTGTCTAAAGTGTCTGAAGTGTCTGAGGTGTCTGAGGTGTCTGAAGTGTCTGAAGTGTCTGCGGTGTCTAAAGTGTCTGAAGTGTCTGAGGTGTCTGAGGTGTCTGAAGTGTCTGAAGTGTCTGAGGTGTCTAAAGTGTCTGAAGTGTCTGATGTGTCTGAAGTGTCTGAAGTGTCTGAAGTGTCTGAAGTGTTTGAAGTGTCTGATGTGTCTGAGGTGTCTGAGGTGTCTAAAGTGTCTAAAGTGTCTGAAGTGTCTGAAGTGTCTGAAGTGTCTGAGGTGTCTAAAGTGTCTGAAGTGTCTGATGTGTCTGAGGTGTCTGAGGTGTCTGAGGTGTCTGAAGTGTCTGAGGTGTCTGAGGTGTCTGAAGTGTCTGAAGTGTCTGCGGTGTCTGAAGTGTCTGAAGTGTCTGCGGTGTCTAAAGTGTCTGAAGTGTCTGAGGTGTCTGAAGTGTCTGAGGTGTCTGAGGTGTCTGAAGTGTCTGAGGTGTCTGAGGTGTCTGAAGTGTCTGAAGTGTCTGAGGTGTCTGAAGTGTCTGAAGTGTCTGCGGTGTCTAAAGTGTCTGAAGTGTCTGAGGTGTCTGAAGTGTCTGAGGTGTCTGAGGTGTCTGAAGTGTCTGAAGTGTCTGAGGTGTCTAAAGTGTCTGAAGTGTCTGAGGTGTCTGAGGTGTCTGAAGTGTCTGAAGTGTCTGCGGTGTCTAAAGTGTCTGAAGTGTCTGAGGTGTCTGAGGTGTCTGAAGTGTCTGAAGTGTCTGAGGTGTCTGAAGTGTCTGAAGTGTCTGCGGTGTCTAAAGTGTCTGAAGTGTCTGAGGTGTCTGAAGTGTCTGAGGTGTCTGAGGTGTCTGAAGTGTCTGAAGTGTCTGAGGTGTCTAAAGTGTCTGAAGTGTCTGAAGTGTCTGAAGTGTCTGCGGTCTCTAAAGTGTCTGAAGTGTCTGAGGTGTCTGAGGTGTCTGAAGTGTCTGAAGTGTCTGAGGTGTCTAAAGTGTCTGAAGTGTCTGATGTGTCTGAAGTGTCTGAAGTGTCTGAAGTGTCTGAAGTGTCTGAAGTGTCTGAAGTGTCTGATGTGTCTGAAGTGTCTGAAGTGTCTGAAGTGTCTGAGGTGTCTGAGGTGTCTGAGGTGTCTAAAGTGTCTAAAGTGTCTGATGTGTCTGAGGTGTCTGAGGTGTCTAAAGTGTCTAAAGTGTCTGAAGTGTCTGAAGTGTCTGAGGTGTCTGAAGTGTCTAAAGTGTCTGAAGTGTCTGATGTGTCTGAGGTGTCTGAGGTGTCTGAGGTGTCTGAGGTGTCTGAAGTGTCTGAAGTGTCTGAAGTGTCTGAAGTGTCTGAAGTGTCTCATGTGTCTGAAGTGTCTGATGTGTCTGAGGTGTCTAAAGTGTCTGAAGTGTCTGAGGTGTCTGAAGTGTCTAAAGTGTCTGAAGTGTCTGAAGTGTCTGAAGTGTCTGAAGTGGTAAAAGTGTCTGAAGTGTCTGAAGTGTCTGCGGTGTCTAAAGTGTCTGAAGTGTCTGAGGTGTCTGAGGTGTCTGAGGTGTCTGAAGTGTCTGAGGTGTCTGAGGTGTCTAAAGTGTCTGATGTGTCTGAATTGTCTGAAGTGTCTGAAGTGTCTGATGTGTCTGAAGTGTCTGAAGTGTCTGAAGTGTCTGATGTGTCTGAGGTGTCTGAAGTGTCTGAAGTGTCTGAAGTGTCTGATGTGTCTGAGGTGTCTGAGGTGTCTGAAGTGTCTGCGGTGTCTAAAGTGTCTGAAGTGTCTGAGGTGTCTGAAGTGTCTGAAGTGTCTGAAGTGTCTGAAGTGTCTGAAGTGTCCGAGGTGTCTGAAGTGTCTAAAGTGTCTGAAGTGTCTGAAGTGTCTAAAGTGTCTGAAGTGTCTGATGTGTCTGAAGTGTCTGAAGTGTCTGAAGTGTCTGAAGTGTCTGATGTGTCTGAAGTGTCTGAAGTGTCTGAAGTGTCTGAAGTGTCTGAAGTGTCTGAGGTGTCTAAAGTGTCTGAAGTGTCTGAAGTGTCTGAGGTGTCTGAGGTGTCTGAGGTGTCTGAGGTGTCTAAAGTGTCTAAATTGTCTGAAGTGTCTGAAGTGTCTGAGGTGTCTGAAGTGTCTGAAGTGTCTGAAGTGTCTGAAGTGTCTGATGTGTCTGAAGTGTCTGATGTGTCTGAAGTGTCTAAAGTGTCTGAAGTGTCTGAAGTGTCTGAAGTGTCTAAAGTGTCTGAAGTGTCTGAGGTGTCTGAGGTGTCTGAAGTGTCAGAGGTGTCTGAGGTGTCTGAGGTGTCTGAAGTGTCTGAGGTGTCTGAGGTGTCTGAAGTGTCTGATGTGTCTGAAGTGTCTGAGGTGTCTGAGGTGTCTGAAGTGTCTGCGGTGTCTAAAGTGTCTGAAGTGTCTGAGGTGTCTGAAGTGTCTGAGGTGTCTGAAGTGTCTGAGGTGTCTGAGGTGTCTGAAGTGTCTGAAGTGTCTGCGGTGTCTGAAGTGTCTGAAGTGTCTGCGGTGTCTAAAGTGTCTGAAGTGTCTGAGGTGTCTGAAGTGTCTGAGGTTTCTGAGGTGTCTGAAGTGTCTGAAGTGTCTGAGGTGTCTGAAGTGTCTGAAGTGTCTGAGGTGTCTGAAGTGCCTGAAGTGTCTGCGGTGTCTAAAGTGTCTGAAGTGTCTGAGGTGTCTGAAGTGTCTGAGGTGTCTGAGGTGTCTGAAGTGTCTGAAGTGTCTGAGGTGTCTAAAGTGTCTGAAGTGTCTGAGGTGTCTGAGGTGTCTGAAGTGTCTGAAGTGTCTGCGGTGTCTAAAGTGTCTGGAGTGTCTGAGGTGTCTGAGGTGTCTGAAGTGTCTGAGGTGTCTAAAGTGTCTGAAGTGTCTGAAGTGTCTGAAGTGACTGAAGTGTCTGAGGTGTCTAAAGTGTCTGAAGTGTCTAAAGTGTCTGAAGTGTCTGAGGTGTCTGAGGTGTCTGAGGTGTCTGAAGTGTCTAAAGTGTCTGAAGTGTCTGAGGTGTCTGAGGTGTCTGAAGTGTCTGAAGTGTCTGAGGTGTCTGAAGTGTCTGAAGTGTCTGCGGTGTCTAAAGTGTCTGAAGTGTCTGAGGTGTCTGAAGTGTCTGAGGTGTCTGAGGTGTCTGAAGTGTCTGAAGTGTCTGAGGTGTCTAAAGTGTCTGAAGTGTCTGAAGTGTCTGAAGTGTCTGCGGTGTCTAAAGTGTCTGAAGTGTCTGAGGTGTCTGAGGTGTCTGAAGTGTCTGAAGTGTCTGAGGTGTCTAAAGTGTCTGAAGTGTCTGATGTGTCTGAAGTGTCTGAAGTGTCTGAAGTGTCTGAAGTGTCTGAAGTGTCTGATGTGTCTGAAGTGTCTGAAGTGTCTGAAGTGTCTGAGGTGTCTGAGGTGTCTGAGGTGTCTAAAGTGTCTAAAGTGTCTGATGTGTCTGAGGTGTCTGAGGTGTCTAAAGTGTCTAAAGTGTCTGAAGTGTCTGAAGTGTCTGAGGTGTCTGAAGTGTCTAAAGTGTCTGAAGTGTCTGATTTGTCTGAGGTGTCTGAGGTGTCTGAGGTGTCTGAGGTGTCTGAAGTGTCTGAAGTGTCTGAAGTGTCTGAAGTGTCTCATGTGTCTGAAGTGTCTGATGTGTCTGAGGTGTCTGAGGTGTCTGAAGTGTCTAAAGTGTCTGAAGTGTCTGAGGTGTCTGAAGTGTCTAAAGTGTCTGAAGTGTCTGAAGTGTCTGAAGTGTCTGCGGTGTCTAAAGTGTCTGAAGTGTCTGAGGTGTCTGAGGTGTCTGAGGTGTCTGAGGTGTCTGAGGTGTCTGAAGTGTCTGAGGTGTCTGAGGTGTCTAAAGTGTCTGATGTGTCTGAATTGTCTGAAGTGTCTGAAGTGTCTGATGTGTCTGAAGTGTCTGAAGTGTCTGAAGTGTCTGATGTGTCTGAGGTGTCTGAAGTGTCTGAAGTGTCTGAAGTGTCTGATGTGTCTGAGGTGTCTGAGGTGTCTGAAGTGTCTGCGGTGTCTAAAGTGTCTGAAGTGTCTGAGGTGTCTGAAGTGTCTGAAGTGTCTGAAGTGTCTGAAGTGTCTGAAGTGTCCGAGGTGTCTGAAGTGTCTGAAGTGTCTGAAGTGTCTGAAGTGTCTAAAGTGTCTGAAGTGTCTGAAGTGTCTAAAGTGTCTGAAGTGTCTGAAGTGTCTAAAGTGTCTGAAGTGTCTGATGTGTCTGAAGTGTCTGAAGTGTCTGAAGTGTCTGAAGTGTCTGAGGTGTCTGAAGTGTCTGAAGTGTCTGAGGTGTCTAAAGTGTCTGAAGTGTCTGAAGTGTCTGAAGTGTCTGCGGTCTCTAAAGTGTCTGAAGTGTCTGAGGTGTCTGAGGTGTCTGAAGTGTCTGAAGTGTCTGAGGTGTCTAAAGTGTCTGAAGTGTCTGATGTGTCTGAAGTGTCTGAAGTGTCTGAAGTGTCTGAAGTGTCTGAAGTGTCTGATGTGTCTGAAGTGTCTGAAGTGTCTGAAGTGTCTGAGGTGTCTGAGGTGTCTGAGGTGTCTAAAGTGTCTAAAGTGTCTGATGTGTCTGAGGTGTCTGAGGTGTCTAAAGTGTCTAAAGTGTCTGAAGTGTCTGAAGTGTCTGAGGTGTCTGAAGTGTCTAAAGTGTCTGAAGTGTCTGATGTGTCTGAGGTGTCTGAGGTGTCTGAGGTGTCTGAGGTGTCTGAAGTGTCTGAAGTGTCTGAAGTGTCTGAAGTGTCTGAAGTGTCTCATGTGTCTGAAGTGTCTGATGTGTCTGAGGTGTCTGAGGTGTCTGAAGTGTCTAAAGTGTCTGAAGTGTCTGAGGTGTCTGAAGTGTCTAAAGTGTCTGAAGTGTCTGAAGTGTCTGAAGTGGTAAAAGTGTCTGAAGTGTCTGAAGTGTCTGCGGTGTCTAAAGTGTCTGAAGTGTCTGAGGTGTCTGAGGTGTCTGAGGTGTCTGAGGTGTCTGAAGTGTCTGAGGTGTCTGAGGTGTCTAAAGTGTCTGATGTGTCTGAATTGTCTGAAGTGTCTGAAGTGTCTGATGTGTCTGAAGTGTCTGAAGTGTCTGAAGTGTCTGATGTGTCTGAGGTGTCTGAAGTGTCTGAAGTGTCTGAAGTGTCTGATGTGTCTGAGGTGTCTGAGGTGTCTGAAGTGTCTGCGGTGTCTAAAGTGTCTGAAGTGTCTGAGGTGTCTGAAGTGTCTGAAGTGTCTGAAGTGTCTGAAGTGTCTGAAGTGTCCGAGGTGTCTGAAGTGTCTAAAGTGTCTGAAGTGTCTGAAGTGTCTAAAGTGTCTGAAGTGTCTGATGTGTCTGAAGTGTCTGAAGTGTCTGAAGTGTCTGAAGTGTCTGATGTGTCTGAAGTGTCTGAAGTGTCTGAAGTGTCTGAAGTGTCTGAAGTGTCTGAGGTGTCTAAAGTGTCTGAAGTGTCTGAAGTGTCTGAGGTGTCTGAGGTGTCTGAGGTGTCTAAAGTGTCTAAATTGTCTGAAGTGTCTGAAGTGTCTGAGGTGTCTGAAGTGTCTGAAGTGTCTGAAGTGTCTGAAGTGTCTGATGTGTCTGAAGTGTCTGATGTGTCTGAAGTGTCTAAAGTGTCTGAAGTGTCTGAAGTGTCTGAAGTGTCTAAAGTGTCTGAAGTGTCTGAGGTGTCTGAGGTGTCTGAAGTGTCAGAGGTGTCTGAGGTGTCTGAGGTGTCTGAAGTGTCTGAGGTGTCTGAGGTGTCTGAAGTGTCTGATGTGTCTGAAGTGTCTGAGGTGTCTGAGGTGTCTGAAGTGTCTGCGGTGTCTAAAGTGTCTGAAGTGTCTGAGGTGTCTGAAGTGTCTGAGGTGTCTGAAGTGTCTGAGGTGTCTGAGGTGTCTGAAGTGTCTGAAGTGTCTGCGGTGTCTGAAGTGTCTGAAGTGTCTGCGGTGTCTAAAGTGTCTGAAGTGTCTGAGGTGTCTGAAGTGTCTGAGGTTTCTGAGGTGTCTGAAGTGTCTGAAGTGTCTGAGGTGTCTGAAGTGTCTGAAGTGTCTGAGGTGTCTGAAGTGCCTGAAGTGTCTGCGGTGTCTAAAGTGTCTGAAGTGTCTGAGGTGTCTGAAGTGTCTGAGGTGTCTGAGGTGTCTGAAGTGTCTGAAGTGTCTGAGGTGTCTAAAGTGTCTGAAGTGTCTGAGGTGTCTGAGGTGTCTGAAGTGTCTGAAGTGTCTGCGGTGTCTAAAGTGTCTGGAGTGTCTGAGGTGTCTGAGGTGTCTGAAGTGTCTGAGGTGTCTAAAGTGTCTGAAGTGTCTGAAGTGTCTGAAGTGACTGAAGTGTCTGAGGTGTCTAAAGTGTCTGAAGTGTCTAAAGTGTCTGAAGTGTCTGAGGTGTCTGAGGTGTCTGAGGTGTCTGAAGTGTCTAAAGTGTCTGAAGTGTCTGAGGTGTCTGAGGTGTCTGAAGTGTCTGAAGTGTCTGAGGTGTCTGAAGTGTCTGAAGTGTCTGCGGTGTCTAAAGTGTCTGAAGTGTCTGAGGTGTCTGAAGTGTCTGAGGTGTCTGAGGTGTCTGAAGTGTCTGAAGTGTCTGAGGTGTCTAAAGTGTCTGAAGTGTCTGAAGTGTCTGAAGTGTCTGCGGTGTCTAAAGTGTCTGAAGTGTCTGAGGTGTCTGAGGTGTCTGAAGTGTCTGAAGTGTCTGAGGTGTCTAAAGTGTCTGAAGTGTCTGATGTGTCTGAAGTGTCTGAAGTGTCTGAAGTGTCTGAAGTGTCTGAAGTGTCTGATGTGTCTGAAGTGTCTGAAGTGTCTGAAGTGTCTGAGGTGTCTGAGGTGTCTGAGGTGTCTAAAGTGTCTAAAGTGTCTGATGTGTCTGAGGTGTCTGAGGTGTCTAAAGTGTCTAAAGTGTCTGAAGTGTCTGAAGTGTCTGAGGTGTCTGAAGTGTCTAAAGTGTCTGAAGTGTCTGATTTGTCTGAGGTGTCTGAGGTGTCTGAGGTGTCTGAGGTGTCTGAAGTGTCTGAAGTGTCTGAAGTGTCTGAAGTGTCTGAAGTGTCTCATGTGTCTGAAGTGTCTGATGTGTCTGAGGTGTCTGAGGTGTCTGAAGTGTCTAAAGTGTCTGAAGTGTCTGAGGTGTCTGAAGTGTCTAAAGTGTCTGAAGTGTCTGAAGTGTCTGAAGTGTCTGAAGTGGTAAAAGTGTCTGAAGTGTCTGAAGTGTCTGCGGTGTCTAAAGTGTCTGAAGTGTCTGAGGTGTCTGAGGTGTCTGAGGTGTCTGAGGTGTCTGAGGTGTCTGAAGTGTCTGAGGTGTCTGAGGTGTCTAAAGTGTCTGATGTGTCTGAATTGTCTGAAGTGTCTGAAGTGTCTGATGTGTCTGAAGTGTCTGAAGTGTCTGAAGTGTCTGATGTGTCTGAGGTGTCTGAAGTGTCTGAAGTGTCTGAAGTGTCTGATGTGTCTGAGGTGTCTGAGGTGTCTGAAGTGTCTGCGGTGTCTAAAGTGTCTGAAGTGTCTGAGGTGTCTGAAGTGTCTGAAGTGTCTGAAGTGTCTGAAGTGTCTGAAGTGTCCGAGGTGTCTGAAGTGTCTGAAGTGTCTGAAGTGTCTGAAGTGTCTAAAGTGTCTGAAGTGTCTGAAGTGTCTAAAGTGTCTGAAGTGTCTGAAGTGTCTAAAGTGTCTGAAGTGTCTGATGTGTCTGAAGTGTCTGAAGTGTCTGAAGTGTCTGAAGTGTCTGATGTGTCTGAAGTGTCTGAAGTGTCTGAAGTGTCTGAAGTGTCTGAAGTGTCTGAGGTGTCTAAAGTGTCTGAAGTGTCTGAGGTGTCTGAAGTGTCTGAAGTGTCTGAAGTGTCTAAAGTGTCTGAAGTGTCTGAAGTGTCTGAGGTGTCTGAAGTGTCTGAAGTGTCTGAAGTGTCTAAAGTGTCTGAAGTGTCTGAAGTGTCTAAAGTGTCTGAGGTGTCTGAAGTGCCTGAAGTGTCTGCGGTGTCTAAAGTGTCTGAAGTGTCTGAGGTGTCTGAAGTGTCTGAGGTGTCTGAGGTGTCTGAAGTGTCTGAAGTGTCTGAGGTGTCTAAAGTGTCTGAAGTGTCTGAGGTGTCTGAGGTGTCTGAAGTGTCTGAAGTGTCTGCGGTGTCTAAAGTGTCTGGAGTGTCTGAGGTGTCTGAGGTGTCTGAAGTGTCTGAGGTGTCTAAAGTGTCTGAAGTGTCTGAAGTGTCTGAAGTGACTGAAGTGTCTGAGGTGTCTAAAGTGTCTGAAGTGTCTAAAGTGTCTGAAGTGTCTGAGGTGTCTGAGGTGTCTGAGGTGTCTGAAGTGTCTAAAGTGTCTGAAGTGTCTGAGGTGTCTGAGGTGTCTGAAGTGTCTGAAGTGTCTGAGGTGTCTGAAGTGTCTGAAGTGTCTGCGGTGTCTAAAGTGTCTGAAGTGTCTGAGGTGTCTGAAGTGTCTGAGGTGTCTGAGGTGTCTGAAGTGTCTGAAGTGTCTGAGGTGTCTAAAGTGTCTGAAGTGTCTGAAGTGTCTGAAGTGTCTGCGGTGTCTAAAGTGTCTGAAGTGTCTGAGGTGTCTGAGGTGTCTGAAGTGTCTGAAGTGTCTGAGGTGTCTAAAGTGTCTGAAGTGTCTGATGTGTCTGAAGTGTCTGAAGTGTCTGAAGTGTCTGAAGTGTCTGAAGTGTCTGATGTGTCTGAAGTGTCTGAAGTGTCTGAAGTGTCTGAGGTGTCTGAGGTGTCTGAGGTGTCTAAAGTGTCTAAAGTGTCTGATGTGTCTGAGGTGTCTGAGGTGTCTAAAGTGTCTAAAGTGTCTGAAGTGTCTGAAGTGTCTGAGGTGTCTGAAGTGTCTAAAGTGTCTGAAGTGTCTGATTTGTCTGAGGTGTCTGAGGTGTCTGAGGTGTCTGAGGTGTCTGAAGTGTCTGAAGTGTCTGAAGTGTCTGAAGTGTCTCATGTGTCTGAAGTGTCTGATGTGTCTGAGGTGTCTGAGGTGTCTGAAGTGTCTAAAGTGTCTGAAGTGTCTGAGGTGTCTGAAGTGTCTAAAGTGTCTGAAGTGTCTGAAGTGTCTGAAGTGTCTGCGGTGTCTAAAGTGTCTGAAGTGTCTGAGGTGTCTGAGGTGTCTGAGGTGTCTGAGGTGTCTGAGGTGTCTGAAGTGTCTGAGGTGTCTGAGGTGTCTAAAGTGTCTGATGTGTCTGAATTGTCTGAAGTGTCTGAAGTGTCTGATGTGTCTGAAGTGTCTGAAGTGTCTGAAGTGTCTGATGTGTCTGAGGTGTCTGAAGTGTCTGAAGTGTCTGAAGTGTCTGATGTGTCTGAGGTGTCTGAGGTGTCTGAAGTGTCTGCGGTGTCTAAAGTGTCTGAAGTGTCTGAGGTGTCTGAAGTGTCTGAAGTGTCTGAAGTGTCTGAAGTGTCTGAAGTGTCCGAGGTGTCTGAAGTGTCTGAAGTGTCTGAAGTGTCTGAAGTGTCTAAAGTGTCTGAAGTGTCTGAAGTGTCTAAAGTGTCTGAAGTGTCTGAAGTGTCTAAAGTGTCTGAAGTGTCTGATGTGTCTGAAGTGTCTGAAGTGTCTGAAGTGTCTGAAGTGTCTGAGGTGTCTGAAGTGTCTGAAGTGTCTGAGGTGTCTAAAGTGTCTGAAGTGTCTGAAGTGTCTGAAGTGTCTGCGGTCTCTAAAGTGTCTGAAGTGTCTGAGGTGTCTGAGGTGTCTGAAGTGTCTGAAGTGTCTGAGGTGTCTAAAGTGTCTGAAGTGTCTGATGTGTCTGAAGTGTCTGAAGTGTCTGAAGTGTCTGAAGTGTCTGAAGTGTCTGATGTGTCTGAAGTGTCTGAAGTGTCTGAAGTGTCTGAGGTGTCTGAGGTGTCTGAGGTGTCTAAAGTGTCTAAAGTGTCTGATGTGTCTGAGGTGTCTGAGGTGTCTAAAGTGTCTAAAGTGTCTGAAGTGTCTGAAGTGTCTGAGGTGTCTGAAGTGTCTAAAGTGTCTGAAGTGTCTGATGTGTCTGAGGTGTCTGAGGTGTCTGAGGTGTCTGAGGTGTCTGAAGTGTCTGAAGTGTCTGAAGTGTCTGAAGTGTCTGAAGTGTCTCATGTGTCTGAAGTGTCTGATGTGTCTGAGGTGTCTGAGGTGTCTGAAGTGTCTAAAGTGTCTGAAGTGTCTGAGGTGTCTGAAGTGTCTAAAGTGTCTGAAGTGTCTGAAGTGTCTGAAGTGGTAAAAGTGTCTGAAGTGTCTGAAGTGTCTGCGGTGTCTAAAGTGTCTGAAGTGTCTGAGGTGTCTGAGGTGTCTGAGGTGTCTGAGGTGTCTGAAGTGTCTGAGGTGTCTGAGGTGTCTAAAGTGTCTGATGTGTCTGAATTGTCTGAAGTGTCTGAAGTGTCTGATGTGTCTGAAGTGTCTGAAGTGTCTGAAGTGTCTGATGTGTCTGAGGTGTCTGAAGTGTCTGAAGTGTCTGAAGTGTCTGATGTGTCTGAGGTGTCTGAGGTGTCTGAAGTGTCTGCGGTGTCTAAAGTGTCTGAAGTGTCTGAGGTGTCTGAAGTGTCTGAAGTGTCTGAAGTGTCTGAAGTGTCTGAAGTGTCCGAGGTGTCTGAAGTGTCTAAAGTGTCTGAAGTGTCTGAAGTGTCTAAAGTGTCTGAAGTGTCTGATGTGTCTGAAGTGTCTGAAGTGTCTGAAGTGTCTGAAGTGTCTGATGTGTCTGAAGTGTCTGAAGTGTCTGAAGTGTCTGAAGTGTCTGAAGTGTCTGAGGTGTCTAAAGTGTCTGAAGTGTCTGAAGTGTCTGAGGTGTCTGAGGTGTCTGAGGTGTCTAAAGTGTCTAAATTGTCTGAAGTGTCTGAAGTGTCTGAGGTGTCTGAAGTGTCTGAAGTGTCTGAAGTGTCTGAAGTGTCTGATGTGTCTGAAGTGTCTGATGTGTCTGAAGTGTCTAAAGTGTCTGAAGTGTCTGAAGTGTCTGAAGTGTCTAAAGTGTCTGAAGTGTCTGAGGTGTCTGAGGTGTCTGAAGTGTCAGAGGTGTCTGAGGTGTCTGAGGTGTCTGAAGTGTCTGAGGTGTCTGAGGTGTCTGAAGTGTCTGATGTGTCTGAAGTGTCTGAGGTGTCTGAGGTGTCTGAAGTGTCTGCGGTGTCTAAAGTGTCTGAAGTGTCTGAGGTGTCTGAAGTGTCTGAGGTGTCTGAAGTGTCTGAGGTGTCTGAGGTGTCTGAAGTGTCTGAAGTGTCTGCGGTGTCTGAAGTGTCTGAAGTGTCTGCGGTGTCTAAAGTGTCTGAAGTGTCTGAGGTGTCTGAAGTGTCTGAGGTTTCTGAGGTGTCTGAAGTGTCTGAAGTGTCTGAGGTGTCTGAAGTGTCTGAAGTGTCTGAGGTGTCTGAAGTGCCTGAAGTGTCTGCGGTGTCTAAAGTGTCTGAAGTGTCTGAGGTGTCTGAAGTGTCTGAGGTGTCTGAGGTGTCTGAAGTGTCTGAAGTGTCTGAGGTGTCTAAAGTGTCTGAAGTGTCTGAGGTGTCTGAGGTGTCTGAAGTGTCTGAAGTGTCTGCGGTGTCTAAAGTGTCTGGAGTGTCTGAGGTGTCTGAGGTGTCTGAAGTGTCTGAGGTGTCTAAAGTGTCTGAAGTGTCTGAAGTGTCTGAAGTGACTGAAGTGTCTGAGGTGTCTAAAGTGTCTGAAGTGTCTAAAGTGTCTGAAGTGTCTGAGGTGTCTGAGGTGTCTGAGGTGTCTGAAGTGTCTAAAGTGTCTGAAGTGTCTGAGGTGTCTGAGGTGTCTGAAGTGTCTGAAGTGTCTGAGGTGTCTGAAGTGTCTGAAGTGTCTGCGGTGTCTAAAGTGTCTGAAGTGTCTGAGGTGTCTGAAGTGTCTGAGGTGTCTGAGGTGTCTGAAGTGTCTGAAGTGTCTGAGGTGTCTAAAGTGTCTGAAGTGTCTGAAGTGTCTGAAGTGTCTGCGGTGTCTAAAGTGTCTGAAGTGTCTGAGGTGTCTGAGGTGTCTGAAGTGTCTGAAGTGTCTGAGGTGTCTAAAGTGTCTGAAGTGTCTGATGTGTCTGAAGTGTCTGAAGTGTCTGAAGTGTCTGAAGTGTCTGAAGTGTCTGATGTGTCTGAAGTGTCTGAAGTGTCTGAAGTGTCTGAGGTGTCTGAGGTGTCTGAGGTGTCTAAAGTGTCTAAAGTGTCTGATGTGTCTGAGGTGTCTGAGGTGTCTAAAGTGTCTAAAGTGTCTGAAGTGTCTGAAGTGTCTGAGGTGTCTGAAGTGTCTAAAGTGTCTGAAGTGTCTGATTTGTCTGAGGTGTCTGAGGTGTCTGAGGTGTCTGAGGTGTCTGAAGTGTCTGAAGTGTCTGAAGTGTCTGAAGTGTCTGAAGTGTCTCATGTGTCTGAAGTGTCTGATGTGTCTGAGGTGTCTGAGGTGTCTGAAGTGTCTAAAGTGTCTGAAGTGTCTGAGGTGTCTGAAGTGTCTAAAGTGTCTGAAGTGTCTGAAGTGTCTGAAGTGTCTGAAGTGGTAAAAGTGTCTGAAGTGTCTGAAGTGTCTGCGGTGTCTAAAGTGTCTGAAGTGTCTGAGGTGTCTGAGGTGTCTGAGGTGTCTGAGGTGTCTGAGGTGTCTGAAGTGTCTGAGGTGTCTGAGGTGTCTAAAGTGTCTGATGTGTCTGAATTGTCTGAAGTGTCTGAAGTGTCTGATGTGTCTGAAGTGTCTGAAGTGTCTGAAGTGTCTGATGTGTCTGAGGTGTCTGAAGTGTCTGAAGTGTCTGAAGTGTCTGATGTGTCTGAGGTGTCTGAGGTGTCTGAAGTGTCTGCGGTGTCTAAAGTGTCTGAAGTGTCTGAGGTGTCTGAAGTGTCTGAAGTGTCTGAAGTGTCTGAAGTGTCTGAAGTGTCCGAGGTGTCTGAAGTGTCTGAAGTGTCTGAAGTGTCTGAA
Source organism: Eucyclogobius newberryi (assembly GCF_026437365.1). NCBI lineage: Eukaryota > Metazoa > Chordata > Actinopteri > Gobiiformes > Gobiidae > Eucyclogobius > Eucyclogobius newberryi. The sequence continues at coordinate 1,937,653 of NW_027315779.1, forward strand.
GTGTCTAAAGTGTCTGAAGTGTCTGAAGTGTCTAAAGTGTCTGAAGTGTCTGAAGTGTCTAAAGTGTCTGAAGTGTCTGATGTGTCTGAAGTGTCTGAAGTGTCTGAAGTGTCTGAAGTGTCTGATGTGTCTGAAGTGTCTGAAGTGTCTGAAGTGTCTGAAGTGTCTGAAGTGTCTGAGGTGTCTAAAGTGTCTGAAGTGTCTGAGGTGTCTGAAGTGTCTGAAGTGTCTGAAGTGTCTAAAGTGTCTGAAGTGTCTGAAGTGTCTGAGGTGTCTGAAGTGTCTGAAGTGTCTGAAGTGTCTAAAGTGTCTGAAGTGTCTGAAGTGTCTAAAGTGTCTGAAGTGTCTGATGTGTCTGAAGTGTCTGAAGTGTCTGAAGTGTCTGAAGTGTCTGATGTGTCTGAAGTGTCTGAGGTGTCTGAAGTGTCTGAAGTGTCTGAAGTGTCTGAAGTGTCTGAGGTGTCTGAAGTGTCTGAAGTGTCTGAGGTGTCTGAAGTGCCTGAAGTGTCTGCGGTGTCTAAAGTGTCTGAAGTGTCTGAGGTGTCTGAAGTGTCTGAGGTGTCTGAGGTGTCTGAAGTGTCTGAAGTGTCTGAGGTGTCTAAAGTGTCTGAAGTGTCTGAGGTGTCTGAGGTGTCTGAAGTGTCTGAAGTGTCTGCGGTGTCTAAAGTGTCTGGAGTGTCTGAGGTGTCTGAGGTGTCTGAAGTGTCTGAGGTGTCTAAAGTGTCTGAAGTGTCTGAAGTGTCTGAAGTGACTGAAGTGTCTGAGGTGTCTAAAGTGTCTGAAGTGTCTAAAGTGTCTGAAGTGTCTGAGGTGTCTGAGGTGTCTGAGGTGTCTGAAGTGTCTGAAGTGTCTGAAGTGTCTGAGGTGTCTGAGGTGTCTGAAGTGTCTGAAGTGTCTGAAGTGTCTAAAGTGTCTGAGGTGTCTGAGGTGTCTAAAGTGTCTAAAGTGTCTGAGGTGTCTGAGGTGTCTGAAGTGTCTGAAGTGTCTGAAGTGTCTGAGGTGTCTGAAGTGTCTAAAGTGTCTGAGGTGTCTGAGGTGTCTGAAGTGTCTGAAGTGTCTGAAGTGTCTGAAGTGTCTAAAGTGTCTGAAGTGTCTGAGGTGTCTAAAGTGTCTAAAGTGTCTGAGGTGTCTGAGGTGTCTAAAGTGTCTAAAGTGTCTGAAGTGTCTGAAGTGTCTGAAGTGTCTGAGGTGTCTGAAGTGTCTAAAGTGTCTGAGGTGTCTGAGGTGTCTGAAGTGTCTGATGTGTCTGAAGTGTCTGAAGTGTCTGAGGTGTCTGAAGTGTCTGCGGTGTCTAAAGTGTCTAAAGTGTCTGAGGTGTCTGAGGTGTCTAAAGTGTCTAAAGTGTCTGAGGTGTCTGAGGTGTCTGAAGTGTCTGAAGTGTCTGCGGTGTCTGAAGTGTCTGAAGTGTCTGCGGTGTCTAAAGTGTCTGAAGTGTCTGAGGTGTCTGAAGTGTCTGAGGTTTCTGAGGTGTCTGAAGTGTCTGAGGTGTCTGAGGTGTCTGAAGTGTCTGAAGTGTCTGAGGTGTCTGAAGTGTCTGAAGTGTCTGCGGTGTCTAAAGTGTCTGAAGTGTCTGAGGTGTCTGAAGTGTCTGAGGTGTCTGAAGTGTCTGAGGTGTCTAAAGTGTCTGAAGTGTCTGAGGTGTCTGAGGTGTCTGAAGTGTCTGAAGTGTCTGCGGTGTCTAAAGTGTCTGAAGTGTCTGAGGTGTCTGAGGTGTCTGAAGTGTCTGAAGTGTCTGAGGTGTCTAAAGTGTCTGAAGTGTCTGATGTGTCTGAAGTGTCTGAAGTGTCTGAAGTGTCTGAAGTGTTTGAAGTGTCTGATGTGTCTGAGGTGTCTGAGGTGTCTGAAGTGTCTGAAGTGTCTGAGGTGTCTGAAGTGTCTGAAGTGTCTGCGGTGTCTAAAGTGTCTGAAGTGTCTGAGGTGTCTGAAGTGTCTGAGGTGTCTGAGGTGTCTGAAGTGTCTGAAGTGTCTGAGGTGTCTAAAGTGTCTGAAGTGTCTGAAGTGTCTGAAGTGTCTGCGGTGTCTAAAGTGTCTGAAGTGTCTGAGGTGTCTGAGGTGTCTGAAGTGTCTGAAGTGTCTGAGGTGTCTAAAGTGTCTGAAGTGTCTGATGTGTCTGAAGTGTCTGAAGTGTCTGAAGTGTCTGAAGTGTCTGAAGTGTCTGAAGTGTCTGATGTGTCTGAAGTGTCTGAAGTGTCTGAAGTGTCTGAGGTGTCTGAGGTGTCTGAGGTGTCTAAAGTGTCTAAAGTGTCTGATGTGTCTGAGGTGTCTGAGGTGTCTAAAGTGTCTAAAGTGTCTGAAGTGTCTGAAGTGTCTGAGGTGTCTGAAGTGTCTAAAGTGTCTGAAGTGTCTGATGTGTCTGAGGTGTCTGAGGTGTCTGAGGTGTCTGAGGTGTCTGAAGTGTCTGAAGTGTCTGAAGTGTCTGAAGTGTCTGAAGTGTCTCATGTGTCTGAAGTGTCTGATGTGTCTGAGGTGTCTGAGGTGTCTGAAGTGTCTAAAGTGTCTGAAGTGTCTGAGGTGTCTGAAGTGTCTAAAGTGTCTGAAGTGTCTGAAGTGTCTGAAGTGTCTGAAGTGGTAAAAGTGTCTGAAGTGTCTGAAGTGTCTGCGGTGTCTAAAGTGTCTGAAGTGTCTGAGGTGTCTGAGGTGTCTGAGGTGTCTGAGGTGTCTGAAGTGTCTGAGGTGTCTGAGGTGTCTGAAGTGTCTGAAGTGTCTGCGGTGTCTAAAGTGTCTGAAGTGTCTGAGGTGTCTGAGGTGTCTGAAGTGTCTGAAGTGTCTGAGGTGTCTAAAGTGTCTGAAGTGTCTGAAGTGTCTGAAGTGTCTGAAGTGTCTGATGTGTCTGAAGTGTCTGAGGTGTCTGAAGTGTCTAAAGTGTCTGAAGTGTCTGAGGTGTCTGAAGTGTCTAAAGTGTCTGAAGTGTCTGAAGTGTCTGAGGTGTCTAAAGTGTCTGAAGTGTCTGAAGTGTCTGAAGTGTCTGCGGTGTCTGAAGTGTCTGAAGTGTCTGCGGTGTCTAAAGTGTCTGAAGTGTCTGAGGTGTCTGAAGTGTCTGAGGTTTCTGAGGTGTCTGAAGTGTCTGAGGTGTCTGAGGTGTCTGAAGTGTCTGAAGTGTCTGAGGTGTCTGAAGTGTCTGAAGTGTCTGCGGTGTCTAAAGTGTCTGAAGTGTCTGAGGTGTCTGAAGTGTCTGAGGTGTCTGAAGTGTCTGAGGTGTCTAAAGTGTCTGAAGTGTCTGAGGTGTCTGAGGTGTCTGAAGTGTCTGAAGTGTCTGCGGTGTCTAAAGTGTCTGAAGTGTCTGAGGTGTCTGAAGTGTCTGAAGTGTCTGAGGTGTCTAAAGTGTCTGAAGTGTCTGATGTGTCTGAAGTGTCTGAAGTGTCTGAAGTGTCTGAAGTGTTTGAAGTGTCTGATGTGTCTGAGGTGTCTGAGGTGTCTAAAGTGTCTAAAGTGTCTGAAGTGTCTGAAGTGTCTGAAGTGTCTGAGGTGTCTAAAGTGTCTGAAGTGTCTGATGTGTCTGAGGTGTCTGAGGTGTCTGAGGTGTCTGAAGTGTCTGAGGTGTCTGAGGTGTCTGAAGTGTCTGAAGTGTCTGCGGTGTCTGAAGTGTCTGAAGTGTCTGCGGTGTCTAAAGTGTCTGAAGTGTCTGAGGTGTCTGAAGTGTCTGAGGTGTCTGAGGTGTCTGAAGTGTCTGAGGTGTCTGAGGTGTCTGAAGTGTCTGAAGTGTCTGAGGTGTCTGAAGTGTCTGAAGTGTCTGCGGTGTCTAAAGTGTCTGAAGTGTCTGAGGTGTCTGAAGTGTCTGAGGTGTCTGAGGTGTCTGAAGTGTCTGAAGTGTCTGAGGTGTCTAAAGTGTCTGAAGTGTCTGAGGTGTCTGAGGTGTCTGAAGGGTCTGAAGTGTCTGCGGTGTCTAAAGTTTCTGAAGTGTCTGAGGTGTCTGATGTGTCTGAAGTGTCTGAAGTGTCTGAGGTGTCTGAAGTGTCTGAAGTGTCTGCGGTGTCTAAAGTGTCTGAAGTGTCTGAGGTGTCTGAAGTGTCTGAGGTGTCTGAGGTGTCTGAAGTGTCTGAAGTGTCTGAGGTGTCTAAAGTGTCTGAAGTGTCTGAAGTGTCTGAAGTGTCTGCGGTGTCTAAAGTGTCTGAAGTGTCTGAGGTGTCTGAGGTGTCTGAAGTGTCTGAAGTGTCTGAGGTGTCTAAAGTGTCTGAAGTGTCTGATGTGTCTGAAGTGTCTGAAGTGTCTGAAGTGTCTGAAGTGTCTGAAGTGTCTGAAGTGTCTGATGTGTCTGAAGTGTCTGAAGTGTCTGAAGTGTCTGAGGTGTCTGAGGTGTCTGAGGTGTCTGAAGTGTCTGCGGTGTCTAAAGTGTCTGAAGTGTCTGAGGTGTCTGAGGTGTCTGAAGTGTCTGAAGTGTCTGAGGTGTCTAAAGTGTCTGAAGTGTCTGATGTGTCTGAAGTGTCTGAAGTGTCTGAAGTGTCTGAAGTGTTTGAAGTGTCTGATGTGTCTGAGGTGTCTGAGGTGTCTAAAGTGTCTAAAGTGTCTGAAGTGTCTGAAGTGTCTGAAGTGTCTGAGGTGTCTAAAGTGTCTGAAGTGTCTGATGTGTCTGAGGTGTCTGAGGTGTCTGAGGTGTCTGAAGTGTCTGAGGTGTCTGAGGTGTCTGAAGTGTCTGAAGTGTCTGCGGTGTCTGAAGTGTCTGAAGTGTCTGCGGTGTCTAAAGTGTCTGAAGTGTCTGAGGTGTCTGAAGTGTCTGAGGTGTCTGAGGTGTCTGAAGTGTCTGAGGTGTCTGAGGTGTCTGAAGTGTCTGAAGTGTCTGAGGTGTCTGAAGTGTCTGAAGTGTCTGCGGTGTCTAAAGTGTCTGAAGTGTCTGAGGTGTCTGAAGTGTCTGAGGTGTCTGAGGTGTCTGAAGTGTCTGAAGTGTCTGAGGTGTCTAAAGTGTCTGAAGTGTCTGAGGTGTCTGAGGTGTCTGAAGTGTCTGAAGTGTCTGAAGTGTCTGAAGTGTCTGAAGTGTCTGAAGTGTCTCATGTGTCTGAAGTGTCTGATGTGTCTGAGGTGTCTGAGGTGTCTGAAGTGTCTAAAGTGTCTGAAGTGTCTGAGGTGTCTGAAGTGTCTGAAGTGTCTGCGGTGTCTAAAGTGTCTGAAGTGTCTGAGGTGTCTGAAGTGTCTGAGGTGTCTGAGGTGTCTGAAGTGTCTGAGGTGTCTGAAGTGTCTGAGGTGTCTGAAGTGTCTGAAGTGTCTGCGGTGTCTAAAGTGTCTGAAGTGTCTGAGGTGTCTGAAGTGTCTGAGGTGTCTGAGGTGTCTGAAGTGTCTGAAGTGTCTGAGGTGTCTAAAGTGTCTGAAGTGTCTGAGGTGTCTGAGGTGTCTGAAGTGTCTGAAGTGTCTGAAGTGTCTGAAGTGTCTGAAGTGTCTGAAGTGTCTCATGTGTCTGAAGTGTCTGATGTGTCTGAGGTGTCTGAGGTGTCTGAAGTGTCTAAAGTGTCTGAAGTGTCTGAGGTGTCTGAAGTGTCTAAAGTGTCTGAAGTGTCTGAAGTGTCTGAAGTGTCTGAAGTGGTAAAAGTGTCTGAAGTGTCTGAAGTGTCTGCGGTGTCTAAAGTGTCTGAAGTGTCTGAGGTGTCTGAGGTGTCTGAGGTGTCTGAGGTGTCTGAAGTGTCTGAGGTGTCTGAGGTGTCTGAAGTGTCTGAAGTGTCTGCGGTGTCTAAAGTGTCTGAAGTGTCTGAGGTGTCTGAGGTGTCTGAAGTGTCTGAAGTGTCTGAGGTGTCTAAAGTGTCTGAAGTGTCTGAAGTGTCTGAAGTGTCTGAAGTGTCTGATGTGTCTGAAGTGTCTGAGGTGTCTGAAGTGTCTAAAGTGTCTGAAGTGTCTGAGGTGTCTGAAGTGTCTAAAGTGTCTGAAGTGTCTGAAGTGTCTGAGGTGTCTAAAGTGTCTGAAGTGTCTGAAGTGTCTGAAGTGTCTGCGGTGTCTGAAGTGTCTGAAGTGTCTGCGGTGTCTAAAGTGTCTGAAGTGTCTGAGGTGTCTGAAGTGTCTGAGGTTTCTGAGGTGTCTGAAGTGTCTGAGGTGTCTGAGGTGTCTGAAGTGTCTGAAGTGTCTGAGGTGTCTGAAGTGTCTGAAGTGTCTGAAGTGTCTGAAGTGTCTGAAGTGTCTGATGTGTCTGAAGTGTCTGAAGTGTCTGAAGTGTCTGAGGTGTCTGAGGTGTCTGAGGTGTCTGAAGTGTCTGCGGTGTCTAAAGTGTCTGAAGTGTCTGAGGTGTCTGAGGTGTCTGAAGTGTCTGAAGTGTCTGAGGTGTCTAAAGTGTCTGAAGTGTCTGATGTGTCTGAAGTGTCTGAAGTGTCTGAAGTGTCTGAAGTGTTTGAAGTGTCTGATGTGTCTGAGGTGTCTGAGGTGTCTAAAGTGTCTAAAGTGTCTGAAGTGTCTGAAGTGTCTGAAGTGTCTGAGGTGTCTAAAGTGTCTGAAGTGTCTGATGTGTCTGAGGTGTCTGAGGTGTCTGAGGTGTCTGAAGTGTCTGAGGTGTCTGAGGTGTCTGAAGTGTCTGAAGTGTCTGCGGTGTCTGAAGTGTCTGAAGTGTCTGCGGTGTCTAAAGTGTCTGAAGTGTCTGAGGTGTCTGAAGTGTCTGAGGTGTCTGAGGTGTCTGAAGTGTCTGAGGTGTCTGAGGTGTCTGAAGTGTCTGAAGTGTCTGAGGTGTCTGAAGTGTCTGAAGTGTCTGCGGTGTCTAAAGTGTCTGAAGTGTCTGAGGTGTCTGAAGTGTCTGAGGTGTCTGAGGTGTCTGAAGTGTCTGAAGTGTCTGAGGTGTCTAAAGTGTCTGAAGTGTCTGAGGTGTCTGAGGTGTCTGAAGTGTCTGAAGTGTCTGAAGTGTCTGAAGTGTCTGAAGTGTCTGAAGTGTCTCATGTGTCTGAAGTGTCTGATGTGTCTGAGGTGTCTGAGGTGTCTGAAGTGTCTAAAGTGTCTGAAGTGTCTGAGGTGTCTGAAGTGTCTAAAGTGTCTGAAGTGTCTGAAGTGTCTGAAGTGTCTGAAGTGGTAAAAGTGTCTGAAGTGTCTGAAGTGTCTGCGGTGTCTAAAGTGTCTGAAGTGTCTGAGGTGTCTGAGGTGTCTGAGGTGTCTGAGGTGTCTGAAGTGTCTGAGGTGTCTGAGGTGTCTGAAGTGTCTGAAGTGTCTGCGGTGTCTAAAGTGTCTGAAGTGTCTGAGGTGTCTGAGGTGTCTGAAGTGTCTGAAGTGTCTGAGGTGTCTAAAGTGTCTGAAGTGTCTGAAGTGTCTGAAGTGTCTGAAGTGTCTGATGTGTCTGAAGTGTCTGAGGTGTCTGAAGTGTCTAAAGTGTCTGAAGTGTCTGAGGTGTCTGAAGTGTCTAAAGTGTCTGAAGTGTCTGAAGTGTCTGAGGTGTCTAAAGTGTCTGAAGTGTCTGAAGTGTCTGAAGTGTCTGCGGTGTCTGAAGTGTCTGAAGTGTCTGCGGTGTCTAAAGTGTCTGAAGTGTCTGAGGTGTCTGAAGTGTCTGAGGTTTCTGAGGTGTCTGAAGTGTCTGAGGTGTCTGAGGTGTCTGAAGTGTCTGAAGTGTCTGAGGTGTCTGAAGTGTCTGAAGTGTCTGCGGTGTCTAAAGTGTCTGAAGTGTCTGAGGTGTCTGAAGTGTCTGAGGTGTCTGAAGTGTCTGAGGTGTCTAAAGTGTCTGAAGTGTCTGAGGTGTCTGAGGTGTCTGAAGTGTCTGAAGTGTCTGCGGTGTCTAAAGTGTCTGAAGTGTCTGATGTGTCTGAAGTGTCTGAAGTGTTTGAAGTGTCTGATGTGTCTGAGGTGTCTGAGGTGTCTAAAGTGTCTAAAGTGTCTGAAGTGTCTGAAGTGTCTGAAGTGTCTGAGGTGTCTAAAGTGTCTGAAGTGTCTGATGTGTCTGAGGTGTCTGAGGTGTCTGAGGTGTCTGAAGTGTCTGAGGTGTCTGAGGTGTCTGAAGTGTCTGAAGTGTCTGCGGTGTCTGAAGTGTCTGAAGTGTCTGCGGTGTCTAAAGTGTCTGAAGTGTCTGAGGTGTCTGAAGTGTCTGAGGTGTCTGAGGTGTCTGAAGTGTCTGAGGTGTCTGAGGTGTCTGAAGTGTCTGAAGTGTCTGAGGTGTCTGAAGTGTCTGAAGTGTCTGCGGTGTCTAAAGTGTCTGAAGTGTCTGAGGTGTCTGAAGTGTCTGAGGTGTCTGAGGTGTCTGAAGTGTCTGAAGTGTCTGAGGTGTCTAAAGTGTCTGAAGTGTCTGAGGTGTCTGAGGTGTCTGAAGGGTCTGAAGTGTCTGCGGTGTCTAAAGTTTCTGAAGTGTCTGAGGTGTCTGATGTGTCTGAAGTGTCTGAAGTGTCTGAGGTGTCTGAAGTGTCTGAAGTGTCTGCGGTGTCTAAAGTGTCTGAAGTGTCTGAGGTGTCTGAAGTGTCTGAGGTGTCTGAGGTGTCTGAAGTGTCTGAAGTGTCTGAGGTGTCTAAAGTGTCTGAAGTGTCTGAAGTGTCTGAAGTGTCTGCGGTGTCTAAAGTGTCTGAAGTGTCTGAGGTGTCTGAGGTGTCTGAAGTGTCTGAAGTGTCTGAGGTGTCTAAAGTGTCTGAAGTGTCTGATGTGTCTGAAGTGTCTGAAGTGTCTGAAGTGTCTGAAGTGTCTGAAGTGTCTGAAGTGTCTGATGTGTCTGAAGTGTCTGAAGTGTCTGAAGTGTCTGAGGTGTCTGAGGTGTCTGAGGTGTCTAAAGTGTCTAAAGTGTCTGATGTGTCTGAGGTGTCTGAGGTGTCTAAAGTGTCTAAAGTGTCTGAAGTGTCTGAAGTGTCTGAGGTGTCTGAAGTGTCTAAAGTGTCTGAAGTGTCTGATGTGTCTGAGGTGTCTGAGGTGTCTGAGGTGTCTGAGGTGTCTGAAGTGTCTGAAGTGTCTGAAGTGTCTGAAGTGTCTGAAGTGTCTCATGTGTCTGAAGTGTATGATGTGTCTGAGGTGTCTGAAGTGTCTAAAGTGTCTGAAGTGTCTGAGGTGTCTGAAGTGTCTAAAGTGTCTGAAGTGTCTGAAGTGTCTGAAGTGTCTGAAGTGGTAAAAGTGTCTGAAGTGTCTGAAGTGTCTGCGGTGTCTAAAGTGTCTGAAGTGTCTGAGGTGTCTGAGGTGTCTGAGGTGTCTGAGGTGTCTGAAGTGTCTGAGGTGTCTGAGGTGTCTGAAGTGTCTGAAGTGTCTGCGGTGTCTAAAGTGTCTGAAGTGTCTGAGGTGTCTGAGGTGTCTGAAGTGTCTGACGTGTCTGAGGTGTCTAAAGTGTCTGAAGTGTCTGAAGTGTCTGAAGTGTCTGAAGTGTCTGATGTGTCTGAAGTGTCTGAGGTGTCTGAAGTGTCTAAAGTGTCTGAAGTGTCTGAGGTGTCTGAAGTGTCTAAAGTGTCTGAAGTGTCTGAAGTGTCTGAGGTGTCTAAAGTGTCTGAAGTGTCTGATGTGTCTGAGGTGTCTGAGGTGTCTGAGGTGTCTGAAGTGTCTGAAGTGTCTGAAGTGTCTAAAGTGTCTGAAGTGTCTGAAGTGTCTAAAGTGTCTGAAGTGTCTGAGGTGTCTGAAGTGTCTGAAGTGTCTGAAGTGTCTGATGTGTCTGAAGTGTCTGATGTGTCTAAAGTGTCTGAGGTGTCTGAGGTGTCTGAAGTGTCTGAAGTGTCTGAGGTGTCTGAGGTGTCTGAGGTGTCTGAAGTGTCTGAAGTGTCTGAAGTGTCTGAAGTGTCTAAAGTGTCTGAGGTGTCTGAGGTGTCTAAAGTGTCTAAAGTGTCTGAGGTGTCTGAGGTGTCTAAAGTGTCTGAAGTGTCTGAAGTGTCTGAGGTGTCTGAAGTGTCTAAAGTGTCTGAGGTGTCTGAGGTGTCTGAAGTGTCTGAAGTGTCTGAGGTGTCTAAAGTGTCTAAAGTGTCTGAGGTGTCTGAGGTGTCTAAAGTGTCTGAGGTGTCTGAGGTGTCTGAAGTGTCTGAAGTGTCTGAGGTGTCTAAAGTGTCTGAAGTGTCTGAGGTGTCTAAAGTGTCTGAAGTGTCTGAGGTGTCTGAAGTGTCTGAAGTGTCTGAAGTGTCTGAAGTGTCTGAAGTGTCTGAAGTGTCTGATGTGTCTGAAGTGTCTGAAGTGTCTGCTTTGTCTAAAGTGTCTGAAGTGTCTGAGGTGTCTGAAGTGTCTGAAGTGTCTGAAGTGTCTGAAGTGTCTGAAGTGTCTGAGGTGTCTGAAGTGTCTGAAGTGTCTAAAGTGTCTGAAGTGTCTAAAGTGTCTGAAGTGTCTGAAGTGTCTGAAGTGTCTGAAGTGTCTGAAGTGTCTGATGTGTCTGAAGTGTCTGAAGTGTCTGAAGTGTCTGAAGTGTCTGATGTGTCTGAAATGTCTGATGTGTCTGAGGTGTCTGAGATGTCTAAAGTGTCTAAAGTGTCTGAAGTGTCTGAAGTGTCTGAAGTGTCTGAAGTGTCTCATGTGTCTGAAGTGTCTGATGTGTCTGAGGTGTCTGAAGTGTCTGAGGTGTCTGAAGTGTCTAAAGTGTCTGAAGTGTTTGAAGTGTCTGAAGTGTCTGAAGTGTCTGAAGTGTCTAAAGTGTCTGAGGTGTCTGAGGTGTCTGAGGTGTCTGAAGTGTCTGAGGTGTCTGAGGTGTCTGAAGTGTCTGAAGTGTCTGAAGTGTCTGAGGTGTCTGAGGTGTCTGAAGTGTCTGCGGTGTCTAAAGTGTCTGAAGTGTCTGAAGTGTCTGAGGTGTCTGAAGTGTCTGAGGTGTCTGAGGTGTCTGAAGTGTCTGAGGTGTCTGAAGTGTCTGAAGTGTCTGCGGTGTCTAAAGTGTCTGAAGTGTCTGAAGTGTCTGAGGTGTCTGAAGTGTCTGAGGTGTCTGAGGTGTCTGAGGTGTCTGAGGTGTCTGAGGTGTCTGAAGTGTCTGAGGTGTCTGAGGTGTCTGAGGTGTCTGAAGTGTCTGAGGTGTCTGAGGTGTCTGAAGTGTCTGAAGTGTCTGAAGTGTCTGATGTGTCTGAAGTGTCTGATGTGTCTAAAGTGTCTGAGGTGTCTGAAGTGTCTGAAGTGTCTGAGGTGTCTGAGGTGTCTGAGGTGTCTGAAGTGTCTGAAGTGTCTGAAGTGTCTGAAGTGTCTGAAGTGTCTAAAGTGTCTGAGGTGTCTGAGGTGTCTAAAGTGTCTAAAGTGTCTGAGGTGTCTGAGGTGTCTAAAGTGTCTGAAGTGTCTGAAGTGTCTGAGGTGTCTGAAGTGTCTAAAGTGTCTGAGGTGTCTGAGGTGTCTGAAGTGTCTGAAGTGTCTGAGGTGTCTAAAGTGTCTAAAGTGTCTGAGGTGTCTGAGGTGTCTAAAGTGTCTGAGGTGTCTGAGGTGTCTGAAGTGTCTGAAGTGTCTGAGGTGTCTAAAGTGTCTGAAGTGTCTGAGGTGTCTAAAGTGTCTGAAGTGTCTGAGGTGTCTGAAGTGTCTGAAGTGTCTGAAGTGTCTGAAGTGTCTGAAGTGTCTGAAGTGTCTGATGTGTCTGAAGTGTCTGAAGTGTCTGAGGTGTCTGAAGTGTCTGAAGTGTCTGAAGTGTCTGAAGTGTCTGAAGTGTCTAAAGTGTCTGAAGTGTATGAAGTGTCTGAAGTGTCTGAAGTGTCTGAAGTGTCTGATGTGTCTGAAGTGTCTGAAGTGTCTGAAGTGTCTGAAGTGTCTGATGTGTCTGAAGTGTCTGATGTGTCTGAGGTGTCTGAGATGTCTAAAGTGTCTAAAGTGTCTGAAGTGTCTGAAGTGTCTGAGGTGTCTGAAGTGTCTAAAGTGTCTGAAGTGTCTGATGTGTCTGAGGTGTCTGAGGTGTCTGAGGTGTCTGAGGTGTCTGAGGTGTCTGAAGTGTCTGAAGTGTCTGAAGTGTCTGAAGTGTCTCATGTGTCTGAAGTGTCTGATGTGTCTGAGGTGTCTGAAGTGTCTGAGGTGTCTGAAGTGTCTAAAGTGTCTGAAGTGTTTGAAGTGTCTGAAGTGTCTGAAGTGTCTGAAGTGTCTAAAGTGTCTGAGGTGTCTGAGGTGTCTGAGGTGTCTGAAGTGTCTGAGGTGTCTGAGGTGTCTGAAGTGTCTGAAGTGTCTGAAGTGTCTGAGGTGTCTGAGGTGTCTGAAGTGTCTGCGGTGTCTAAAGTGTCTGAAGTGTCTGAAGTGTCTGAGGTGTCTGAAGTGTCTGAGGTGTCTGAGGTGTCTGAAGTGTCTGAGGTGTCTGAAGTGTCTGAAGTGTCTGCGGTGTCTAAAGTGTCTGAAGTGTCTGAAGTGTCTGAGGTGTCTGAAGTGTCTGAGGTGTCTGAGGTGTCTGAGGTGTCTGAGGTGTCTGAAGTGTCTGAGGTGTCTGAGGTGTCTGAAGTGTCTGAGGTGTCTGAGGTGTCTGAGGTGTCTGAGGTGTCTGAAGTGTCTGAGGTGTCTGAAGTGTCTAAAGTGTCTGAAGTGTCTGAAGTGTCTGCGGTGTCTAAAGTGTCTGAAGTGTCTGAGGTGTCTGAGGTGTCTGAAGTGTCTGAAGTGTCTGAAGTGTCTGAGGTGTCTAAAGTGTCTGAAGTGTCTGAAGTGTCTGAAGTGTCTGAAGTGTCTGATGTGTCTGAAGTGTCTGAGGTGTCTGAAGTGTCTAAAGTGTCTGAAGTGTCTGAGGTGTCTGAAGTGTCTAAAGTGTCTGAAGTGTCTGAAGTGTCTGAAGTGTCTAAAGTGTCTGAAGTGTCTGATGTGTCTGAGGTGTCTGAGGTGTCTGAAGTGTCTGAAGTGTCTGAAGTGTCTAAAGTATCTGAAGTGTCTGAAGTGTCTATAGTGTCTGAAGTGTCTGATGTGTCTGAAGTGTCTGAAGTGTCTGAAGTGTCTGAAGTGTCTGATGTGTCTGAAGTGTCTGAAGTGTCTGAAGTGTCTGATGTGTCTGAAGTGTCTGAAGTGTCTGAAGTGTCTGAAGTGTCTGAAGTGTCTGATGTGTCTGAGGTGTCTGAGGTGTCTAAAGTGTCTAAAGTGTCTGAAGTGTCTGAAGTGTCTGAGGTGTCTGAAGTGTCTAAAGTGTCTGAAGTGTCTGATGTGTCTGAGGTGTCTGAGGTGTCTGAGGTGTCTGAAGTGTCTGAAGTGTCTGAAGTGTCTGAAGTGTCTCATGTGTCTGAAGTGTCTGATGTGTCTGAGGTGTCTGAAGTGTCTGAGGTGTCTGAAGTGTCTAAAGTGTCTGAAGTGTCTGAGGTGTCTGAAGTGTCTAAAGTGTCTGAAGTGTCTGAAGTGTCTGAAGTGTCTGAAGTGTCTGAAGTGTCTTAAGTGTCTGAAGTGTCTGAGGTGTCTGAGGTGTCTGAAGTGTCAGAGGTGTCTGAGGTGTCTGAGGTGTCTGAAGTGTCTGAGGTGTCTGAGGTGTCTGAAGTGTCTGATGTGTCTGAAGTGTCTGAGGTGTCTGAGGTGTCTGAAGTGTCTGCGGTGTCTAAAGTGTCTGAAGTGTCTGAGGTGTCTGAAGTGTCTGAGGTGTCTGAAGTGTCTGAGGTGTCTGAGGTGTCTGAAGTGTCTGAAGTGTCTGAAGTGTCTGAAGTGTCTGCGGTGTCTGAAGTGTCTGAAGTGTCTGCGGTGTCTAAAGTGTCTGAAGTGTCTGAGGTGTCTGAAGTGTCTGAGGTGTCTGAGGTGTCTGAAGTGTCTGAAGTGTCTGCGGTGTCTAAAGTGTCTGAAGTGTCTGAGGTGTCTGAGGTGTCTGAAGTGTCTGAAGTGTCTGATGTGTCTAAAGTGTCTAAAGTGCATGAAGTGTCTGAAGTGTCTGAAGTGTCTGAGGTGTCTAAAGTGTCTAAAGTGTGTGAAGTGTCTGAGGTGTCTGAAGTGTCTGAAGTGTCTGAAGTGTCTGAAGTGTCTGAGGTGTCTAAAGTGTCTAAAGTGTCTGAAGTGTCTGAAGTGTCTGAAGTGTCTAAAGTGTCTGAAGTGTCTGAAGTGTCTGAAGTGTCTGAAGTGTCTAAAGTGTCTAAAGTGTCTGAAGTGTCTGAAGTGTCTGAAGTGTCTGAAGTGTCTGAGGTGTCTGAGGTGTCTGAGGTGTCTGAGGTGTCTGAAGTGTCTGAGGTGTCTGAAGTGTCTGAAGTGTCTGAGGTGTCTGAGGTGTCTGAGGTGTCTGAGGTGTCTGAAGTGTCTGAGGTGTCTGAGGTGTCTAAAGTGTCTGAAGTGTCTGAAGTGTCTGAAGTGTCTAAAGTGTCTGAAGTGTCTGAAGTGTCTAAAGTGTCTGAAGTGTCTGAGGTGTCTGAAGTGTCTGAGGTGTCTGAGGTGTCTAAAGTGTCTGAAGTGTCTGAAGTGTCTGAAGTGTCTAAAGTGTCTGATGTGTCTGAAGTGTCTGATGTGTCTGAGGTGTCTGAGGTGTCTGAAATGTCTGAAGTGTCTAAAGTGTCTGAAGTGTATGAGGTGTCTGAAGTGTCTAAAGTGTCTGAAGTGTTTGAAGTGTCTGAAGTGTCTGAAGTGTCTGAAGTGTCTAAAGTGTCTGAGGTGTCTGAGGTGTCTGAGGTGTCTGAAGTGTCTGAGGTGTCTGAGGTGTCTGAAGTGTCTGAGGTGTCTGAGGTGTCTGAAGTGTCTGAAGTGTCTAAAGTGTCTGAAGTGTCTGATGTGTCTGAAGTGTCTGAGGTGTCTGAAGTGTCTGAAGTGTCTGAGGTGTCTAAAGTGTCTGAAGTGTCTGAAGTGTCTTAAGTGTCTGAAGTGTCTGAAGTGTCTGATGTGTCTGAAGTGTCTGAGGTGTCTGAAGTGTCTAAAGTGTCTGAAGTGTCTGAAGTGTCTAAAGTGTCTGAAGTGTCTGAGGTGTCTGAAGTGTCTGAAGTGTCTGAGGTGTCTAAAGTGTCTGAAGTGTCTGATGTGTCTGAAGTGTCTGAAGTGTCTAAAGTGTCTGAAGTGTCTGAAGTGTCTGAAGTGTCTAAAGTGTCTGAAGTGTCTGAAGTGTCTGAAGTGTCTGATGTGTCTGAGGTGTCTGAAGTGTCTGAAGTGTCTGATGTGTCTGAAGTGTCTAAAGTGTCTGAAGTGTCTGAGGTGTCTGAAGTGTCTGAAGTGTCTGAAGTGTCTGAAGTGTCTGAAGTGTCTGAGGTGTCTAAAGTGTCTAAAGTGTCTGAAGTGTCTGAAGTGTCTGAAGTGTCTGAGGTGTCTAAAGTGTCTGAAGTGTCTGAAGTGTCTGAAGTGTCTGAGGTGTCTGAGGTGTCTAAAGTGTCTTAAGTGTCTGAAGTGTCTGAAGTGTCTGAATTGTCTGAAGTGTCTGAATTGTCTGAGGTGTCTGAGGTGTCTAAAGTGTCTGAAGTGTCTGAGGTGTCTGAAGTGTCTGAAGTGTCTGAAGTGTCTGAAGTGTCTGAAGTGTCTGATGTGTCTAAAGTGTCTAAAGTGCATGAAGTGTCTGAAGTGTCTGAAGTGTCTGAGGTGTCTAAAGTGTCTAAAGTGTCTGAAGTGTCTGAGGTGTCTGAAGTGTCTGAAGTGTCTGAAGTGTCTGAAGTGTCTGAGGTGTCTAAAGTGTCTAAAGTGTCTGAAGTGTCTGAAGTGTCTAAAGTGTCTGAAGTGTCTGAAGTGTCTGAAGTGTCTGAAGTGTCTAAAGTGTCTAAAGTGTCTGAAGTGTCTGAAGTGTCTGAAGTGTCTGAAGTGTCTGAGGTGTCTGAGGTGTCTGAGGTGTCTGAGGTGTCTGAAGTGTCTGAGGTGTCTGAAGTGTCTGAAGTGTCTGAGGTGTCTGAGGTGTCTGAGGTGTCTGAGGTGTCTGAAGTGTCTGAGGTGTCTGAGGTGTCTAAAGTGTCTGAAGTGTCTGAAGTGTCTGAAGTGTCTAAAGTGTCTGAAGTGTCTGAAGTGTCTAAAGTGTCTGAAGTGTCTGAGGTGTCTGAA
Source organism: Eucyclogobius newberryi (assembly GCF_026437365.1). Taxonomy (NCBI): domain Eukaryota; kingdom Metazoa; phylum Chordata; class Actinopteri; order Gobiiformes; family Gobiidae; genus Eucyclogobius; species Eucyclogobius newberryi. The sequence goes on from NW_027315779.1 coordinate 1,953,322, forward strand.
GTGTCTGAGGTGTCTGAGGTGTCTAAAGTGTCTGAAGTGTCTGAAGTGTCTGAAGTGTCTAAAGTGTCTGATGTGTCTGAAGTGTCTGATGTGTCTGAGGTGTCTGAGGTGTCTGAAATGTCTGAAGTGTCTAAAGTGTCTGAAGTGTATGAGGTGTCTGAAGTGTCTAAAGTGTCTGAAGTGTCTGAAGTGTCTGAAGTGTCTGAAGTGTCTAAAGTGTCTGAAGTGTCTGAGGTGTCTGAAGTGTCTGAAGTGTCTAAAGTGTGTGAAGTGTCAGAGGTGTCTGAGGTGTCTGAGGTGTCTGAAGTGTCTGAGGTGTCTGAGGTGTCTGAAGTGTCTGATGTGTCTGAAGTGTCTGAAGTGTCTGAAGTGTCTGAAGTGTCTGAGGTGTCTAAAGTGTCTGAAGTGTCTGAGGTGTCTGAAGTGTCTGAGGTGTCTGAGGTGTCTGAAGTGTCTGAGGTGTCTGAAGTGTCTGAAGTGTCTGCGGTGTCTAAAGTGTCTGAAGTGTCTGAGGTGTCTGAAGTGTCTGAGGTGTCTGAGGTGTCTGAAGTGTCTGAAGTGTCTGAGGTGTCTAAAGTGTCTGAAGTGTCTGAGGTGTCTGAAGTGTCTGAGGTGTCTGAGGTGTCTGAAGTGTCTGAGGTGTCTGAAGTGTCTGAAGTGTCTGCGGTGTCTAAAGTGTCTGAAGTGTCTGAGGTGTCTGAAGTGTCTGAGGTGTCTGAGGTGTCTGAAGTGTCTGAAGTGTCTGCGGTGTCTAAAGTGTCTGAAGTGTCTGAGGTGTCTGAGGTGTCTGAAGTGTCTGAAGTGTCTGAGGTGTCTGAAGTGTCTGAGGTGTCTGAGGTGTCTGAAGTGTCTGAAGTGTCTGAAGTGTCTGAGGTGTCTGAGGTGTCTGAAGTGTCTAAAGTGTCTGAGGTGTCTGAGGTGTCTAAAGTGTCTGAAGTGTCTGAAGTGTCTGAAGTGTCTAAAGTGTCTGAGGTGTCTGAAGTGTCTAAAGTGTCTGAAGTGTCTGAAGTGTCTGAAGTGTCTAAAGTGTCTGAAGTTTCTGATGTGTCTGAAGTGTCTGAGGTGTCTGAAGTGTCTGAAGTGTCTGAGGTGTCTAAAGTGTCTGAAGTGTCTGAAGTGTCTGAAGTGTCTGAAGTGTCTGATGTGTCTGAAGTGTCTGAGGTGTCTGAAGTGTCTAAAGTGTCTGAAGTGTCTGAAGTGTCTGAAGTGTCTAAAGTGTCTGAAGTGTCTGAAGTGTCTGAAGTGTCTGAAGTGTCTGAAGTGTCTGAGGTGTCTAAAGTGTCTGAAGTGTCTGATGTGTCTGAAGTGTCTGAAGTGTCTAAAGTGTCGGAAGTGTCTGAAGTGTCTGAAGTGTCTAAAGTGTCTGAAGTGTCTGAAGTGTCTGAAGTGTCTGATGTGTCTGAGGTGTCTGAAGTGTCTGAAGTGTCTGATGTGTCTGAAGTGTCTAAAGTGTCTGAAGTGTCTGAGGTGTCTGAAGTGTCTGAAGTGTCTGAAGTGTCTGAAGTGTCTGAGGTGTCTGAGGTGTCTAAAGTGTCTAAAGTGTCTGAAGTGTCTGAAGTGTCTGAGGTGTCTAAAGTGTCTGAAGTGTCTGAAGTGTCTGAAGTGTCTGAGGTGTCTGAGGTGTCTAAAGTGTCTTAAGTGTCTGAAGTGTCTGAAGTGTCTGAAGTGTCTGAGGTATCTGAGGTGTCTAAAGTGTCTGAGGTGTCTGAAGTGTCTGAAGTGTCTGAAGTGTCTGAAGTGTCTGAAGTGTCTGATGTGTCTAAAGTGTCTAAAGTGTATGAAGTGTCTGAAGTGTCTGAAGTGTCTGAGGTGTCTAAAGTGTCTAAAGTGTCTGAAGTGTCTGAGGTGTCTGAAGTGTCTGAAGTGTCTGAAGTGTCTGAAGTGTCTGAGGTGTCTAAAGTGTCTAAAGTGTCTGAAGTGTCTGAAGTGTCTGAAGTGTCTAAAATGTCTAAAGTGTCTGAAGTGTCTGAAGTGTCTGAAGTGTCTGAAGTGTCTGAAGTGTCTGAGGTGTCTGAGGTGTCTGAGGTGTCTGAAGTGTCTGAGGTGTCTGAGGTGTCTGAAGTGTCTGAAGTGTCTGAAGTGTCTGAGGTGTCTGAGGTGTCTGAAGTGTCTAAAGTGTCTGAGGTGTCTGAGGTGTCTAAAGTGTCTGAAGTGTCTGAAGTGTCTGAAGTGTCTAAAGTGTCTGAAGTGTCTGAAGTGTCTAAAGTGTCTGAAGTGTCTGAGGTGTCTGACGTGTCTGAAGTGTCTGAGGTGTCTAAAGTGTCTGAAGTGTCTGAAGTGTCTGAAGTGTCTGAAGTGTCTGATGTGTCTGAAGTGTCTGATGTGTCTGAGGTGTCTGATGTGTCTGATGTGTCTGAAGTGTCTAAAGTGTCTGAAGTGTCCGAAGTGTCTGAGGTGTCTGAGGTGTCTGAGGTGTCTGAAGTGTCTAAAGTGTCTGAAGTGTCTGAGGTGTCTGAAGTGTCTAAAGTGTCTGAAGTGTCTGAAGTGTCTGAAGTGTCTGAAGTGTCTGAGGTGTCTAAAGTGTCTGAAGTGTCTGAGGTGTCTGAAGTGTCTGAAGTGTCTGAGGTGTCTGAGGTGTCTGAGGTGTCTGAGGTGTCTGAAGTGTCTGAGGTGTCTGAGGTGTCTGAAGTGTCTGAAGTGTCTTCGGTGTCTAAAGTGTCTGAAGTGTCTGAGGTGTCTGAGGTGTCTGAAGTGTCTGAAGTGTCTGAGGTGTCTAAAGTGTCTGAAGTGTCTGAAGTGTCTGAAGTGTCTGAAGTGTCTGATGTGTCTGAAGTGTCTGAGGTGTCTGAAGTGTCTAAAGTGTCTGAAGTGTCTGAGGTGTCTGAAGTGTCTAAAGTGTCTGAAGTGTCTGAAGTGTCTGAAGTGTCTGAGGTGTCTAAAGTGTCTGAAGTGTCTGATGTGTCTGAGGTGTCTGAGGTGTCTGAAGTGTCTGAAGTGTCTGAAGTGTCTAAAGTGTCTGAAGTGTCTGAAGTGTCTAAAGTGTCTGAAGTGTCTGATGTGTCTGAAGTGTCTGATGTGTCTGAAGTGTCTGAAGTGTCTGAAGTGTCTTATGTGTCTGAAGTGTCTGAAGTGTCTGAAGTGTCTGATGTGTCTGAAGTGTCTGAAGTGTCTGAAGTGTCTGATGTGTCTGAGGTGTCTGAGGTGTCTAAAGTGTCTAAAGTGTCTGAAGTGTCTGAAGTGTCTGAGGTGTCTGAAGTGTCTAAAGTGTCTGAAGTGTCTGATGTGTCTGAGGTGTCTGAGGTGTCTGAGGTGTCTGAGGTGTCTGAAGTGTCTGAAGTGTCTCATGTGTCTGAAGTGTCTGATGTGTCTGAGGTGTCTGAAGTGTCTGAGGTGTCTGAAGTGTCTAAAGTGTCTGAAGTGTCTGAGGTGTCTGAAGTGTCTAAAGTGTCTGAAGTGTCTGAAGTGTCTGAAGTGTCTGAAGTGTCTAAAGTGTCTGAAGTGTCTGAGGTGTCTGAGGTGTCTGAAGTGTCTGCGGTGTCTAAAGTGTCTGAAGTGTCTGAGGTGTCTGAAGTGTCTGAGGTGTCTGAAGTGTCTGATGTGTCTGAGGTGTCTGAGGTGTCTGAGGTGTCTGAGGTGTCTGAAGTGTCTGAAGTGTCTCATGTGTCTGAAGTGTCTGATGTGTCTGAAGTGTCTGAAGTGTCAGAGGTGTCTGAGGTGTCTGAGGTGTCTGAAGTGTCTGAGGTGTCTGAGGTGTCTGAAGTGTCTGATGTGTCTGAAGTGTCTGAAGTGTCTAAAGTGTCTGAAGTGTCTGAGGTGTCTGAGGTGTCTGAAGTGTCTGCGGTGTCTAAAGTGTCTGAAGTGTCTGAGGTGTCTGAAGTGTCTGAGGTGTCTGAAGTGTCTGAGGTGTCTGAGGTGTCTGAAGTGTCTGCGGTGTCTAAAGTGTCTGAAGTGTCTGAGGTGTCTGAAGTGTCTGAGGTGTCTGAAGTGTCTGAGGTGTCTGAGGTGTCTGAAGTGTCTGAAGTGTCTGCGGTGTCTGAAGTGTCTGAAGTGTCTGCGGTGTCTAAAGTGTCTGAAGTGTCTGAGGTGTCTGAGGTGTCTGAAGTGTCTGAGGTGTCTGAGGTGTCTGAAGTGTCTGAAGTGTCTGAGGTGTCTGAAGTGTCTGAAGTGTCTGCGGTGTCTAAAGTGTCTGAAGTGTCTGAGGTGTCTGAAGTGTCTGAGGTGTCTGAGGTGTCTGAAGTGTCTGAAGTGTCTGAGGTGTCTAAAGTGTCTGAAGTGTCTGAAGTGTCTGAGGTGTCTGAAGTGTCTGAAGTGTCTGAGGTGTCTAAAGTGTCTGAGGTGTCTGAAGTGTCTGAAGTGTCTGCGGTGTCTAAAGTGTCTGAAGTGTCTGAGGTGTCTGAGGTGTCTGAAGTGTCTGAGGTGTCTAAAGTGTCTGAAGTGTCTGAAGTGTCTGAAGTGTCTGAAGTGTCTGCGGTGTCTAAAGTGTCTGAAGTGTCTGAGGTGTCTGAGGTGTCTGAAGTGTCTGAAGTGTCTGAAGTGTCTGAAGTGTCTGCGGTGTCTAAAGTGTCTAAAGTGTCTGAAGTGTCTGAAGTGTCTGATGTGTCTGAGGTGTCTGAGGTGTCTAAAGTGTCTAAAGTGTCTGAAGTGTCTGAAGTGTCTGAGGTGTCTGAAGTGTCTAAAGTGTCTGAAGTGTCTGAGGTGTCTGAAGTGTCTGAAGTGTCTGCGGTGTCTAAAGTGTCTGAAGTGTCTGAGGTGTCTGAGGTGTCTGAAGTGTCTGAAGTGTCTGAGGTGTCTAAAGTGTCTGAAGTGTCTGAAGTGTCTGAAGTGTCTGCGGTGTCTAAAGTGTCTGAAGTGTCTGAAGTGTCTGAAGTGTCTGAAGTGTCTGATGTGTCTGAAGTGTCTGAGGTGTCTAAAGTGTCTGAAGTGTCTGATGTGTCTGAAGTGTCTGAAGTGTCTGAAGTGTCTGCGGTGTCTAAAGTGTCTGAAGTGTCTGAAGTGTCTGAAGTGTCTGAAGTGTCTGATGTATCTGAAGTGTCTGAGGTGTCTAAAGTGTCTGAAGTGTCTGATGTGTCTGAAGTGTCTGAGGTGTCTGAAGTGTCTGAAGTGTCTGAGGTGTCTAAAGTGTCTGAAGTGTCTGAAGTGTCTGAAGTGTCTGAAGTGTCTGATGTGTCTGAAGTGTCTGAGGTGTCTGAAGTGTCTAAAGTGTCTGAAGTGTCTGAAGTGTCTGAAGTGTCTAAAGTGTCTGAAGTGTCTGAAGTGTCTGAAGTGTCTGAAGTGTCTGAGGTGTCTAAAGTGTCTGAAGTGTCTGATGTGTCTGAAGTGTCTGAAGTGTCTAAAGTGTCTGAAGTGTCTGAAGTGTCTGAAGTGTCTAAAGTGTCTGAAGTGTCTGAAGTGTCTGAAGTGTCTGATGTGTCTGAGGTGTCTGAAGTGTCTGAAGTGTCTGATGTGTCTGAAGTGTCTAAAGTGTCTGAAGTGTCTGAGGTGTCTGAAGTGTCTGAAGTGTCTTAAGTGTCTGAAGTGTCTGAGGTGTCTGAGGTGTCTAAAGTGTCTAAAGTGTCTGAAGTGTCTGAAGTGTCTGAGGTGTCTAAAGTGTCTGAAGTGTCTGAAGTGTCTGAAGTGTCTGAGGTGTCTGAGGTGTCTAAAGTGTCTGAAGTGTCTGAAGTGTCTGAGGTGTCTGAGGTGTCTGAAGTGTCTAAAGTGTCTGAGGTGTCTGAGGTGTCTAAAGTGTCTGAAGTGTCTGAAGTGTCTGAAGTGTCTAAAGTGTCTGAAGTGTCTGAAGTGTCTAAAGTGTCTGAAGTGTCTGAGGTGTCTGAAGTGTCTGAAGTGTCTGAGGTGTCTAAAGTGTCTGAAGTGTCTGAAGTGTCTGAAGTGTCTGAAGTGTCTGATGTGTCTGAAGTGTCTGATGTGTCTGAGGTGTCTGAAGTGTCTAAAGTGTCTGAAGTGTCCGAAGTGTCTGAGGTGTCTGAGGTGTCTGAGGTGTCTGAAGTGTCTGAAGTGTCTGAAGTGTCTGAGGTGTCTGAAGTGTCTAAAGTGTCTGAAGTGTCTGAAGTGTCTGAAGTGTCTGAAGTGTCTGAGGTGTCTAAAGTGTCTGAAGTGTCTGAGGTGTCTGAAGTGTCTGAAGTGTCTGAGGTGTCTGAGGTGTCTGAGGTGTCTGAGGTGTCTGAAGTGTCTGAGGTGTCTGAGGTGTCTGAAGTGTCTGAAGTGTCTGCGGTGTCTAAAGTGTCTGAAGTGTCTGAGGTGTCTGAGGTGTCTGAAGTGTCTGAAGTGTCTGAAGTGTCTGATGTGTCTGAAGTGTCTGAGGTGTCTGAAGTGTCTAAAGTGTCTGAAGTGTCTGAGGTGTCTGAAGTGTCTAAAGTGTCTGAAGTGTCTGAAGTGTCTGAAGTGTCTGAGGTGTCTAAAGTGTCTGAAGTGTCTGATGTGTCTGAGGTGTCTGAGGTGTCTGAAGTGTCTGAAGTGTCTGAAGTGTCTAAAGTGTCTGAAGTGTCTGAAGTGTCTAAAGTGTCTGAAGTGTCTGATGTGTCTGAAGTGTCTGATGTGTCTGAAGTGTCTGAAGTGTCTGAAGTGTCTGAAGTGTCTGATGTGTCTGAAGTGTCTGAAGTGTCTGAAGTGTCTGATGTGTCTGAAGTGTCTGAAGTGTCTGAAGTGTCTGAAGTGTCTGATGTGTCTGAGGTGTCTGAGGTGTCTAAAGTGTCTAAAGTGTCTGAAGTGTCTGAAGTGTCTGAGGTGTCTGAAGTGTCTAAAGTGTCTGAAGTGTCTGATGTGTCTGAGGTGTCTGAGGTGTCTGAGGTGTCTGAGGTGTCTGAAGTGTCTGAAGTGTCTGAAGTGTCTAAAGTGTCTGAAGTGTCTGAGGTGTCTGAAGTGTCTAAAGTGTCTGAAGTGTCTAAAGTGTCTGAAGTGTCTGAGGTGTCTGAAGTGTCTAAAGTGTCTGAAGTGTCTGAAGTGTCTGAAGTGTCTGAAGTGTCTAAAGTGTCTGAAGTGTCTGAGGTGTCTGAGGTGTCTGAAGTGTCTGAAGTGTCTGAAGTGTCTGAAGTGTCTGAAGTGTCTAAAGTGTCTGAGGTGTCTGAAGTGTCTGAGGTGTCTGAAGTGTCTGATGTGTCTAAAGTGTCTGAAGTGTCTGAGGTGTCTGAAGTGTCTGAGGTGTCTGAAGTGTCTAAAGTGTCTGAAGTGTCTGAGGTGTCTGAAGTGTCTAAAGTGTCTGAAGTGTCTGAAGTGTCTGAAGTGTCTGAAGTGTCTAAAGTGTCTGAAGTGTCTGAGGTGTCTGAGGTGTCTGAAGTGTCTGAAGTGTCTGAAGTGTCTGAAGTGTCTGAAGTGTCTAAAGTGTCTGAGGTGTCTGAAGTGTCTGAGGTGTCTGAAGTGTCTGATGTGTCTAAAGTGTCTGAAGTGTCTGAGGTGTCTGAAGTGTCTGAGGTGTCTGAAGTGTCTGATGTGTCTGAGGTGTCTGAAGTGTCTGCGGTGTCTAAAGTGTCTGATGTGTCTAAAGTGTCTGAAGTGTCTGAGGTGTCTGAAGTGTCTGAAGTGTCTGATGTGTCTGATGTGTCTGAGGTGTCTGAGGTGTCTGAGGTGTCTGAGGTGTCTGAAGTGTCTGAAGTGTCTCATGTGTCTGAAGTGTCTGATGTGTCTGAAGTGTCTGAAGTGTCTGAAGTGTCAGAGGTGTCTGAGGTGTCTGAGGTGTCTGAAGTGTCTGATGTGTCTGAAGTGTCTGAAGTGTCTGAGGTGTCTGAGGTGTCTGAAGTGTCTGCGGTGTCTAAAGTGTCTGAAGTGTCTGAGGTGTCTGAAGTGTCTGAGGTGTCTGAAGTGTCTGAGGTGTCTGAGGTGTCTGAAGTGTCTGAAGTGTCTGCGGTGTCTGAAGTGTCTGAAGTGTCTGCGGTGTCTAAAGTGTCTGAAGTGTCTGAGGTGTCTGAAGTGTCTGAGGTGTCTGAGGTGTCTGAAGTGTCTGAGGTGTCTGAGGTGTCTGAAGTGTCTGAAGTGTCTGAGGTGTCTGAAGTGTCTGAAGTGTCTGCGGTGTCTAAAGTGTCTGAAGTGTCTGAGGTGTCTGAAGTGTCTGAGGTGTCTGAGGTGTCTGAAGTGTCTGAAGTGTCTGAGGTGTCTAAAGTGTCTGAAGTGTCTGAAGTGTCTGAGGTGTCTGAAGTGTCTGAAGTGTCTGAGGTGTCTAAAGTGTCTGAGGTGTCTGAAGTGTCTGAAGTGTCTGCGGTGTCTAAAGTGTCTGAAGTGTCTGAGGTGTCTGAGGTGTCTGAAGTGTCTGAAGTGTCTGAGGTGTCTAAAGTGTCTGAAGTGTCTGAAGTGTCTGAAGTGTCTGCGGTGTCTAAAGTGTCTGAAGTGTCTGAAGTGTCTGAAGTGTCTGAAGTGTCTGATGTGTCTGAAGTGTCTGAGGTGTCTAAAGTGTCTGAAGTGTCTGATGTGTCTGAAGTGTCTGAAGTGTCTGAAGTGTCTGCGGTGTCTAAAGTGTCTGAAGTGTCTGAAGTGTCTGAAGTGTCTGAAGTGTCTGATGTATCTGAAGTGTCTGAGGTGTCTAAAGTGTCTGAAGTGTCTGATGTGTCTGAAGTGTCTGAGGTGTCTGAAGTGTCTGAAGTGTCTGAGGTGTCTAAAGTGTCTGAAGTGTCTGAAGTGTCTGAAGTGTCTGAAGTGTCTGATGTGTCTGAAGTGTCTGAGGTGTCTGAAGTGTCTAAAGTGTCTGAAGTGTCTGAAGTGTCTGAAGTGTCTAAAGTGTCTGAAGTGTCTGAAGTGTCTGAAGTGTCTGAAGTGTCTGAGGTGTCTAAAGTGTCTGAAGTGTCTGATGTGTCTGAAGTGTCTGAAGTGTCTAAAGTGTCTGAAGTGTCTGAAGTGTCTGAAGTGTCTAAAGTGTCTGAAGTGTCTGAAGTGTCTGAAGTGTCTGATGTGTCTGAGGTGTCTGAAGTGTCTGAAGTGTCTGATGTGTCTGAAGTGTCTAAAGTGTCTGAAGTGTCTGAGGTGTCTGAAGTGTCTGAAGTGTCTTAAGTGTCTGAAGTGTCTGAGGTGTCTGAGGTGTCTAAAGTGTCTAAAGTGTCTGAAGTGTCTGAAGTGTCTGAGGTGTCTAAAGTGTCTGAAGTGTCTGAAGTGTCTGAAGTGTCTGAGGTGTCTGAGGTGTCTAAAGTGTCTGAAGTGTCTGAAGTGTCTGAGGTGTCTGAGGTGTCTGAAGTGTCTAAAGTGTCTGAGGTGTCTGAGGTGTCTAAAGTGTCTGAAGTGTCTGAAGTGTCTGAAGTGTCTAAAGTGTCTGAAGTGTCTGAAGTGTCTAAAGTGTCTGAAGTGTCTGAGGTGTCTGAAGTGTCTGAAGTGTCTGAGGTGTCTAAAGTGTCTGAAGTGTCTGAAGTGTCTGAAGTGTCTGAAGTGTCTGATGTGTCTGAAGTGTCTGATGTGTCTGAGGTGTCTGAAGTGTCTAAAGTGTCTGAAGTGTCCGAAGTGTCTGAGGTGTCTGAGGTGTCTGAGGTGTCTGAAGTGTCTGAAGTGTCTGAAGTGTCTGAGGTGTCTGAAGTGTCTAAAGTGTCTGAAGTGTCTGAAGTGTCTGAAGTGTCTGAGGTGTCTAAAGTGTCTGAAGTGTCTGAGGTGTCTGAAGTGTCTGAAGTGTCTGAGGTGTCTGAGGTGTCTGAGGTGTCTGAGGTGTCAGAAGTGTCTGAGGTGTCTGAGGTGTCTGAAGTGTCTGAAGTGTCTGCGGTGTCTAAAGTGTCTGAAGTGTCTGAGGTGTCTGAGGTGTCTGAAGTGTCTGAAGTGTCTGAGGTGTCTAAAGTGTCTGAAGTGTCTGAAGTGTCTGAAGTGTCTGAAGTGTCTGATGTGTCTGAAGTGTCTGAGGTGTCTGAAGTGTCTAAAGTGTCTGAAGTGTCTGAGGTGTCTGAAGTGTCTAAAGTGTCTGAAGTGTCTGAAGTGTCTGAAGTGTCTGAGGTGTCTAAAGTGTCTGAAGTGTCTGATGTGTCTGAGGTGTCTGAGGTGTCTGAAGTGTCTGAAGTGTCTGAAGTGTCTAAAGTGTCTGAAGTGTCTGAAGTGTCTAAAGTGTCTGAAGTGTCTGATGTGTCTGAAGTGTCTGATGTGTCTGAAGTGTCTGAAGTGTCTGAAGTGTCTGAAGTGTCTGATGTGTCTGAAGTGTCTGAAGTGTCTGAAGTGTCTGATGTGTCTGAAGTGTCTGAAGTGTCTGAAGTGTCTGAAGTGTCTGATGTGTCTGAGGTGTCTGAGGTGTCTAAAGTGTCTAAAGTGTCTGAAGTGTCTGAAGTGTCTGAGGTGTCTGAAGTGTCTAAAGTGTCTGAAGTGTCTGATGTGTCTGAGGTGTCTGAGGTGTCTGAGGTGTCTGAGGTGTCTGAAGTGTCTGAAGTGTCTGAAGTGTCTAAAGTGTCTGAAGTGTCTGAGGTGTCTGAAGTGTCTAAAGTGTCTGAAGTGTCTAAAGTGTCTGAAGTGTCTGAGGTGTCTGAAGTGTCTAAAGTGTCTGAAGTGTCTGAAGTGTCTGAAGTGTCTGAAGTGTCTAAAGTGTCTGAAGTGTCTGAGGTGTCTGAGGTGTCTGAAGTGTCTGAAGTGTCTGAAGTGTCTGAAGTGTCTGAAGTGTCTAAAGTGTCTGAGGTGTCTGAAGTGTCTGAGGTGTCTGAAGTGTCTGATGTGTCTAAAGTGTCTGAAGTGTCTGAGGTGTCTGAAGTGTCTGAGGTGTCTGAAGTGTCTAAAGTGTCTGAAGTGTCTGAGGTGTCTGAAGTGTCTAAAGTGTCTGAAGTGTCTGAAGTGTCTGAAGTGTCTGAAGTGTCTAAAGTGTCTGAAGTGTCTGAGGTGTCTGAGGTGTCTGAAGTGTCTGAAGTGTCTGAAGTGTCTGAAGTGTCTGAAGTGTCTAAAGTGTCTGAGGTGTCTGAAGTGTCTGAGGTGTCTGAAGTGTCTGATGTGTCTAAAGTGTCTGAAGTGTCTGAGGTGTCTGAAGTGTCTGAGGTGTCTGAAGTGTCTGATGTGTCTGAGGTGTCTGAAGTGTCTGCGGTGTCTAAAGTGTCTGATGTGTCTAAAGTGTCTGAAGTGTCTGAGGTGTCTGAAGTGTCTGAAGTGTCTGATGTGTCTAAAGTGTCTGAAGTGTCTGAGGTGTCTGAGGTGTCTGAAGTGTCTGAAGTGTCTGAAGTGTCTGAAGTGTCTGCGGTGTCTAAAGTGTCTAAAGTGTCTGAAGTGTCTGAAGTGTCTGAAGTGTCTGATGTGTCTGAGGTGTCTGAGGTGTCTAAAGTGTCTAAAGTGTCTGAAGTGTCTGAAGTGTCTGAGGTGTCTGAAGTGTCTAAAGTGTCTGAAGTGTCTGAGGTGTCTGAAGTGTCTGAAGTGTCTGCGGTGTCTAAAGTGTCTGAAGTGTCTGAGGTGTCTGAGGTGTCTGAAGTGTCTGAAGTGTCTGAGGTGTCTAAAGTGTCTGAAGTGTCTGAAGTGTCTGAAGTGTCTGCGGTGTCTAAAGTGTCTGAAGTGTCTGAAGTGTCTGAAGTGTCTGAAGTGTCTGAAGTGTCTGATGTGTCTGAAGTGTCTGAGGTGTCTAAAGTGTCTGAAGTGTCTGAAGTGTCTGATGTGTCTGAAGTGTCTGAAGTGTCTGAAGTGTCTGCGGTGTCTAAAGTGTCTGAAGTGTCTGAAGTGTCTGAAGTGTCTGAAGTGTCTGATGTGTCTGAAGTGTCTGAGGTGTCTAAAGTGTCTGAAGTGTCTGATGTGTCTGAAGTGTCTGAGGTGTCTGAAGTGTCTGAAGTGTCTGAGGTGTCTCAAGTGTCTGAAGTGTCTGAAGTGTCTGAAGTGTCTGAAGTGTCTGATGTGTCTGAAGTGTCTGAGGTGTCTGAAGTGTCTAAAGTGTCTGAAGTGTCTGAAGTGTCTGAAGTGTCTAAAGTGTCTGAAGTGTCTGAAGTGTCTGAAGTGTCTGAAGTGTCTGAGGTGTCTAAAGTTTCTGAAGTGTCTGATGTGTCTGAAGTGTCTGAAGTGTCTAAAGTGTCTGAAGTGTCTGAAGTGTCTAAAGTGTCTGAAGTGTCTGAAGTGTCTGAAGTGTCTGATGTGTCTGAGGTGTCTGAAGTGTCTGAAGTGTCTGATGTGTCTGAAGTGTCTAAAGTGTCTGAAGTGTCTGAGGTGTCTGAAGTGTCTGAAGTGTCTTAAGTGTCTGAAGTGTCTGAGGTGTCTGAGGTGTCTAAAGTGTCTAAAGTGTCTGAAGTGTCTGAAGTGTCTGAAGTGTCTGAGGTGTCTAAAGTGTCTGAAGTGTCTGAAGTGTCTGAAGTGTCTGAGGTGTCTGAGGTGTCTAAAGTGTCTTAAGTGTCTGAAGTGTCTGAAGTGTCTGAAGTGTCTGAGGTGTCTGAGGTGTCTAAAGTGTCTGAAGTGTCTAAAGTGTCTAAAGTGTCTGAAGTGTCTGAAGTGTCTGAAGTGTCTGAGGTGTCTGAAGTGTCTGAGGTGTCTGAAGTGTCTGAAGTGTCTGAAGTGTCTGAAGTGTCTGAGGTGTCTAAAGTGTCTAAAGTGTCTGAAGTGTCTGAAGTGTCTGAAGTGTCTGAGGTGTCTAAAGTGTCTAAAGTGTCTGAGGTGTCTGAAGTGTCTGAAGTGTCTGAAGTGTCTGAAGTGTCTGAGGTGTCTAAAGTGTCTGAAGTGTCTGAAGTGTCTGAAGTGTCTAAAGTGTCTAAAGTGTCTGAAGTGTCTGAAGTGTCTGAAGCTTCTGAAGTGTCTGAAGTGTCTGAGGTGTCTGAGGTGTCTGAGGTGTCTGAGGTGTCTGAAGTGTCTGAGGTGTCTGAAGTGTCTGAAGTGTCTGAGGTGTCTGAAGTGTCTGAGGTGTCTGAGGTGTCTAAAGTGTCTGAGGTGTCTGAGGTGTCTGAAGTGTCTGATGTGTCTGATGTGTCTGAAGTGTCTGAAGTGTCTGAAGTGTCTAAAGTGTCTGAAGTGTCTGAAGTGTCTAAAGTGTCTGAGGTGTCTGAGGTGTCTGAAGTGTCTAAAGTGTCTGAAGTGTCTGAGGTGTCTGAAGTGTCTAAAGTGTCTGAAGTGTCTGAAGTGTCTGAGGTGTCTAAAGTGTCTGAAGTGTCTGATGTGTCTGAGGTGTCTGAAGTGTCTGAAGTGTCTGAAGTGTCTGAGGTGTCTGAAGTGTCTGAAGTGTCTGATGTGTCTGAAGTGTCTGAAGTGTCTGAAGTGTCTGAAGTGTCTGAAGTGTCTAAAGTGTCTGAGGTGTCTGAGGTGTCTGAAGTGTCTGAAGTGTCTGAAGTGTCTGAAGTGTCTGAGGTGTCTAAAGTGTCTAAAGTGTCTGAAGTGTCTGAAGTGTCTGAAGTGTCTGAAGTGTCTGAGGTGTCTGAGGTGTCTAAAGTGTCTAAAGTGTCTGAAGTGTCTGAAGTGTCTGAAGTGTCTGATGTGTCTGAAGTGTCTGAAGTGTCTGAAGTGTCTGAAGTGTCTGATGTGTCTGAAGTGTCTAAAGTGTCTGAAGTGTCTGAAGTGTCTGAAGTGTCTGAAGTGTCTGAAGTGTCTGAAGTGTCTGAAGTGTCTGATGTGTCTGAGGTGTCTGAGGTGTCTAAAGTGTCTAAAGTGTCTGAAGTGTCTGAAGTGTCTGAGGTGTCTGAAGTGTCTAAAGTGTCTGAAGTGTCTGATGTGTCTGAGGTGTCTGAGGTGTCTGAGGTGTCTGAGGTGTCTGAAGTGTCTGAAGTGTCTGAAGTGTCTAAAGTGTCTGAAGTGTCTGAGGTGTCTGAAGTGTCTAAAGTGTCTGAAGTGTCTAAAGTGTCTGAAGTGTCTGAGGTGTCTGAAGTGTCTAAAGTGTCTGAAGTGTCTGAAGTGTCTGAAGTGTCTGAAGTGTCTAAAGTGTCTGAAGTGTCTGAGGTGTCTGAGGTGTCTGAAGTGTCTGAAGTGTCTGAAGTGTCTGAAGTGTCTGAAGTGTCTAAAGTGTCTGAGGTGTCTGAAGTGTCTGAGGTGTCTGAAGTGTCTGATGTGTCTAAAGTGTCTGAAGTGTCTGAGGTGTCTGAAGTGTCTGAGGTGTCTGAAGTGTCTAAAGTGTCTGAAGTGTCTGAGGTGTCTGAAGTGTCTAAAGTGTCTGAAGTGTCTGAAGTGTCTGAAGTGTCTGAAGTGTCTAAAGTGTCTGAAGTGTCTGAGGTGTCTGAGGTGTCTGAAGTGTCTGAAGTGTCTGAAGTGTCTGAAGTGTCTGAAGTGTCTAAAGTGTCTGAGGTGTCTGAAGTGTCTGAGGTGTCTGAAGTGTCTGATGTGTCTAAAGTGTCTGAAGTGTCTGAGGTGTCTGAAGTGTCTGAGGTGTCTGAAGTGTCTGATGTGTCTGAGGTGTCTGAAGTGTCTGCGGTGTCTAAAGTGTCTGATGTGTCTAAAGTGTCTGAAGTGTCTGAGGTGTCTGAAGTGTCTGAAGTGTCTGATGTGTCTAAAGTGTCTGAAGTGTCTGAGGTGTCTGAGGTGTCTGAAGTGTCTGAAGTGTCTGAAGTGTCTGAAGTGTCTGCGGTGTCTAAAGTGTCTGAAGTGTCTGAGGTGTCTGAGGTGTCTGAAGTGTCTGAAGTGTCTGAGGTGTCTAAAGTGTCTGAAGTGTCTGAAGTGTCTGAAGTGTCTGCGGTGTCTAAAGTGTCTGAAGTGTCTGAAGTGTCTGAAGTGTCTGAAGTGTCTGAAGTGTCTGATGTGTCTGAAGTGTCTGAGGTGTCTAAAGTGTCTGAAGTGTCTGAAGTGTCTGATGTGTCTGAAGTGTCTGAAGTGTCTGAAGTGTCTGCGGTGTCTAAAGTGTCTGAAGTGTCTGAAGTGTCTGAAGTGTCTGAAGTGTCTGATGTGTCTGAAGTGTCTGAGGTGTCTAAAGTGTCTGAAGTGTCTGATGTGTCTGAAGTGTCTGAGGTGTCTGAAGTGTCTGAAGTGTCTGAGGTGTCTAAAGTGTCTGAAGTGTCTGAAGTGTCTGAAGTGTCTGAAGTGTCTGATGTGTCTGAAGTGTCTGAGGTGTCTGAAGTGTCTAAAGTGTCTGAAGTGTCTGAAGTGTCTGAAGTGTCTAAAGTGTCTGAAGTGTCTGAAGTGTCTGAAGTGTCTGAAGTGTCTGAGGTGTCTAAAGTTTCTGAAGTGTCTGATGTGTCTGAAGTGTCTGAAGTGTCTAAAGTGTCTGAAGTGTCTGAAGTGTCTGAAGTGTCTAAAGTGTCTGAAGTGTCTGAAGTGTCTGAAGTGTCTGATGTGTCTGAGGTGTCTGAAGTGTCTGAAGTGTCTGATGTGTCTGAAGTGTCTAAAGTGTCTGAAGTGTCTGAGGTGTCTGAAGTGTCTGAAGTGTCTTAAGTGTCTGAAGTGTCTGAGGTGTCTGAGGTGTCTAAAGTGTCTAAAGTGTCTGAAGTGTCTGAAGTGTCTGAAGTGTCTGAGGTGTCTAAAGTGTCTGAAGTGTCTGAAGTGTCTGAAGTGTCTGAGGTGTCTGAGGTGTCTAAAGTGTCTTAAGTGTCTGAAGTGTCTGAAGTGTCTGAAGTGTCTGAGGTGTCTGAGGTGTCTAAAGTGTCTGAAGTGTCTAAAGTGTCTAAAGTGTCTGAAGTGTCTGAAGTGTCTGAAGTGTCTGAGGTGTCTGAAGTGTCTGAGGTGTCTGAAGTGTCTGAAGTGTCTGAAGTGTCTGAAGTGTCTGAAGTGTCTGAGGTGTCTAAAGTGTCTAAAGTGTCTGAAGTGTCTGAAGTGTCTGAAGTGTCTGAGGTGTCTAAAGTGTCTAAAGTGTCTGAGGTGTCTGAAGTGTCTGAAGTGTCTGAAGTGTCTGAAGTGTCTGAGGTGTCTAAAGTGTCTGAAGTGTCTGAAGTGTCTGAAGTGTCTAAAGTGTCTAAAGTGTCTGAAGTGTCTGAAGTGTCTGAAGCTTCTGAAGTGTCTGAAGTGTCTGAGGTGTCTGAGGTGTCTGAGGTGTCTGAGGTGTCTGAAGTGTCTGAGGTGTCTGAAGTGTCTGAAGTGTCTGAGGTGTCTGAAGTGTCTGAGGTGTCTGAGGTGTCTAAAGTGTCTGAGGTGTCTGAGGTGTCTGAAGTGTCTGATGTGTCTGATGTGTCTGAAGTGTCTGAAGTGTCTGAAGTGTCTAAAGTGTCTGAAGTGTCTGAAGTGTCTAAAGTGTCTGAGGTGTCTGAGGTGTCTGAAGTGTCTAAAGTGTCTGAAGTGTCTGAGGTGTCTGAAGTGTCTAAAGTGTCTGAAGTGTCTGAAGTGTCTGAGGTGTCTAAAGTGTCTGAAGTGTCTGATGTGTCTGAGGTGTCTGAAGTGTCTGAAGTGTCTGAAGTGTCTGAGGTGTCTGAAGTGTCTGAAGTGTCTGATGTGTCTGAAGTGTCTGAAGTGTCTGAAGTGTCTGAAGTGTCTGAAGTGTCTAAAGTGTCTGAGGTGTCTGAGGTGTCTGAAGTGTCTGAAGTGTCTGAAGTGTCTGAAGTGTCTGAGGTGTCTAAAGTGTCTAAAGTGTCTGAAGTGTCTGAAGTGTCTGAAGTGTCTGAAGTGTCTGAGGTGTCTGAGGTGTCTAAAGTGTCTAAAGTGTCTGAAGTGTCTGAAGTGTCTGAAGTGTCTGATGTGTCTGAAGTGTCTGAAGTGTCTGAAGTGTCTGAAGTGTCTGATGTGTCTGAAGTGTCTAAAGTGTCTGAAGTGTCTAAAGTGTCTGAAGTGTCTGAAGTGTCTGAAGTGTCTGAAGTGTCTGAAGTGTCTGAAGTGTCTGAGGTGTCTGAGGTGTCTAAAGTGTCTAAAGTGTCTGAAGTGTCTGAAGTGTCTGAAGTGTCTGAAGTGTCTGAGGTGTCTGAGGTGTCTAAAGTATCTGAAGTGTCTGAAGTGTCTGAGGTGTCTGAGGTGTCTGAGGTGTCTGAAGTGTCTGAAGTGTCTGAAGTGTCTGAAGTGTCTGAAGTGTCTGAGGTGTCTGAAGTGTCTGAAGTGTCTGAAGTGTCTGAAGTGTCTGAAGTGGCTGAGGTGTCTGAGGTGTCTAAAGTGTCTAAAGTGTCTGAAGTGTCTGAAGTGTCTGAAGTGTCTGAAGTGTCTGAAGTGTCTGAGGTGTCTGAGGTGTCTAAAGTGTCTGAAGTGTCTGAAGTGTCTGAAGTGTCTGAAGTTTCTGAGGTGTCTGAAGTGTCTGAAGTGTCTGAAGTGTCTGAAGTGTCTGAAGTGTCTGAAGTGTCTGAGGTGTCTGAGGTGTCTGAAGTGTCTGAAGTGTCTGAAGTGTCTGAAGTGTCTGAGGTGTCTGAGGTGTCTGAAGTGTCTGAGGTGTCTGAGGTGTCTAAAGTGTCTGAGGTGTCTGAAGTGTCTGAAGTGTCTGAAGTGTCTGAAGTGTCTGAAGTGTCTGAGGTGTCTGAGGTGTCTGAAGTGTCTGAAGTGTCTGAAGTGTCTGAAGTGTCTGAAGTGTCTGAGGTGTCTGAAGTGTCTGAGGTGTCTGAGGTGTCTAAAGTGTCTAAAGTGTCTGAAGTGTCTGAGGTGTCTGAGGTGTCTGAAGTGTCTGAAGTGTCTGAGGTGTCTGAGGTGTCTGAAGTGTCTGAAGTGTCTGAAGTGTCTGAGGTGTCTGAGGTGTCTGAAGTGTCTGAAGTGTCTGAAGTGTCTGAAGTGTCTGAGGTGTCTGAGGTGTCTGAAGTGTCTGAAGTGTCTGAGGTGTCTGAGGTGTCTAAAGTGTCTGAGGTGTCTGAAGTGTCTGAAGTGTCTGAAGTGTCTGAAGTGTCTGAAGTGTCTGAAGTGTCTGAAGTGTCTGAAGTGTCTGAGGTGTCTTAGGTGTCTAAAGTGTCTGAGGTGTCTGAAGTGTCTGAAGTGTCTGAAGTGTCTGAAGTGTCACAAGTGTCTGAAGTGTCTGAAGTGTCTGAGGTGTCTGAGGTGTCTGAAGTGTCTGAAGTGTCTGAAGTGTCTGAAGTGTCTGAAGTGTCTGAAGTGTCTGAAGTGTCTGAGGTGTCTAAAGTGTCTGAAGTGTCTGAGGTGTCTTAAGTGTCTAAAGTGTCTGAAGTGTCTGAAGTGTCTGAAGTGTCTGAGGTGTCTAAAGTGTCTGAAGTGTCTGAGGTGTCTTAAGTGTCTAAAGTGTCTGAAGTGTCTGAAGTGTCTGAAGTGTCTGAGGTGTCTTGCCCAGTGACACTGAGGTGTCTTGCCCAGTGACACAAATACAGTAATTGTTTTTCTTTTTTATCTACAAGGGGAGGAATGTCTGAATTGTTTGACTTTGACAACAGATTTTTTTTTTATGATATTTACTTAGTTTTGTGAATATAACGTCATAACATCAGTGCCTTGTGTCTCTGTACGATGTGCTCTTTGGTGTGAAATCAACAGTTAAACAGAATCTAACCTTGAGCTTTCTACTGAGGACACAACACAGACTTTACTTTGAAAACATCCCAAATTAATTTATAGCATCGTTAGCCCGGATTGATCTGGATTCTGGGACATGTTTTATTATTCGGTTAAGAGAGTCCTTTGAGGGATTTTGCAAAGTGGTTTTAGTTGTAGGAAATCAAGCAAGTAAACATCAACAACTTATTCATAAAGTCATAAAAACATTGTGTAATTACCTATAAATGTATTTCAATCGTTGCCGGTAAAATGTACGCTTCTTTTTTAACTTGATTCATTTATTTATGAAGTATTTATGAAGACAACTAATATTTACGACACCTTTAGAATAAATCCAGGATGCACAATTTAATTACCATGTTCTGGAGTGAAATCGCTGAATTTCCGCCTCTTATATTGACTGTGTGAGTGACTCCGGAGGGACTTTTAATCAAACGTGTCTGGGTTGTAAATCCTCGTCCGCCGCCGCCGCGCTGGAGTTTATTTGTTGTTTGTTTGTGATCAGCAGCTTCAGGTAAAACAATCTGTGTTTCCCAATTACCCTGCGTCGCTTTGACCCATGTGACTCGACCAAACACGTGTCCTATTAGCGCCTTTTAGCTCCTGTTTACTCTTCTACAACTGAATTCAATCTGCAAGAGCTTTTCTGCACTTCAAAGCGACCTTTTTTGTACCGTTAGCTTGTCTTTTGAACCTGAAATCACCAGGTTTTTATCCCTGATGCCCTTCAAATCACCATTAGCCACATTTGTTAATCGCTAATGCACTCAGATTTGAACCAGGAGCTAGCACGTGATTAGTTACACTACAGCATCACTATTTTGAAAAAGGTCCGTCTTAGTTTGTGTTTTGTAGAATGCTCATATGGTTTTGCCAGACACCCCCTACTGTTCATGTGCCTGGTGCGCAATAAGATGCATGCTCCGCCGTCTCGGTTCACAGTCGTTGATACACGTATTTGTATTTGCCACATGATTTTCTTTCTTGGAGAAAGTTGAAAGTAACACTGTATTTTCCGGACTATAAGTCGCACCTTTTTTTATAGTTTTGGCCGGGGTGCGACTTATACTTATATTTATACTAATATACTTATACTTGTACTCCAGAGCGACTTATATGTGATATCATTTGTTATTTTCACACTTGCAACCGCATTTCATAATCCAGTGTGACTTATACATGTTTTTCTCTTCTCTATTATGCATTTTTTGGCTGGTGCGTCTTATAGTCCGGAAAATACGTTAATGGATTTGATGTTTTAGAGCTCTTGTTTGAGTGCAGTACAGAGAGGAGAACGGCCAGAACGGGCGTCAGACAGTTTGGGGGAAGCATTATTCCCCACGACACCAATGACGACGTTCATGCACAAGCAGGCTGCATTTTCCAATCTAAACAGGCTCTTGGCGGTCGCGGTTGACTCCGGCTGACTCGGACGTCCCAGATGACCTCCAACCAGACCCCCGACAGACCTCAAACGGACCTCACCCCAAGACCGCCGCCCCGCCTGCAGAGGGAGGGCAGTAATCAATGTCGCCAACCAAATTACACAGCTCCTTTTCCTCGAACCAAAAACAAAACATTGCATAAATCCCCAAACTGATCAAATACAGCTTTTTCTCTTCTGATTGTGTGTCTCTTTTACCTCCACTGTTTAAATGTCCAATATTTATTTGAAATCTCTTAACACGAAGCCCACAGCAATTAGTGTCTCAAAGCACAAAGCCAAACAAACACTGGCTCCAAATTGAAGAGGAAAAAAAATCCCAAAAGTGCAACAAACAAACTATTTCAAAATGAATTCCTGGGTGACGTGAGCTCCTGGCACAGGCAGAGCGTGAATCCTTTTTATTATCTAACATTTGTAAAGGCTTATTCCACGCAGAGAGCATTAAGTTAAACGTTTCAGCACTAGATTAAACATTTAAGTATGGATTTTAACACCAAAAGTTGAATTGCAGTACTTTTACTACATTACTTCTGTCACTGCACTGTTCATGTTATTTAGGTTAGGTTGGGTGTCTTTGTCAATGGATACAATTTGAAGATGTTAAACTTTTAAGATATGAACATTTACGAACAAAAAACAGCAATGAGTGCGTCAAACCGCAACTTAAAATAAACCATGACAAAATGGCACTACTTCCATAACCAACACAAGACAAGGCAAGTTTATTGTAGAGCACATTTCATACACAAGGCAATTCAAAGTGCTTCACACAGCAGGAAAAATGCATTCAAATCACATAGAAATGACAGACCACATACACCGCATTCCAGACACTCTTTCCCATATGTATTTGACATTTCCAGCATGACAGGCGTCTCCGGGACGGACACATCCCTTTTCAGATTGATTCTTTCCCATATCAGCGCACTGCAAACACGAGTGAACAGATTGACATTAACCCGTGTTTGAGCACAATTACTAGAACTCGCACATTTTTATTTGGAGGGAAAAAAACACCAAAAAACCAAAGCAATTAGAATATTTTGAGCTAAACTCCTGACATAAGCAGGGTTCCGGTTTGGGAGAGAGAAACCACCCCAGAGAAACGAGTTCAGTGGATGCTTTGAAATTCAAACAGCAATGCGCTTCCTGGAGGCAAAGTGCATTAAGAAACTATTAAGATTGTAAAAAGTTTGCACAATTCATGATTACGACATGATCTGGATACTAAGCACATAATGAGCCACACTTGGACTATAAAATCATCTCCTTGTAGGTATCACTTCTTAAATGCACAATTAGCTCTTTATGAATGCGTGGCCTCCTGCTATAAATTCTAATCAGTCTAATGCCTAAAGTAAGCGAGCCAGTGCTGATTAAAAGCCATTCTTTACCCACAATGCACTGCGGCCAAGTGTTTTATATGGAAATGCAGCCCAAATATGCTTTCTGCCTCTCAGAGCGTGTGGACCAAAGTCATTGATTAGCCTTTAATGTCGGGGTAAACAGGTGGCCACGGCAACGCGGCCAAACGGAAACTGTGGTCGGGCATATATCACGCTTACTAATACTTTATAATACTTTATTGTTACTTCAAAATCATATTAATGTTTCATTGCATGTGATTTCCTTATAGTTTGTGTCGATACGTCTCTTAATGGCTTCTCTGGCACAAGAAGTTCCTTCAGGATTATTAAAATGATATCTTGTGCTACTACAACTATTTCAAGTACATGCGCTACTAGTACAATTAATGAAAGTACTTGTACTACTAGAACAACTATTACTATGTCAGAATCAGAAAAAGGTTTTACTGCCATCGTTAGTGACCAAAACTAGGAATTTGCTTTGGCATCAAGATAAATAAATAAATAAATGTAAAATAAGACATGCATAAAATTAAGAATTCACTGATAAAATAGAAAAAACCTCTTGTGCTATGACCATTACTACACCTTGTGCTACTACTATTACTTTATCTACCATGGACACAAACATATATTTATAAGGTGCTTTGGCAGCTGATATCAACATTGTTAAAAGTTAACATGTAAAGTCTCCTTCCACACTGACTGGATGAAGTTCATGCACAGGGAGTGTTTCCACAAGGTTGCACTGGAAAGCTGCAGAAAACTACAAGGTCCAGGCTCCACTTAATAGAGGAGCAGAGACTCGGTACTGACATGAAACACAGCCGGCCACAGGACAGGAATGTGGAGTTGAAAAGGAAGAGCCAAGAATCACAGAAGAGCTGACAAAAGGTGACCGCTTCCAGAAATGCCTTTGATATGGAGCGGATTTTTATGCAGAGTAATAACCAAACTGTTTTTTGTTCTATTGAGTGTCAGCACATGGAAGACAGAGGAGCTGCTGTGGAGTCACACTGCCACCTACTGGACTCAAACAGATGTGCAGGGCAGAGTGGGCTCCCTCTGCGTGGGTGGTCTGGTGCTGCATGTTTGGGGGGAAACGTTTGGTCAGAATCGTACATAATAATCAAGAAACGTGCGTCTAATGATGTAATTTATGCTTCACGGGAAATGATTTGGCTTCAAGTTACTTCTATGTCGTGCAGGTTATTTCAATTTCAATTATTCTTTATGTTCCAGAGTTAGAATGGAAGAAAAGTGGTGTCTTCGGTTACAATTACGTAAATAAAATAAATGACTGAGAGGGCACCATCACAGACTTTAACCTTTTAAATCTAGTATTTAAAACATATTTATTCAGACAACACATGTAATGTAACGCTTTTAACACATGTAATGACACTTTATTTTGTACAGTTTGTTTTTACTTAGTTCTCTTTTGTATTGCCCTGATTTTTATTGTGAAGCACTTTTGTCACTTTGAGTGTTGTAAAGGGCTCTACAAATAAAGTTTGGTTGATTGGTTGATTGATCTGAAGGAAACATATTATGCTAAATTTACTTTTTAAGAGCTTGTAACTGTGTGATGATGGTCTTCGTTTCGCATTTACTCACACACAGTTGTATTTAGAGCCATTTACACATGTTCGAGTCATCTTTATTCCCCTGAAGACGCCTTTGCGCCCTCTCTAACCCGCGCCCACTGCTCTTCTGCACTCGCATTGTCACGTGTAAATGTACTCTCTAAGTTTCCTATAATCAGAGAAATGCATTATGGTATTTGATCACGAAATGTAGTATTCGAACTGAATATAAATACAAATAAATGAAAAAACGCAGCTCTTATAGAGAGTGTGAGTCTATTTTGAGATAAAAGTTCTAATATTCTATAAATAAATGCTTAACAAAGGGTGAAACTAAAACAAAAAGCTGTTTTAATCCTCTGGTTTTCAGACTATAATATAATGATGCAACTCAAGGTGAAAGTTAAGCGACGCAGAAGAAGAATCTGCACTTCCTCTACCTCCAGATGTTTAGAAGTGACACAGAGGAAGAAGAATTCAATGGATTTAGTGATTTGGGGTAAAACTGATGCTTTGGTAAACTTGTTAGCATGTTCTTTATGCTATAGTTATCTGAATAACTGTTCATATGTTACGTTAACATACCAGACACTTACCACAGTTCTGTCTGTGCCTCATGTAGCTGAAGGTGTTAGCGTTAGCATACGTCATGTAGCTGAAGGTGTTAGCGTTAGCATACGTCATGTAGCTGAAGGTGTTAGCGTTAGCATAGGTACACCTATTTACCATGTTCTCTAATCTGTTATTATGCTCCAGTCAGACTTATATATGTTTTTGCATCTCTGCTATGTCTTTTTTGACTGGTGCGACTTATACTGTTTTTCAGAGCATTAAAAGTACCTGTAATTGAATTAGATACACTAGATACATTAGATAGATGTGTTTTTTGCCTCTGACTCTCGCGCACTGATTAACTCATATTTGCGTCGCATTTGGGATTTGTATCCGTGATTCTCTCTCTGGTCTTGAAAAAAACCTAACCCTAACAAAGAAAAAAGACCACAAAAGAGTAACTAAAGAAGCATAAACATGTTCCATTGCGTCTTTTACATCAACCTCACATTTGCTAACTAAAGTATCCCATTGTTATCTATCAAATCCTTTCAAATCCCATATTCCCGTCAAATGCGTTACCTTTATCCATTATGGACCGCAGCGCTCGGTAATGGGATGGCCTGCGCTCCTCTCGTCCATTAAAGACAGCACGTGTCTCAAAGTGCAGGGCGCGGACTGCACTTGTTCCACCAATTCCCACCTTTAATGACGACCACGTGGCAGAGAAAGAGGAACAGCGTGCTTTTATTTTGTATAATTCACGTGTACTTTGCAGAGATTCCTCGCACAGCTCCGTTTCTCCTTCTTCTACAACCGTTTCCTTCTTCTTCTTCTTCTTCTTCTTCTTCTTCTTCTTCTTCTTCTTCTTCTTCTTCTTCTTCTTCTTCTTCTTCTTCTTCTTCTTCTTCTCCTTCTTCTTCTTCTGCTTTAATAGATGAGGGCGTTGGGGTTTCACGCTGAGAGATACAGTAAACTTGAAAAGGAATCATGTTTGAGCGCTCTAAAGCCGTTCATCTCCACATCAGAGGCGTCTGTGGAAAACGTGAGGACGGTCTGGACACATCAGCTGCGCTTTGTCTCCCTCTAGTGGTCGAGAAAACGCCACGAGAGTCGAAAAGAGTCAATGATTAGTTTGAACAAATCCAATTAAACAAATTGGAGCGTCGAGATGGCGTCATAAGCTGATCGTGACGTAAGATTCTGCTGAGACTGTGGCGGCAAAAGCGTTTCTTTTTGTACAAATGTTGAATTAGAAATGTCACTTATTGCCTCTATTCAAGCTTCAAACAGTTTCGATTTCAAGCGAAAAGGATGATTTGCGTGAAACGTGTCGATCACAACATCAGAAACTAGATGAAGCATTAACAAGAAGCAGTCATAAAATAGCAGTATAAATAAAATATACAAAATCCAAGGACA
The DNA here is from genome assembly GCF_026437365.1 of Eucyclogobius newberryi. Classification (NCBI taxonomy): domain Eukaryota; kingdom Metazoa; phylum Chordata; class Actinopteri; order Gobiiformes; family Gobiidae; genus Eucyclogobius; species Eucyclogobius newberryi. Next base: position 1,977,786 of record NW_027315779.1, read on the forward strand.
AGTCACAAATAAAGTAAAGACAGAAGAGAAAAATACATTCATAAATCATTATTATGAGGCTGAGCAAAATAATATGTCTGTTTGCTGTAACCCGACCGACCCGCTATGAAACCAGCCGACTGAAAAATAAATATCAGCATTTTGATGAAAAAATTAATCAATTATTTCGCGACTCACCAACCAGTCTGTCCTGAACCACCACATGTATCAAATATTTTTATCACGCTCGTAACACATGCGCGTCATCATTTTCAGTCCTCCACATGCGTCTGTAACAAAACAGACCGCGCGTGGGAGTCGTCATATTGCCTTTGACTAGTTGGTTTGCCCTTGTCGGCGCCACTGACATGTCCAGAGTAATGCCAGGCTCTGTCAGGGTGTGAAATTTGACTTACACAAATGCATTCTAGGATTGACACACGCCCAGTAGCGTCATCACAACAAACATGGCGGCGCCCGCCCCCCCCCGCATGTTCCCCCCATTCGCCTTCGCTACCAAAATAAAGGCTAACGACGTACAAAAGGTCGATTGAAATGTCTTAAAATCGTGAGATTTAGTCTCCCGATCGGGTTGATAGAGACGTTTTCCGTCATTGACTGTTGAAGCCTGACCCCTGGTGGTCACTCCGACTCAAAAAATGACAAAATTTTGATCTTTTTTTTGCCTTCAAAGTGAAAAAAAATAAGAATTTTCCTACCGCCCGAGCCAGATGAAAAATGTTGACTCGGGTTACAGCAAACAGACTATTTATTTGGGGCAGCCTTATTATTAACATTTGAAAGAAAGGATTGTCTGCAAAATATGCATCTGTCAGAAATAACTCCTTTGAGTGAGAATAGGCTCTTTTGTTATTTATGAATAGATTCTGCTGAATAAATAAAGCCATACACTGCACAAAAAATACACTTGGCTCAAACTATTAGAATGAAACAAGAAACCTTTTGTCCCAACAACAACCAAGAACTGCGTTCACATAAACAAAGAGTTAGAAAGTTAGAGGGATTATTTCGTCGCTCTCACACAGAAGAATCCCTAAAAGCATGGAAAAGTTGCCTGCTGTCCTATAAGCAGGCTCTGCGTAAGGCCCAAACCAGATATTATTCAAATCTAATAGAAGTCAACAAAAGTAACACTAAATTCCTTTTCAGCACTGTAGCTAGGCTAACAAACTGTCACAGTGCAGTAGAGCCCTCAATCCCAGCTACACTTAGCTCTGATGATTTCCTCCCATTTTTTAACAATAAAATAAAAACAATCAGAGATAAATTAGATGAAATTACCCCCGCTATTAGCCCTGAACTAGCCCAAGTTGTAAATCTAACGTCCCATATAAATCCACCTGTAAACTTAGAAAGGTTCACAGCTGTTGATCAAGCAGAGATAACTTCAGCCATTATGTCCTCTAAAAGCTCAACTTGTGTCCTAGACCCCATTCCAAGCAGACTCCTCAAAGACATTCTTCCCCTAATTATAGACCCTATTCTTAATATAATAAATACTTCACTCCAAAGTGGCTATGTTCCACAGTCCTTCAAACATGCAGTCATTAAACCTCTTCTGAAAAAGCCTAATCTAGATCCCGACCTATTGGTAAACTACAGACCTATTTCAAATCTTCCCTTCGTCTCTAAAATCCTTGAAAAAGTTGTAGTAAAACAGCTTTGTCGCCACCTGCAGGACAATAACTTATTTGAAGTTTTCCAGTCAGGGTTCAGAGCCCACCACAGCACTGAAACTGCACTAGTTAAAGTCACAAATGATTTGTTATTAACCGCTGACGATGGACTGGTCTCAATCCTGGTTCTGTTGGACCTCAGCGCAGCGTTTGACACCATCGACCACAACATTCTACTGCAGAGGTTAGAATGTGATGTAGGTGTTGGAGGAACAGCCCTCAGCTGGTTTAAATCCTATCTATCTGATAGGTTCCAATTTGTTAATGTAAACCAGAGCTCCTCACCAAGCTCTAAAGTAATTTACGGTGTGCCACAGGGTTCGGTACTCGGTCCAATTCTGTTTACTCTTTATATGCTGCCGTTAGGCAACATTATCAGAAAGCATGACATTAACTTCCACTGCTATTTATCAATGAAACCTGATCAGAGCGATCAAGTAGACAGACTTAGTGCTTGTGTGAAGGAGATAAAAACCTGGATGACACTTAACTACCTGCTTCTTAACCCTGAAAAAACCGAGGTCATTGTGCTTGGCCCTAAGCATCTACGAGACGCTCTATCTGAGCAGATAGTCACACTGGACAATGTCAGTGTAGCCTCCAGTTCTACTGTAAGAAACCTTGGAGTCTTATTTGACCAGGAGCTCTCATTTAAAGCTCATATAAATCAAGCTTGTAAAACAGCCTATTTCCATTTGCGCAACATAGCCAAAATCAGAAGAATCCTGCCTAAAAGTGATGCCGAAAAACTTATCCATGCATTTGTAACGACTAGATTAGACTACTGTAACTCCCTGCTTGCAGCGTGTCCTAAAAGCTCCATAAAAAGCTTTCAACTGGTTCAAAATGCAGCAGCAAGATTACTAACAGGAACAAAAAGAAGAGAGCACATTACCCCGGTGCTGAAGTCTCTTCACTGGCTCCTGTCGAGTCTAGAATCAAATTCAAAATTCTACTCTTGACCTACAAAGCCATAAATGACATGGCCCCATCCTACCTCAAAGATGCTATAGAACCATATCATCCAAACAGAGCTCTTCGCTCTCAGAATGCCGGCCTTCTGGTGGTGCCAAGAGTCTCTAAAAGTACTGTAGCAGGTAGAGCGTTTAGCTACCAAGCCCCTGTGTTATGGAATCAGCTCCCGACCCATGTTAAATATGCTGACACAGTCTCTTCATTTAAGTCCAGGCTTAAAACGTTCCTCTTCGAAATCGCTTATGGTCAGACTAGTTAGGAACAGAAACATAAACCCACAGCTTTAGCTACGCTGCCCTAGGAGTAACTTGCTGGGGGAAGTATGACAGCTTGAGCACTATCCTCTTCAGTCGAAATCGTTGAATGACAAAGTGAATCATTTGAAATGTTGCATTTGACGTAATTGCGCTGAGCCTCCACACCTTTAATTAGACCTAGAATATTAATATTAGGTTGGTATAACATCAATATGCCTGAATCTTCCCGATTTCACATTAAAAAGTACTACTTTTTGTTGTTCGGGCCGACATAGCAGGAAGCTGGAGGGCCAACAAAAATTGGTTTGAGGGTCGCATTTGGCCCCAGGGCCCTAGTTTGGAGATGCCTGCTTTAAATGATACAATCTCATCTGTCTCGTCTCGTCCCTAAAAGCGTTGGAGAAGTCTTTACTTAAGTCATATTCTTCTTTCCTGTCTCGTTCGGATTGAAGTAGAAGCTCCACGGACTCCACCGATCAGCCCCTAATCCTCCCCGACGTGACGAGCATTAATCCCAACAGGAATCTGAAGAATCTGGAGAGTTTAGGGTGTTTTACTCTCCCTCCTGTGCCCCGTTAATAACTCCAGTACAGTAGCTTTTATCTTCAACAGGCCTCACAGGTCCAACACAGCTCGAATATTGCGCTGCAGGTTTACAAAGCGCAAACTATCATTCACATTTTGACAAATCAGGCAGGAAAAGCGCGTACTGCCGTGCATTGTGCGGTCGGTCGTCAACACAACGGAGCTACGAGCGTGAGTTCTTTTATTTATCGCGCCTCGTCCGATTGTGACCGTTTCAATTTCAACCTCCGTGAAATGTCGGATAAACTGTGAGTACAATTCAAATGTCGGTGACCCCGTTATGCCGTCTAATCTCTGGACAAGACGATTATCTGAGGAGACGGAGGAAGGATTAATCCACGAGTGCAGATTAAGAGAGCAGCAGCGAGATCATACGGCGCAGCGAGGTCAAACATCTCCGACGGATACACACCAGGGATTCGTTCTGTTTGGTTTAAATCAGCTCAACAGAAGTACAGTTTTTGATGTTTGATTTGGAAAGCGTACGAGTGGTCGCTTACATGAACTTTGACCCTGAGAAAAGTCCAGCTCATGATCGTCTGTTTCCAAAGCCGAGGGACACTCAATTAAGAAAGTGTATTTGTGAAAAACATTGTGCAAAATGTGAAGAATACTTGATCAAATCGATGGAAGAGGACGATCGATCAGTGCGTTCTCTGTGTTTGAGTCACATCAGACGGAGGATTAAAGATAACCTGGGGCCCAGTGTTTGGAGAAGACAGCCAAAAGTCTTTAATGAAATATGCTTAAAGTCGTATGACGATAAAGACACAATTATAAAAATGCATCACACTTGTTTGGCACTTTACAAGCCAAATAAAGCACCGTTTCTCTCGTTGACAAAATCACAACTATATTTAAATTGTTCCAAAATACATCCCCTCACTTCTGCTGCTGAAGTCACGGTGTCTTTTAGTGGCCTCTACAGGTCGCTGGGCAGTACTGCGTGGGAAGCTTGGTTCTTCTTCTCCTGCAGCTGCTCAGTTTGTGACGGTGTTCAGAGGCTCGTTCATGCTCCGCCCTCATAACATGAGCTTTTAGAACCAGAGCGGACAGCAGCTTCTTTTAGAGCTCTGCACATGCTCTGAGGACCACACCGCCTCAAACCCAGAGATCTGAGCTCAAACCACGCTGAATAAACGCTAAATCAAGGACGTTTGCAGGTTTTGCCCTGACTGAGCATGTGCAGAGGAGAAGCGAAGCAACAGCAGCGCCAAGTTTCAACAAAAGCACTTCAAAACGATCTTTTAGAGACAAGTCTTTGTTTGTAGCTGAGGCTCTGGTCACGTTTGTAATGATTAGACGTTAGTTAGAAATACAGGCAGACATTTAACAACGTAGAGCGCTAAATTGTGTAAAGAATTGATGGGCGAAGTATTCAATCCATCCCGCAGTGTCAACATGAGCTGTATTGTAGTTCAGCTCGGTCGGACAGGCATTGGCCCTTCACTTGGGAGAGCGCGGGCTTCGAGTGCCACCTCTGTTTGTTTTCTTTCACTTAAGCGTGTGAGGGTTAAATATTGACACACCCTAAATCTGCTCGACCATCCATAAAAGTGACCGCACGCTTCTGATTTATATTAACGATGTATTTGGACCACAGCATAGAATGAGTTAATCTGCCTTTTCTCTTTTTATTAATCCTTCTCATATATTTTTTGTGCAGGATCCTAAATGTGATGGTGTGGATGGTTTTTAATCGAATTGACCAGCAGGTGTCACTCCTCTCAGTATTAAAACACTTCTTCTTCCTCTGCTACTCCCCACTTCAGGTCCATATCTGCTCCGCCTTTAAAACTAACTTCAACATGAACTAATCTTTAACTTTTAGGTCATGGGTGATGGGACAAGCTCCGCCACCTCAACATAAATGTGATTTGTTTTGAATGTGATGAATGTGTAATTTCACTGATGTTTTTATTAAGAAACGTATTGTCCATGGACGGAACTATATTAAAAATAAATCACATTTTGTATTATAAAAAATGTCTAGGTGCCTCTTGTCAACAACGTATCTGTGTATCTTTCTATTGTTTTTCATATGGTCCTGGTATTAATGCCCAGGTGGCGTTGCTGGTCCTCTGAATGGGTTTTAACAGTAACAGCTAAAGGTAAAACACCCCTGACTTGCCACATAAACAAGGGCGTATCAGTCAACGAAGAACTTCTTTCTTAGTCCTACACCGTCATTATGATTCATAACGCTCGGTATAAGCTTCTGTAGCCACAACTGCCCTGGAAACGAGGCCGCCAACCTACGCCATGGGCCTCTCCGACCACCAAACCAGTTCAGAGCCGGATGATTCGTCTCTGACCTCATAAAATGACCATGAAAAAAGAAACATTAGCGTATTTGCCTGTTGTTGGTTCAGAACGTGCCGTGATCGTTCCGTCCAAGGACGTCAGATCAGCGCAGTTTATCACAGTCGCAGATAATGACGGATCTGCCCCGTACATTCTGTTCCTTGGACGGACGTATACGTTTAAATAATCCGGGGTGGAGACAGCGCGGCAGGAGAGGGGGCCCCCGCCAGATCAAAAAGGAAAAAAGACCCGAGGTGGGCCCAGGCGCGGGAGGGTTTTGCGATCAAAGCGGTGAACATAATGGGCCCGTCCGAGTGCGCCGAGCTCTTCTGACAGCGGCGGTTTGCTCCAGAGGCGACCGCCACTGATTCACACGGCGGCGACGGGCGAGCAGCCGGGGGTCAAAGTTCGGCAGACGTCTGAGGGCCGGGATCGGGTTAAAGGGACAAAAAGTGGGTTCGGAAAGCATGCAGCGTCCGTTCAAATACTTCAAAAATACTTCTGTTTGATGATGTGAATATCGTATAAAGTCGAGCAGCTGGTTTTGCTTGACATAAAAGTGAAAGTTCAGTTGAATATAAGATTATTTCAACAGTACGGACGGAAACGTTTTTGCTCAATGGCCGTGGCAAGTCTTTTTCAAAAGTTATAGTGCTGTTATTCTGGTTATTGTGCTTGTTCGGCGCTAAATAATGGTTGTTTTTTGAGATTGTGTGGGAGGGTGTCGTGCACAGATGGGGAGCAAAAGCAAATGTTGTCGTTGGTTTTATCTTCCACTTGTCTGCACAGTTTTTCTGACTTTTCACCTTTCAAACCGTGTATTATGTTGCTGTTCTTCATCATTATGGGTTGATTTTGTTGTATTCTCATGACAAATATCGTAGTTTAGTTTAGTTAAGTGTTAATGTTGTATGTATTTATCGCACATTCACAAAGAAAAGTGAACACAGTGTAAGTTATAATATTGTATAATACTTTTTGTCACATGCGGAACGAGAGTGAGAAGAAGTTTGACCTTATTTAATTCCCTCCCTTTTAAATCAATATCATTTACTCACACAACAGAAGAAGAAACACACAACAGAAGAAGAAACACACAACAGAAGAAGAAGAAACACACAACAGAAGAAGAAGAAACACACAACAGAAGAAAGAAGAAGAAGAAACACACAACAGAAGAAGAAACACACAACAGAAGAAGAAGAAACACACAACAGAAGAAGAAGAAACACACAACAGAAGAAGAAACACACAACAGAAGAAAGAAGAAGAAGAAACACACAACAGAAGAAGAAACACACAACAGAAGAAGAAACACACAACAGAAGAAGAAGAAACACACAACAGAAGAAAGAAGAAGAAGAAACACACAACAGAAGAAGAAACACACAACAGAAGAAGAAGAAACACACAACAGAAGAAGAAACACACAACAGCAGAAGAAGAAACACACAACAGAAGAAAGAAGAAGAAACACACAACAGAAGAAGAAGAAACACACAACAGAAGAAAGAAGAAGAAGAAACACACAACAGAAGAAGAAGAAACACACAACAGAAGAAGAAACACACAACAGAAGAAGAAGAAACACACAACAGAAGAAAGAAGAAGAAGAAACACACAACAGAAGAAGAAGAAACACACAACAGAGCAATTATTGGCCTCTAAACAAGGATTATAAAGTGCACTGGATTATAAAGTGCACTGTATTACAAAGTGCACTGTATTATAAAGTGCACTGGATCATAAAGTGCACTGGATAATAAAGTGCACTGGATTATAAAGTGCACTGGATTATAAAGCGCACTGTATTACAAAGTGCACTGGATTATAAAGCGCACTGTATTACAAAGTGCACTGGATTACAAAGTGTACTGTATTACAAAGTGCACTGGATTATAAAGTGCACTGGATTATAAAGTGCACTGGATTATAAAGTGCACTGGATTATAAAGTGCACTGGATTATAAAGTGCACTGGATAATAAAGTGCACTGAATTATAAAGTGCACTGGATTAGAAAGTGCACTGGATTATAAAGTGCACTGGATTAGAAAGTGCACTGGATTACAAAGTGCACTGGATTATAAAGTGCACTGGATTATAAAGTGCACTGGATTATAAAGTGCACTGGATTATAAAGTGCACTGGATTATAAAGTGCACTGGATAATAAAGTGCACTGAATTATAAAGTGCACTGGATTAGAAAGTGCACTGGATTACAAAGTGCACTGGATTATAAAGTGCACTGGATTATAAAGTGCACTGGATTATAAAGTGCACTGGATTATAAAGTGCACTGGATTATAAAGTGCACTGGATAATAAAGTGCACTGAATTAGAAAGTGCACTGGATTACAAAGTGCACTGGATTATAAAGTGCACTGGATTATAAAGTGCACTGGATTATAAAGTGCACTGGATTATAAAGTGCACTGGATAATAAAGTGTACTGTATTACAAAGTGCACTGGATTACAAAGTGTACTGTATTACAAAGTGCACTGGATTATAAAGTGCACTGGATAATAAAGTGTACTGTATTACAAAGTGCACTGGATTATAAAGTGCACTGGATTATAAAGTGCACTGGATAATAAAGTGTACTGTATTACAAAGTGCACTGGATTACAAAGTGTACTGTATTACAAAGTGCACTGGATTATAAAGTGCACTGGATAATAAAGTGTACTGTATTACAAAGTGCACTGGATTATAAAGTGCACTGGATTATAAAGTGCACTGGATTATAAAGTGCACTGGATAATAAAGCGCACTGGATAATAAAGCGCACTGTATTACAAAGTGCACTGGATTATAAAGTGCACTGGATTATAAAGTGCACTGGATTATAAAGTGCACTGGATAATAAAGCGCACTGGATTCCAAAGTGCACTGGATTATAAAGTGTACTGTATTATAAGGAGCACTGTCGCTTTTTGTGAAAATTAAAGGCGCCTTATAGTCTGGAAAATACGGTAAAGGATTTAGAGTCTGTTGTGGTCTGAAACCCAGTAATAACTCTACACTGGTTACATAACATACATTATGTAATGTAGCATAACAGTAATGTAATGTTACTCGTTATGTTGAAATTGATTCTGGACAAAGTTACAGGGTTCAGAATAAGCGGTATCACAAAATGCGACGCAATTTCTCTCAAATGTGATGCATTTGTCAGAAAAAAGTGCTTTTGTATCGCAGCTTTTGCGATACAAAAATGTGTGTTCAATTGTGTAACCAAAGCGCCTAAAAGTACTGATCACTGGTCAATCGATCGTCAATAACATCATGACACATGTAGGACGCTGTGTTGTCATGACTCCCGCTGCTGCCTCAGATCACGAGTCTGAAAGTGGGAGGAGCCACGTGCGGTAAAGTTAGCGTCAGATTCAGACTTCTGAGGTCAATAGCTCCTAAACGCAAAAGTCTTTGCAGATCATTCACAGCCAAAATATTCATATTTACACTGCCAAGTGACACAACCTCGTTTTTAACAATCAGATGCGTATTTTGGGCGCAGCGAATCACACGGCTCCGAATGTTCGCTGAGCACACCTAAGCACTTGCTGAGACAAGTGCTTAGGGACCGTCATCAAATGTGCAGCCGGAGCAGAGGCGAGTGCTTAGGGACCATCATCAAATGTGCAGCCGGAGCTGAGGCGAGTGCTTAGGGACCGTCATCAAATGTGCAGCCGGAGCTGAGGCGAGTGCTTAGGGACCGTCATCAAATGTGCAGCCGGAGCTGAGGCGAGTGCTTAGGGACCGTCATCAAATGTGCAGCCGGAGCTGAGGCGAGTGCTTAGGGACCGTCATCAAATGTGCAGCCGGAGCGGTGACGAGAGTACTTAGGGACCGTCATCAAGTAGAAAAACGAAAAATGGAATGGAACGTCAAATAGAGCGGTACAATTTGAATAACACATAAAATACACCATGATGGACGCCACAGCAACCTGTATTTTTCCATCAGAAGCTTAATACATATTTTTGTGAGTTTAAAGACAATTAATATGTAAATGAGACGCCTGAGAATAGTCATCTGATTGATGATGATATGGAAGAAAGTTGTAAATAAGGCCATCTGACTTTGTGTTGATTAATTTGTTCAATAATTAATTTTATTTGCAAGTTTTGTTTAAAGAAAAAATGTTTTAAAGGTGTTTAAAAGTTAATTTGTAAGAGTTTTCTTTAATAGAATGTTTACAAATACATTTTAAATAAATAATCATGTTATATCAATGGAAAATATTGATTGTTAGTCACTTTCGTGTTTTGCTATGCAATTATGAAATTGCTATACAAATTTCGAAAAATTAACGGATTGTTTAGCAGCTGCTGCTGCACAAGTGAAAATCCTTAATCTGAGCCCTGAAGTTATAAAGTTACGCATAAAGTTCAGTTGTATTATTATTGGTGTAATCCCTCATTCGTCCAGGTGTTTTTTTTTTTTCTAACTTTGTCCAGATGACTACAACTGAAGCTTTTTCTACTTTGTATTATTATTATTATTATTATTATTATTATTATTATTATGTCGTATTGTCATATTATGAATAAATAACATGTCCCAAACAAGGCCTAAATATTTCATAACTTTATCTCCTCCTGGCGCCTGTTTTATCAAGACTTTTTTTAGAATTTCTATCGGTAAATTACTTCTTTCATTTGTCGCCTATTTCACTATTATTTTCTTTTTACATCTTCTACGGTCGTTACAGCCGACTCGACCACGAACAAATATGTGGTTAATGGGGAAAAAAGGCTCGATATTTGGACAAGCAAACGTGAGAAAACGGTCGATTTTGCGGAGGAATAAGACAAAGACAAAGAACTGAAATCCTTGAACTCCAATTGCCCCGCCCACTTTCACAGTTCAAAGCTCAGATATTACACAACCTGCTCCGAGCACGTAGTCAAAAACAAACACTTCTCTCCAAGTACACAAGCTCCGAGTACATGTACAGTAGATATTCTCACCGCAAACAAAACACAATGTTCAAGCTGGAAAAAGAAAAAATACTAATACTAAACGATTTAAAAGTACAATTTCAATGGGTTCTTATAGACATGTCATGACTATTAGGTTCATCGAGAATCGTCATTATTTAGGCCACGAGAACAAAGAACAAAGAAATAATAATGATTGTGACCATTTTCGAAGACAATCTAAATGTTTTGTCACATTAACATCTATTTAATTTGTCATTCAGAGATTTTGATGGCATAAAGCGTCACAAATTTGAGAAATAACGATGTGTTTTTGTGTGTTGAAAATTTAAAAATGTACCTCCTGTTTGAGGAAGGCCTGAGTCATTGTGAATGTTTGTCATTTTCTCCCAATTATTAATCCCTTAGTTGTATGTCGTGTGTGTTTTTTACACTCGCAGCTCAGTTTGGGGACTTTTTAACAGAAGAGGAAGTAACGGAGCTAAAAAACCCACAAAATGACCGATCAAAAGGAGTATTTGTCCTGCCAAATGGTTTGACTCCTGCTGAAAACATGAGCCGGCTGTGTTCCCGCTGAAGTGAAAGAGCAGAGCAAACACGAGCCTTTGAAAGCAGCAAGAGCAGGTCCAAACTCCGGGGTTACGTCGGGTCAAGGGAACAGAAACGCTCCACGTTACTTCACGTGAAACCTGGAGATGTGCTCCAAACTGGAGAGGGAAAAGAACGGGCGTGGAGCGGGTTTAAATACTTATATACAGTTACAATTTACAAGTAAACATACAGTATCATCAGGATTTACAAAAGTCTATTTCAATACCATTTTTGAAGTACTTGCTTAGAAATGTACTTTAAGAGTAAAAAGTTCAAGTATGTAACACTGATTTTGAGAATTATTCACAATCGTCGTATTAAGTGCGATATCGCCTGCTCAGGCTGAATATGTCACTTTTAATCCCATTTTATGTCGTTTGTCACTTGAGTTCAGTCTGCTCGTTCTGCCTCAATAATATTTGACCTTCTGAGTACCACCAGATCTGAAGCAGGTCTAAACCAGGTCTAAAGCAGGTCTAAAGCAGGTCTAAAGCAGGTCTAAACCAGGTCTAAAGCAGGTCTAAAGCAGGTCTAAAGCAGGTCTAAAGCAGGTCTAAACCAGGTCTAAAGCAGGTCTAAACCAGGTCTAAACCAGGTCTAAACCAGGTCCAAACCGGGTCTAAAGCGGGTCTAAACCAGGTCTAAAGCAGGTCTAAAGCAGGTCTAAAGCAGGTCTAAAGCAGGTCTAAACCAGGTCTAAAGCAGGTCTAAAGCAGGTCTAAAGCAGGTCTAAACCAGGTCTAAAGCAGGTCTAAACCAGGTCTAAACCAGGTCTAAACCAGGTCCAAACCGGGTCTAAAGCGGGTCTAAACCAGGTCTAAACCAGGTCTAAACCAGGTCTAAAGTAGGTCTAAAGCAGGTCTAAAGCAGGTCTAAACCAGGTCTAAAGCGGGTCTAAAGCGGGTCTAAACCAGGTCTAAAGTGGGTCTAAACCAGGTCTAAACCAGGTCTAAAGCAGGTCTAAAGCAGGTCTAAAGCAGGTCTAAACCAGGTCTAAAGCAGGACTAAAGTGGGTCTAAACCAGGTCTAAACCAGGACTAAAGTGGGTCTAAACCAGGTCTAAAGCAAGTCTAAACCAGGTCTAAACCAGGTCTACAGTGGGTCTAAAGCAGGTCTAAACCAGGTCTAAAGTGGGTCTAAACCAGGTCTAAACCAGGTCCAAACCAGGTCTAAAGCGGGTCTAAACCAGGTCTAAAGCAGGTCTAAACCAGGTCTGTAGCAGGTCTAAACCAGGTCTAAAGCAGGTCTGAAGCAGGTCTGAAGCGGGTCTAAACCAGGTCTAAAGCAGGACTAAAGTGGGTCTGAAGCAGGTCTAAAGCGGGTCTAAAGCAGGTCTAAAGCAGGTCTAAAGCAGGTCTAAACCAGGTCTAAAGCAGGTCTAAAGCAGGTCTAAAGCAGGTCTAAAGCAGGTCTAAACCAGGTCTAAAGCAGGTCTAAACCAGGTCTAAACCAGGTCTAAACCAGGTCCAAACCGGGTCTAAAGCGGGTCTAAACCAGGTCTAAAGCAGGTCTAAAGCAGGTCTAAAGCAGGTCTAAAGCAGGTCTAAACCAGGTCTAAAGCAGGTCTAAAGCAGGTCTAAAGCAGGTCTAAACCAGGTCTAAAGCAGGTCTAAAGCAGGTCTAAAGCAGGTCTAAACCAGGTCTAAAGCAGGTCTAAACCAGGTCTAAACCAGGTCTAAACCAGGTCCAAACCGGGTCTAAAGCGGGTCTAAACCAGGTCTAAACCAGGTCTAAACCAGGTCTAAAGCAGGTCTAAACAGGTCTAAAGCAGGTCTAAACCAGGTCTAAAGCGGGTCTAAAGCGGGTCTAAACCAGGTCTAAAGTGGGTCTAAACCAGGTCTAAACCAGGTCTAAAGCAGGTCTAAAGCAGGTCTAAAGCAGGTCTAAACCAGGTCTAAAGCAGGACTAAAGTGGGTCTAAACCAGGTCTAAACCAGGACTAAAGTGGGTCTAAACCAGGTCTAAAGCAAGTCTAAACCAGGTCTAAACCAGGTCTACAGTGGGTCTAAAGCAGGTCTAAACCAGGTCTAAAGTGGGTCTAAACCAGGTCTAAACCAGGTCCAAACCAGGTCTAAAGCGGGTCTAAACCAGGTCTAAAGCAGGTCTAAACCAGGTCTGAAGCAGGTCTAAACCAGGTCTAAAGCAGGTCTAAAGTGGGTCTGAAGCAGGTCTGAAGCGGGTCTAAACCAGGTCTAAAGCAGGACTAAAGTGGGTCTGAAGCAGGTCTAAAGCGGGTCTAAAGCGGGTCTAAACCAGGTCTAAAGCAGGACTAAAGTGGGTCTGAAGCGGGTCTAAAGAGGGTCTAAAGCAGGTCTGAAGCAGGTCTAAAGCGGGTCTAAAGCAGGTCTAAACCAGGTCTTAAGCGGGTCTAAAGCAGGTCTAAACCAGGTCTTAAGCGGGTCTAAAGCAGGTCTAAAGCAGGTCTGAAGCAGGTCTAAAGCGGGTCTAAAGCAGGTCTAAACCAGGTCTTAAGCGGGTCTAAAGCAGGTCTAAACCAGGTCTTAAGCGGGTCTAAAGCAGGTCTAAAGCCTGACTATTCTAGGTGTAAATTAGATCCAAACCAGGTCTAAAGCAGGTCTAAAGCCTGACTATTTTAGGTGTAAATTAGATCTAAACCAGGTCTAAAGCAGGTCTAAACCAGGTCTAAAGCGGGTCTAAAGCGGGTCTGAAGCGGGTCTAAAGCGGGTCTAAAGCGGGTCTAAAGCGGGTCTGAAGCGGGTCTAAAGCGGGTCTAAAGCAGGTCTGAAGCAGGTCCGAAGCCTGACTATTTTAGGTGTAAATTAGATCTAAACCGGGTCTAAAGCAGGTCTAAAGCCTGACTATTTTAGGTGTAAATTAGATCTAAACCAGGTCTAAAGCAGGTCTAAAGCCTGACTATTCTAGGTGTAAATTAGATCTAAACCAGGTCTAAAGCAGGTCTAAAGCCTGACTATTCTAGGTGTAAATTAGATCTAAACCAGGTCTAAAGCAGGTCTAAAGCCTGACTATTCTAGGTGTAAATTAGATCTAAACCAGGTCTAAAGCAGGTCTAAAGCCTGACTATTTTAGGTGTAAATTAGATCCAAACCGGGTCTAAAGCAGGTCTAAAGCCTGACTATTTTAGGTGTAAATTAGATCTAAAGCAGGTCTAAAGCAGGTCTAAAGCCTGACTATTTTAGGTGTAAATTAGATCTAAAGCAGGTCTAAAGCAGGTCTAAAGCCTGACTATTTTAGGTGTAAATTAGATCTAAAGCAGGTCTAAAGCAGGTCTATTCACTTGTACGTAAGTGTAAGTTCATGTAAGTTCTACAGAAGGAATACCCAACGGACGACAGAAATGTGAATTAACGTTACTCTAAATTCACAAAATAATACAACTGCAGAGGAGCTACACGTACCACACTGTTCTAAATGTATCCATCCATTGTTTCCATTGCAGGAGTTTAACGTGGCAGATATATGTCAGACGTCAGAGGTGAATAATTTGTCTAATCTTAGTCCAATATTTATAGGAATTATTTACTTATTTTTTTCTCACTTAATGGCCCAGACAATTGGAAACAACAGAATTGTCACTATATTGTATCATCTTTATGCTTAAACATTTACACTTCTGTATATTCTTCGTACATACTGTGTCTTCTTTGTTCTTTATTTGGATATGCCTTTTACTTTATTCATCATGACTAAGGTTCCTAATAGCGTCCTCTTACTTTCCTCTGAAAACCACTTGCGGAAACTTAATAACATGTACGTTCCTGTGTGATAGCTGTGGCTTGAAGTAACAGTGTGATATGTTATGTACACAGGCTGCACGTTCCCACAGGTCCTCTCCATCCCGCTCGGATAAACACAGGACTGAGCACGGCTTTTATCAGCGCTCGACTTTTGACAGAGCCGGGTTCACAGAGCAGAGGCTTATCAGTCAGCTGTATGTGAGGGCCGAGAGTGCAGGAGCCAGAAGGGTTACAAAACACGCCGGTGATGTTGTTTTGACCCACAAAACACTGATAAAGCGATCGTCCTTCTGCAAACCCATCAGAGACGTGTCGATACGGGGCCATAAACGCCTCGGAATTAAACTATTACAGCACGAGAAGTGATTGGATTGTAAACGAAGGGGGGAAAAAGTGTGATAAATGTGTCTATTTTACCAGAGCTGTTGACAGTATTCTTATAATTGATAATTTATTGGATCGTAACAAGAATTTCAATTAAATTTGTCGACTGCCTTGAAAAAAAGACAATGTTTTAGTCCTAAAGAGCCTGAATTGAAATGAGACCTGACACTTAACCAAAAGCAAGTCTAAAGCGGGTCTAAAGCAGGTCTAAACCAGGTCTGAAGCGGGTCTAAAGCGGGTCTAAAGCAGGTCTTAAGCAGGTCTAAAGCGGGTCTAAAGCAGGTCTAAAGCAGGTCTTAAGCAGGTCTAAAGCGGGTCTAAAGCAGGTCTAAACCAGGTCTGAAGCGGGTCTAAAGCGGGTCTAAAGCAGGTCTTAAGCAGGTCTAAAGCGGGTCTAAAGCAGGTCTTAAGCAGGTCTAAAGCGGTTCTAAAGCAGGTCTAAACCGGGTCTAAAGCGGGTCTAAAGCGGGTCTAAAGCGGTTCTAAAGCGGGTCTAAAGCAGGTCTTAAGCAGGTCTAAAGCGGGTCTAAAGCAGGTCTAAAGCGGGTCTAAAGCAGGTCTAAACCAGGTCTGAAGCAGGTCTAAAGCAGGTCTGAAGCAGGTCTAAAGCGGGTCTAAAGCGGGTCTGAAGCAGGTCTGAAGCGGGTCTAAAGCGGGTCTAAAGCGGGTCTAAAGCAGGTCTAAACCGGGTCTGAAGCGGGTCTAAAGCGGGTCTAAAGCGGGTCTAAAGCGGGTCTAAAGCGGGTCTAAAGCGGGTCTAAAGCAGGTCTAAAGCGGGTCTAAAGCGGGTCTAAAGCGGGTCTAAAGCAGGTCTTAAGCAGGTCTAAAGCGGTTCTAAAGCGGGTCTAAAGCAGGTCTTAAGCAGGTCTAAAGCGGGTCTAAAGCAGGTCTAAACCAGGTCTGAAGCAGGTCTAAAGCAGGTCTGAAGCAGGTCTAAAGCGGGTCTAAAGCGGGTCTGAAGCAGGTCTGAAGCAGGTCTAAAGCGGGTCTAAAGCGGGTCTAAAGCGGGTCTAAAGCAGGTCTAAAGCAGGTCTAAACCAGGTCTGAAGCGGGTCTAAAGCGGGTCTAATGCGGGTCTAAAGCGGGTCTAAAGCGGGTCTAAAGCGGGTCTAAAGCGGGTCTAAAGCGGGTCTAAAGCGGGTCTAAAGCAGGTCTGAAGCAGGTCTAAACCAGGTCTAAAGCAGGTCTAAAGCGGGTCTAAAGCAGGTCTGAAGCAGGTCTACCCCAGGTCTAAAGCAGGTCTAAAGCGGGTCTAAAGCAGGACTAAAGCAGGTCTAAAGCAGGTCTAAAGCAGGTCTAAAGCGGGTCTAAAGCGGGTCTAAAGCAGGTCTGAAGCAGGTCTAAACCAGGTCTAAAGCAGGTCTAAAGCGGGTCTAAAGCGGGTCTAAAGCAGGTCTAAACCAGGTCTAAACCAGGTCTGAAGCGGGTCTAAAGCAGGTCTTAAGCGGGTCTAAAGCGGGTCTAAAGCAGGTCTAAACCAGGTCTGAAGCAGGTCTGAAGCGGGTCTGAAGCAGGTCTTAAGCGGGTCTAAAGCGTGTCCAAAGCAGGTCTAAAGCGGGTCTAAAGCAGGTCTAAACCAGGTCTAAACCAGGTCTGAAGCGGGTCTAAAGCAGGTCTTAAGCGGGTCTAAAGCGTGTCCAAAGCGGGTCTAAAGCGGGTCTAAAGCGGGTCTAAAGCAGGTCTAAACCAGGTCTGAAGCGGGTCTAAAGCGGGTCTAAAGCAGGTCTAAAGCAGGTCTAAAGCAGGTCTAAAGCGGGTCTAAAGCGGGTCTAAAGCAGGACTAAAGCGGGTCTAAACCAGGTCTAAAGCGGGTCTAAAGTGGGTCTAAAGCAGGTCTGAAGCAGGTCTAAAGCGGGTCTAAAGCGGGTCTAAAGCAGGTCTAAAGCAGGTCTAAACCAGGTCTAAAGCGGGTCTAAAGCGGGTCTAAAGCAGGTCTAAAGCAGGTCTAAAGCGGGTCTAAAGCAGGTCTGAAGCAGGTCTGAAGCAGGTCTGAACCAGGTCTGAAGCAGGTCTAAAGCGGGTCTAAAGCGGGTCTAAAGCAGGTCTGAAGCAGGTCTAAAGCGGGTCTAAAGCGGGTCTAAAGCAGGTCTAAAGCGGGTCTAAACCAGGTCTAAAGCGGGTCTAAAGCAGGACTAAAGCGGGTCTAAACCAGGTCTAAAGCGGGTCTAAAGCGGGTCTAAAGCAGGTCTAAAGCAGGTCTAAAGCAGGTCTAAACCAGGTCTAAAGCGGGTCTAAAGCAGGTCTGAAGCAGGTCTGAAGCAGGTCTGAAGCAGGTCTAAACCAGGTCTAAAGTGGGTCTAAAGCGGGTCTAAAGCAGGTCTGAAGCAGGTCTGAAGCAGGTCTAAACCAGGTCTGAAGCAGGTCTAAAGCAGGTCTAAAGCAGGTCTAAACCAGGTCTAAAGCGGGTCTAAAGCAGGTCTAAAGCAGGTCTTAAGCAGGTCTAAAGCGGGTCTAAAGCAGGTCTAAACCAGGTCTGAAGCGGGTCTAAAGCGGGTCTAAAGCAGGTCTCAAGCAGGTCTAAAGCGGGTCTAAAGCAGGTCTTAAGCAGGTCTAAAGCGGGTCTAAAGCAGGTCTAAACCGGGTCTAAAGCGGGTCTAAAGCGGGTCTAAAGCAGGTCTAAAGCGGGTCTAAAGCAGGTCTTAAGCAGGTCTAAAGCGGTTCTAAAGCGGGTCTGAAGCAGGTCTTAAGCAGGTCTAAAGCGGGTCTAAAGCAGGTCTAAACCAGGTCTGAAGCAGGTCTAAAGCGGGTCTAAAGCAGGTCTAAACCAGGTCTGAAGCAGGTCTAAAGCAGGTCTGAAGCAGGTCTAAAGCGGGTCTAAAGCGGGTCTGAAGCAGGTCAGAAGCGGGTCTAAAGCAGGTCTGAAGCAGGTCTAAAGCGGGTCTAAAGCGGGTCTAAAGCGGGTCTAAAGCAGGTCTAAACCGGGTCTGAAGCGGGTCTAAAGCGGGTCTAAAGCGGGTCTAAAGCGGGTCTAAAGCGGGTCTAAAGCGGGTCTAAAGCAGGTCTAAAGCGGGTCTAAAGCGGGTCTAAAGCGGGTCTAAAGCAGGTCTTAAGCAGGTCTAAAGCGGTTCTAAAGCGGGTCTAAAGCAGGTCTTAAGCAGGTCTAAAGCGGGTCTAAAGCAGGTCTAAACCAGGTCTGAAGCAGGTCTAAAGCAGGTCTGAAGCAGGTCTAAAGCGGGTCTAAAGCGGGTCTGAAGCAGGTCTGAAGCAGGTCTAAAGCGGGTCTAAAGCGGGTCTAAAGCGGGTCTAAAGCGGGTCTAAAGCAGGTCTAAACCAGGTCTGAAGCGGGTCTAAAGCGGGTCTAAAGCGGGTCTAAAGCGGGTCTAAAGCGGGTCTAAAGCGGGTCTAAAGCGGGTCTAAAGCAGGTCTAAAGCGGGTCTAAAGCGGGTCTAAAGCGGGTCTAAAGCAGGTCTGAAGCAGGTCTAAACCAGGTCTAAAGCAGGTCTAAAGCGGGTCTAAAGCAGGTCTGAAGCAGGTCTACCCCAGGTCTAAAGCAGGTCTAAAGCGGGTCTAAAGCAGGACTAAAGCAGGTCTAAAGCAGGTCTAAAGCAGGTCTAAAGCGGGTCTAAAGCGGGTCTAAAGCAGGTCTGAAGCAGGTCTAAACCAGGTCTAAAGCAGGTCTAAAGCGGGTCTAAAGCGGGTCTAAAGCAGGTCTAAACCAGGTCTAAACCAGGTCTGAAGCGGGTCTAAAGCAGGTCTTAAGCGGGTCTAAAGCGGGTCTAAAGCGGGTCTAAAGCAGGTCTAAACCAGGTCTGAAGCAGGTCTGAAGCGGGTCTAAAGCAGGTCTTAAGCGGGTCTAAAGCGTGTCCAAAGCGGGTCTAAAGCGGGTCTAAAGCAGGTCTAAACCAGGTCTAAACCAGGTCTGAAGCGGGTCTAAAGCAGGTCTTAAGCGGGTCTAAAGCGTGTCCAAAGCGGGTCTAAAGCGGGTCTAAAGCGGGTCTAAAGCAGGTCTAAACCAGGTCTGAAGCGGGTCTAAAGCGGGTCTAAAGCAGGTCTAAAGCAGGTCTAAAGCAGGTCTAAAGCGGGTCTAAAGCGGGTCTAAAGCAGGACTAAAGCGGGTCTAAACCAGGTCTAAAGCGGGTCTAAAGTGGGTCTAAAGCAGGTCTGAAGCAGGTCTAAAGCGGGTCTAAAGCGGGTCTAAAGCAGGTCTAAAGCAGGTCTAAACCAGGTCTAAAGCGGGTCTAAAGCGGGTCTAAAGCAGGTCTAAAGCAGGTCTAAAGCGGGTCTAAAGCAGGTCTGAAGCAGGTCTGAAGCAGGTCTGAAGCAGGTCTGAAGCAGGTCTGAACCAGGTCTGAAGCAGGTCTAAAGCGGGTCTAAAGCGGGTCTAAAGCAGGTCTGAAGCAGGTCTAAAGCGGGTCTAAAGCGGGTCTAAAGCAGGTCTAAAGCGGGTCTAAACCAGGTCTAAAGCGGGTCTAAAGCAGGACTAAAGCGGGTCTAAACCAGGTCTAAAGCGGGTCTAAAGCGGGTCTAAAGCAGGTCTAAAGCAGGTCTAAAGCAGGTCTAAACCAGGTCTAAAGCGGGTCTAAAGCAGGTCTGAAGCAGGTCTGAAGCAGGTCTGAAGCAGGTCTAAACCAGGTCTAAAGTGGGTCTAAAGCGGGTCTAAAGCAGGTCTGAAGCAGGTCTAAACCAGGTCTGAAGCAGGTCTAAAGCAGGTCTAAAGCAGGTCTAAACCAGGTCTAAAGCGGGTCTAAAGCAGGTCTAAAGCAGGTCTTAAGCAGGTCTAAAGCGGGTCTAAAGCAGGTCTAAACCAGGTCTGAAGCGGGTCTAAAGCGGGTCTAAAGCAGGTCTCAAGCAGGTCTAAAGCGGGTCTAAAGCAGGTCTTAAGCAGGTCTAAAGCGGGTCTAAAGCAGGTCTAAACCGGGTCTAAAGCGGGTCTAAAGCGGGTCTAAAGCAGGTCTAAAGCGGGTCTAAAGCAGGTCTTAAGCAGGTCTAAAGCGGTTCTAAAGCGGGTCTGAAGCAGGTCTTAAGCAGGTCTAAAGCGGGTCTAAAGCAGGTCTAAACCAGGTCTGAAGCAGGTCTAAAGCGGGTCTAAAGCAGGTCTAAACCAGGTCTGAAGCAGGTCTAAAGCAGGTCTGAAGCAGGTCTAAAGCGGGTCTAAAGCGGGTCTGAAGCAGGTCAGAAGCGGGTCTAAAGCAGGTCTGAAGCAGGTCTAAAGCGGGTCTAAAGCGGGTCTAAAGCGGGTCTAAAGCAGGTCTAAACCGGGTCTGAAGCGGGTCTAAAGCGGGTCTAAAGCGGGTCTAAAGCGGGTCTAAAGCGGGTCTAAAGCGGGTCTAAAGCAGGTCTAAAGCGGGTCTAAAGCGGGTCTAAAGCGGGTCTAAAGCAGGTCTTAAGCAGGTCTTAAGCAGGTCTAAAGCGGGTCTAAAGCAGGTCTAAACCAGGTCTGAAGCAGGTCTAAAGCAGGTCTGAAGCAGGTCTAAAGCGGGTCTAAAGCGGGTCTGAAGCAGGTCTGAAGCAGGTCTAAAGCGGGTCTAAAGCGGGTCTAAAGCGGGTCTAAAGCAGGTCTTAAGCAGGTCTAAAGCGGGTCTAAAGCAGGTCTAAACCAGGTCTAAAGCAGGTCTAAAGCAGGTCTTAAGCAGGTCTAAAGCGGGTCTAAAGCGGGTCTGAAGCAGGTCTGAAGCAGGTCTAAAGCGGGTCTAAAGCGGGTCTGAAGCAGGTCTGAAGCAGGTCTAAAGCGGGTCTAAAGCGGGTCTAAAGCGGGTCTAAAGCGGGTCTAAAGCAGGTCTAAACCAGGTCTGAAGCGGGTCTAAAGCGGGTCTAAAGCGGGTCTAAAGCGGGTCTAAAGCGGGTCTAAAGCGGGTCTAAAGCGGGTCTAAAGCAGGTCTAAAGCGGGTCTAAAGCGGGTCTAAAGCGGGTCTAAAGCAGGTCTGAAGCAGGTCTAAACCAGGTCTAAAGCAGGTCTAAAGCGGGTCTAAAGCAGGTCTGAAGCAGGTCTACCCCAGGTCTAAAGCAGGTCTAAAGCGGGTCTAAAGCAGGTCTGAAGAAGGTCTAAACCAGGTCTAAAGCAGGTCTAAAGCGGGTCTAAAGCGGGTCTAAAGCAGGTCTAAACCAGGTCTAAACCAGGTCTGAAGCGGGTCTAAAACAGGTCTGAAGCAGGTCTAAACCAGGTCTAAAGCAGGTCTAAAGCGGGTCTAAAGCGGGTCTAAAGCAGGTCTAAACCAGGTCTAAACCAGGTCTGAAGCGGGTCTAAAGCAGGTCTGAAGCGGGTCTAAAGCGGGTCTAAAGCGTGTCCAAAGCGGGTCTAAAGCGGGTCTAAAGCGGGTCTAAAGCAGGTCTAAACCAGGTCTGAAGCGGGTCTAAAGCGGGTCTAAAGCGGGTCTAAAGCAGGTCTAAACCAGGTCTGAAGCGGGTCTAAAGCGGGTCTAAAGCGTGTCCAAAGCGGGTCTAAAGCAGGTCTAAACCAGGTCTGAAGCGGGTCTAAAGCGGGTCTAAAGCGTGTCCAAAGCGGGTCTAAAGCGGGTCTAAAGCGGGTCTAAAGCAGGTCTAAACCAGGTCTGAAGCGGGTCTAAAGTGGGTCTAAAGCAGGTCTGAAGCAGGTCTAAAGCGGGTCTAAAGCGGGTCTAAAGCAGGACTAAAGCGGGTCTAAACCTGGTCTAAAGCGGGTCTAAAGCAGGTCTAAAGCGGGTCTAAAGCGGGTCTAAAGCAGGACTAAAGCGGGTCTAAACCAGGTCTAAAGCGGGTCTAAAGTGGGTCTAAAGCAGGTCTAAAGCGGGTCTAAAGCAGGTCTAAAGCAGGTCTAAAGCAGGTCTTAAGCAGGACTAAAGCGGGTCTAAACCAGGTCTAAAGCGGGTCTTAAGCAGGTCTAAAGCGGGTCTAAAGCAGGTCTAAAGCAGGTCTAAAGCAGGTCTAAAGCGGGTCTAAAGCGGGTCTAAAGCAGGACTAAAGCGGGTCTAAACCAGGTCTAAAGCGGGTCTAAAGTGGGTCTAAAGCAGGTCTGAAGCAGGTCTAAAGCGGGTCTAAAGCGGGTCTAAAGCAGGTCTAAAGCAGGTCTAAACCAGGTCTAAAGCGGGTCTAAAGCGGGTCTAAAGCAGGTCTAAAGCAGGTCTAAAGCAGGTCTAAACCAGGTCTAAAGCGGGTCTAAAGCAGGTCTGAAGCAGGTCTGAAGCAGGTCTGAAGCAGGTCTGAAGCAGGTCTGAACCAGGTCTGAAGCAGGTCTAAAGCGGGTCTAAAGCGGGTCTAAAGCAGGTCTGAAGCAGGTCTAAAGCGGGTCTAAAGCGGGTCTAAAGCAGGTCTAAAGCGGGTCTAAACCAGGTCTAAAGCGGGTCTAAAGCAGGACTAAAGCGGGTCTAAACCAGGTCTAAAGCGGGTCTAAAGCGGGTCTAAAGCAGGTCTAAAGCAGGTCTAAAGCAGGTCTAAACCAGGTCTAAAGTGGGTCTGAAGCAGGTCTGAAGCAGGTCTGAAGCAGGTCTAAAGCAGGTCTAAAGCAGGTCTAAAGCAGGTCTAAACCAGGTCTGAAGCAGGTCTAAACCAGGTCTAAACCAGGTCTAAACCAGGTCTAAAGTGGGTCTAAAGCGGGTCTAAAGCAGGTCTGAAGCAGGTCTAAACCAGGTCTGAAGCAGGTCTAAACCAGGTCTAAACCAGGTCTGAAGCAGGTCTAAAGCAGGTCTAAAGCAGGTCTAAACCAGGTCTGAAGCAGGTCTAAACCAGGTCTAAACCAGGTCTAAAGTGGGTCTAAAGCGGGTCTAAAGTGGGTCTAAAGCGGGTCTAAAGCGGGTCTAAAGCAGGTCTAAACCAGGTCTAAACCAGGTCTAAAGTGGGTCTAAACTATTACAGCACGAGAAGTGATTGGATTGTAAACGAATGGGGAAAAAGTGTGATAAATGTGTCTATTTTACCAGAGCTGTTGACAGTATTCTTATAATTGATAATTTATTGGATCGTAACAAGAATTTCAATTAAATTTGTCGACTGCCTTGAAAAAAAGACAATGTTTTAGTCCTAAAGAGCCTGAATTGAAATGAGACCTGACACTTAACCAGCGACTACATGGGCCTATGAGGAGCAGAAAGGGAATTTGACCCAATTCTTGTTGAATGTGACACTGTTGCTGCTGTAAAAGAATACTTATGTGCTTCTCTAATGTGGTCAGAATGCGATGACACGCTTCCTCTTTGTCAGGACAGAGTGACAGGTCCTTTTTCTGTCACTCTCGCATCGATTTGGAAGTTCACTTTAACACGACAAGAGCCACGCTGACACGTCCGGTCAAACGTTTCCACTGCGCCGGGCGGGAAAGTGCGTCTGGTTTTCATGGGTCACTTTGTAAGGGTTTTTGTGAATTATTTCAGTTTTGACTATTTAAACTCTGTGTGACAGGGTTAGACTACATATTTCAGATTTGACTAGACATTATATTATATTCAGATTTTACTAAACATTATATTATATTTCAGATTTTACTAGACATTATATTATATTCAGATTTTACTAAACATTATATTATATTTCAGATTTGACTAAACATTATATTATATTTCAGATTTTACTAGACATTATATTATATTTCAGATTTGACTAAACATTATATTATATTTCAGATTTGACTAAACATTATATTATATTTCAGATTTTACTAGACATTATATTATATTTCAGATTTGACTAAACATTATATTATATTTCAGATTTGACTAAACATTATATTATATTTCAGATTTTACTAGACATTATATTATATTTCAGATTTGACTAAACATTATATTATATTTCAGATTTTACTAAACATTACATTATATTTCAGATTTTACAAAATATTATATTATATTTCAGATTTTACTAAACATTATATTATATTCAGATTTTACTAGACATTATATTATATTCAGATTTTACTAGACATTATATTATATTCAGATTTTACTAGACATTATATTATATTCAGATTTTACTAGACATTATATTATATTTCAGATTTTACTAGACATTATATTATATTTCAGATTTGACTAAACATTATATTATATTTCAGATTTGACTAAACATTATATTATATTTCAGATTTTACTAAACATTACATTATATTTCAGATTTTACTAAACATTATATTATATTTCAGATTTTACTAAACATTATATTATATTCAGATTTTACTAGACATTATATTATATTTCACTCCAGTCCGGAACCCGTCTTTCACAACAATGTCTTCTGGTTAAAGCGCCTTGTGGGAACAGGTCGACTAAACGCCGGAGGGAAACGCACACTTGTGACACACATTCAGACTTATTACGTTACACAATTCACCAGCGCAAGTGCGAAGAGTCACGTGACCTGCCCACGTCAGGAGACGAGCCCCAAGGAAGTGTCTGTGGAGCTGATGTAACGAGGAAGTGTCTGTGGAGCTGATGTAATGAGGAAGTGTCTGTGGAGCTGATGTAATGAGGAAGTGTCTGTGGAGCTGATGTAACGAGGAAGTGTCTGTGGAGCTGATGTAATGAGGAAGTGTCTGTGGAGCTGATGTAATGAGGAAGTGTCTGTGGAGCTGATGTAACGAGGAAGTGTCTGTGGAGCTGATGTAATGAGGAAGTGTCTGTGGAGCTGATGTAACGAGGAAGTGTCTGTGGAGCTGATGTAATGAGGAAGTGTCTGTGGAGCTGATGTAACGAGGAAGTGTCTGTGGAGCTGATGTAACGAGGAAGTGTCTCTGGAGCTGATGTAACGAGGAAGTGTCTGTGGAGCTGATGTAACGAGGAAGTGTCTCTGGAGCTGATGTAACGAGGAAGTGTCTGTGGAGCTGATGTAACGAGGAAGTGTCTGTGGAGCTGATGTAACGAGGAAGTGTCTGTGGAGCTGATGTAACGAGGAAGTGTCTGTGGAGCTGATGTAACGAGGAAGTGTCTGTGGAGCTGATGTAACGAGGAAGTGTCTGTGGAGCTGATGTAATGAGGAAGTGTCTCTGGAGCTGATGTAACGAGGAAGTGTCTGTGGAGCTGATGTAACGAGGAAGTGTCTGTGGAGCTGATGTAACGAGGAAGTGTCTGTGGAGCTGATGTAACGAGGAAGTGTCTGTGGAGCTGATGTAACGAGGAAGTGTCTGTGGAGCTGATGTAACGAGGAAGTGTCTGTGGAGCTGATGTAATGAGGAAGTGTCTGTGGAGCTGATGTAACGAGGAAGTGTCTGTGGAGCTGATGTAACGAGGAAGTGTCTGTGGAGCTGATGTAACGAGGAAGTGTCTGTGGAGCTGATGTAATGAGGAAGTGTCTGTGGAGCTGATGTAACGAGGAAGTGTCTGTGGAGCTGATGTAACGAGGAAGTGTCTGTGGAGCTGATGTAACGAGGAAGTGTCTCTGGAGCTGATGTAATGAGGAAGTGTCTGTGGAGCTGATGTAACGAGGAAGTGTCTGTGGAGCTGATGTAATGAGGAAGTGTCTGTGGAGCTGATGTAATGAGGAAGTGTCTGTGGAGCTGATGTAATGAGGAAGTGTCTGTGGAGCTGATGTAACGAGGAAGTGTCTGTGGAGCTGATGTAATGAGGAAGTGTCTGTGGAGCTGATGTAACGAGGAAGTGTCTGTGGAGCTGATGTAACGAGGAAGTGTCTGTGGAGCTGATGTAACGAGGAAGTGTCTCTGGAGCTGATGTAATGAGGAAGTGTCTGTGGAGCTGATGTAACGAGGAAGTGTCTGTGGAGCTGATGTAATGAGGAAGTGTCTGTGGAGCTGATGTAATGAGGAAGTGTCTGTGGAGCTGATGTAATGAGGAAGTGTCTGTGGAGCTGATGTAACGAGGAAGTGTCTGTGGAGCTGATGTAATGAGGAAGTGTCTGTGGAGCTGATGTAATGAGGAAGTGTCTGTGGAGCTGATGTAACGAGGAAGTGTCTGTGGAGCTGATGTAACGAGGAAGTGTCTGTGGAGCTGATGTAATGAGGAAGTGTCTGTGGAGCTGATGTAACGAGGAAGTGTCTGTGGAGCTGATGTAACGAGGAAGTGTCTCTGGAGCTGATGTAACGAGGAAGTGTCTGTGGAGCTGATGTAACGAGGAAGTGTCTGTGGAGCTGATGTAACGAGGAAGTGTCTGTGGAGCTGATGTAACGAGGAAGTGTCTGTGGAGCTGATGTAACGAGGAAGTGTCTGTGGAGCTGATGTAACGAGGAAGTGTCTGTGGAGCTGATGTAACGAGGAAGTGTCTGTGGAGCTGATGTAACGAGGAAGTGTCTGTGGAGCTGATGTAACGAGGAAGTGTCTGTGGAGCTGATGTAACGAGGAAGTGTCTGTGGAGCTGATGTAACGAGGAAGTGTCTGTGGAGCTGATGTAACGAGGAAGTGTCTGTGGAGCTGATGTAACGAGGAAGTGTCTGTGGAGCTGATGTAACGAGGAAGTGTCTGTGGAGCTGATGTAATGAGGAAGTGTCTCTGGAGCTGATGTAATGAGGAAGTGTCTGTGGAGCTGATGTAACGAGGAAGTGTCTGTGGAGCTGATGTAATGAGGAAGTGTCTGTGGAGCTGATGTAATGAGGAAGTGTCTGTGGAGCTGATGTAACGAGGAAGTGTCTGTGGAGCTGATGTAATGAGGAAGTGTCTGTGGAGCTGATGTAACGAGGAAGTGTCTGTGGAGCTGATGTAACGAGGAAGTGTCTGTGGAGCTGATGTAACGAGGAAGTGTCTGTGGAGCTGATGTAACGAGGAAGTGTCTGTGGAGCTGATGTAACGAGGAAGTGTCTCTGGAGCTGATGTAACGAGGAAGTGTCTGTGGAGCTGATGTAACGAGGAAGTGTCTGTGGAGCTGATGTAACGAGGAAGTGTCTGTGGAGCTGATGTAACGAGGAAGTGTCTGTGGAGCTGATGTAACGAGGAAGTGTCTGTGGAGCTGATGTAACGAGGAAGTGTCTGTGGAGCTGATGTAACGAGGAAGTGTCTGTGGAGCTGATGTAACGAGGAAGTGTCTCTGGAGCTGATGTAACGAGGAAGTGTCTCTGGAGCTGATGTAATGAGGAAGTGTCTGTGGAGCTGATGTAACGAGGAAGTGTCTGTGGAGCTGATGTAATGAGGAAGTGTCTGTGGAGCTGATGTAATGAGGAAGTGTCTGTGGAGCTGATGTAATGAGGAAGTGTCTGTGGAGCTGATGTAACGAGGAAGTGTCTGTGGAGCTGATGTAACGAGGAAGTGTCTCTGGAGCTGATGTAACGAGGAAGTGTCTGTGGAGCTGATGTAACGAGGAAGTGTCTGTGGAGCTGATGTAACGAGGAAGTGTCTCTGGAGCTGATGTAACGAGGAAGTGTCTGTGGAGCTGATGTAACGAGGAAGTGTCTGTGGAGCTGATGTAACGAGGAAGTGTCTCTGGAGCTGATGTAACTGACTTTTTAATAGTTAAAGGGAACAAACACCAACAGATGCTGCACCTGCTTTTTTATTATTGACAAATTGTGATGAAAAATAGATATTGGTTTGGAGATATATGCGAAATAGAATGGACCAAATCTCCATCCATCTTCTTCCGCTTACCCGGGGCCGGTTCGTGGGGGCGGCAGTCTAAGCAGGGACTCCCAGAGTTCCCTCTCCCCAGACACTTCCTCCAACTCCTCCAGGGGGATCCTGAGGCGCTCCCAGGCCAGCTGAGAGACATAGTCCCTCCAGCGACACCTGGGTCTTCCACGGGGCTTCTTCCAGGTGGGACATGCCTGAAACACCGCCCGAGGGAGGCGCCCAGGAGGCTCCGGAACAGATGGAGGAGCAGCGGCTATACTCCGAGCTCCTCCCGTGTGAGGAAACTCATTTCGACCGCTTGTATCCGCGATCTTGTCCTTTCGGTCATTGCCCACAGCTCATGACCATAGGTGAGGTCAGAACGTAGACCGACCGGTAAATCCAGATCTTGACTCTTTACCACAAAAGTCCAACTGATCCAACTGTCAATCTCACGCTCCATCCTTCCATCCTTCCATCCTTCCATCCTTCCATCCTTCCATCCTTCCATCCTTCCATCCTTCCATCCTTTCATCCTTCCCTCGCTCGTGAACAAGACCATTGTGCCATTATTGTATTTAATGAAAAGAATAAACTTGCTGTGTAATTCTGGCTTTTAAGAAACATTTTTTTGGCCTTTTGAGGTTGTTATTTTACAGTGAACTTTGAACACATTTTGAACACATTTATGTTGGATTTCCATAATATTGTAATGAAAATAATAGAAATAACATTCAGGAAGGATTACACTGGGTTCATTTGTGTCTTCGGTTCTGTGTTGTCATGTTGGTCTATTCACAGGGAACCAAACATGAATTGCGAGAAGCGGTTTTGTGACTCAGACAAAGCAGGAATTACACCAGAATGACACAGGAAATGCGTCCATTTGGTGTTTCTTTATAAATAAAAATCTACCTTACTTGGAAATTCACTCCAATGATGGCCTCAAGCGACATCACTTTAACTTTATCTGGTCAAATTCCGTCAAAATTTGATCTGATAAAAATAACTATCACTATATTTTGTATATTTTGTCCACGAATAAAAACAATTACTCTCAAATTTAGAAATAATAATAATAGGACTTACATGAGCATTCTGTCGAAACTTTTTAAACGTTATTACAAGTCCTTAAATCATTTTTGTTAATATCGCTTCAGCTTTGAAAATGGGACAAAACCCTGCAAATGCTTAATCTACAGTGAGTCCAGACCTCCAGCAGCAGCTTTACTTCAGACAATAACCAATCAAGGCGAGATTTGAACTCTGCTTTTCCTCTGTGCGGCGCTCGTTGCCTCTTATGATTAGAGCAGACAACAAAAGCCAAAACTACAGGTGAGCACGAGCTTTAAACACCAAACAGCTCCACAAGTACATGACCTCAGCTGGGGTCATGACACTGCCCTAATAATATTACCACCAATCTGACACCGGTAGAGTCAGGTTACATAAGACCACCGGAGAGAGCAACAATCTGAAGAATCATTTGCTGTGAATTTAGTCAAAATTGTGTTTCCTACCCTAAAGAAGAACAATAAAAGAATAAATGAATAAAAGTAATAAAAGTAATAAAAGAGGTGAAAGACAAAGTAATAAAATGAATGTCAGTAATAATAGATTTGTAATAATTCGGTGACAACTTAAGGAGACATGATTCAGTTGTTGCATGTAATAAAATCAGATTTGATGATCATTTAGGCTATTTTTAATGTAGAACAGAGAATCTCTAAGCAACCGTCTCAATGGTACACAGTGACCACTTTAGTACGTCATGGCTGGCATCATGATGAGTCCTCTGACCATTTCATTACAGACCGTGGAGCGACCGGACGCACCATCCAAGCACCTACTTCAAGAAGAGCAGCATTTGCCTTCAAATTACTTCAAATATGAAGGGAATAGCCACCATTTTAGGGGAGACCTTCATGGACTGCTCCAACCAGCAGATAAAGAGCTCGACTTGTTGACCGTGGTTAAGGCCATCAAGGAAAGAGAGGAGATGTGGCAGGTTCAAGAACATGCCTGGTCCCACAGAGAGCAGGAGCTGTGGCAGGTTCAAGAACATGCCTGGTCCCACAGAGAGCAGGAGCTGTGGCAGGTTCAAGAACATGCCTGGTCCCACAGAGAGCAGGAGCTGTGGCAGGTTCAAGAACATGCCTGGTCCCACAGAGAGCAGGAGCTGTGGCAGGTTCAAGAACATGCCTGGTCCCACAGGGAGCAGGAGCTGTGGCAGGTTCAAGAACATGCCTGGTCCCACAGGGAGCAGGAGCTGTGGCAGGTTCAAGAACATGCCTGGTCCCACAGAGAGCAGGAGCTGTGGCAGGTTCAAGAACATGCCTGGTCCCACAGAGAGCAGGAGCTGTGGCAGGTTCAAGAACATGCCTGGTCCCACAGAGAGCAGGAGCTGTGGCAGGCTCAAGAACATGCCTGGTCCCACAGAGAGCAGGAGCTGTGGCAGGCTCAAGAACATGCCTGGTCCCACAGGGAGCAGGAGCTGTGGCAGGCTCAAGAACATGCCTGGTCCCACAGAGAGCAGGAGCTGTGGCAGGCTCAAGAACATGCCTGGTCCCACAGAGAGCAGGAGCTGTGGCAGGTTCAAGAACATGCCTGGTACCACAGGGAGCAGGAGCTGTGGCAGGCTCAAGAACATGCCTGGTCCCACAGGGAGCAGGAGCTGTGGCAGGCTCAAGAACATGCCTGGTCCCACAGAGAGCAGGAGCTGTGGCAGGCTCAAGAACATGCCTGGTCCCACAGGGAGCAGGAGCTGTGGCAGGCTCAAGAACATGCCTGGTCCCACAGAGAGCAGGAGCTGTGGCAGGTTCAAGAACATGCCTGGTCCCACAGGGAGCAGGAGCTGTGGCAGGTTCAAGAACATGCCTGGTCCCACAGAGAGCAGGAGCTGTGGCAGGTTCAAGAACATGCCTGGTCCCACAGAGAGCAGGAGCTGTGGCAGGTTCAAGAACATGCCTGGTCCCACAGAGAGCAGGAGCTGTGGCAGGTTCAAGAACATGCCTGGTCCCACAGAGAGCAGGAGCTGTGGCAGGTTCAAGAACATGCCTGGTCCCACAGAGAGCAGGAGCTGTGGCAGGTTCAAGAACATGCCTGGTCCCACAGAGAGCAGGAGCTGTGGCAGGTTCAAGAACATGCCTGGTCCCACAGAGAGCAGGAGCTGTGGCAGGTTCAAGAACATGCCTGGTCCCACAGAGAGCAGGAGCTGTGGCAGGTTCAAGAACATGCCTGGTCCCACAGAGAGCAGGAGCTGTGGCAGGCTCAAGAACATGCCTGGTCCCACAGGGAGCAGGAGCTGTGGCAGGCTCAAGAACATGCCTGGTCCCACAGGGAGCAGGAGCTGTGGCAGGTTCAAGAACATGCCTGGTCCCACAGGGAGCAGGAGCTGTGGCAGGTTCAAGAACATGCCTGGTCCCACAGAGAGCAGGAGCTGTGGCAGGTTCAAGAACATGCCTGGTCCCACAGGGAGCAGGAGCTGTGGCAGGTTCAAGAACATGCCTGGTCCCACAGGGAGCAGGAGCTGTGGCAGGTTCAAGAACATGCCTGGTCCCACAGAGAGCAGGAGCTGTGGCAGGTTCAAGAACATGCCTGGTCCCACAGAGAGCAGGAGCTGTGGCAGGTTCAAGAACATGCCTGGTCCCACAGAGAGCAGGAGCTGTGGCAGGCTCAAGAACATGCCTGGTCCCACAGAGAGCAGGAGCTGTGGCAGGCTCAAGAACATGCCTGGTCCCACAGGGAGCAGGAGCTGTGGCAGGCTCAAGAACATGCCTGGTCCCACAGAGAGCAGGAGCTGTGGCAGGCTCAAGAACATGCCTGGTCCCACAGAGAGCAGGAGCTGTGGCAGGCTCAAGAACATGCCTGGTCCCACAGGGAGCAGGAGCTGTGGCAGGCTCAAGAACATGCCTGGTCCCACAGGGAGCAGGAGCTGTGGCAGGTTCAAGAACATGCCTGGTCCCACAGGGAGCAGGAGCTGTGGCAGGCTCAAGAACATGCCTGGTCCCACAGAGAGCAGGAGCTGTGGCAGGCTCAAGAACATGCCTGGTCCCACAGGGAGCAGGAGCTGTGGCAGGTTCAAGAACATGCCTGGTCCCACAGGGAGCAGGAGCTGTGGCAGGCTCAAGAACATGCCTGGTCCCACAGGGAGCAGGAGCTGTGGCAGGCTCAAGAACATGCCTGGTCCCACAGGGAGCAGGAGCTGTGGCAGGTTCAAGAACATGCCTGGTCCCACAGGGAGCAGGAGCTGTGGCAGGCTCAAGAACATGCCTGGTCCCACAGAGAGCAGGAGCTGTGGCAGGTTCAAGAACATGCCTGGTCCCACAGGGAGCAGGAGCTGTGGCAGGCTCAAGAACATGCCTGGTCCCACAGAGAGCAGGAGCTGTGGCAGGTTCAAGAACATGCCTGGTCCCACAGAGAGCAGGAGCTGTGGCAGGCTCAAGAACATGCCTGGTCCCACAGAGAGCAGGAGCTGTGGCAGGTTCAAGAACATGCCTGGTCCCACAGAGAGCAGGAGCTGTGGCAGGTTCAAGAACATGCCTGGTCCCACAGAGAGCAGGAGCTGTGGCAGGCTCAAGAACATGCCTGGTCCCACAGGGAGCAGGAGCTGTGGCAGGCTCAAGAACATGCCTGGTCCCACAGGGAGCAGGAGCTGTGGCAGGTTCAAGAACATGCCTGGTCCCACAGAGAGCAGGAGCTGTGGCAGGTTCAAGAACATGCCTGGTCCCACAGAGAGCAGGAGCTGTGGCAGGTTCAAGAACATGCCTGGTCCCACAGAGAGCAGGAGCTGTGGCAGGCTCAAGAACATGCCTGGTCCCACAGAGAGCAGGAGCTGTGGCAGGCTCAAGAACATGCCTGGTCCCACAGGGAGCAGGAGCTGTGGCAGGCTCAAGAACATGCCTGGTCCCACAGAGAGCAGGAGCTGTGGCAGGCTCAAGAACATGCCTGGTCCCACAGGGAGCAGGAGCTGTGGCAGGCTCAAGAACATGCCTGGTCCCACAGAGAGCAGGAGCTGTGGCAGGCTCAAGAACATGCCTGGTCCCACAGGGAGCAGGAGCTGTGGCAGGCTCAAGAACATGCCTGGTCCCACAGGGAGCAGGAGCTGTGGCAGGTTCAAGAACATGCCTGGTCCCACAGGGAGCAGGAGCTGTGGCAGGTTCAAGAACATGCCTGGTCCCACAGAGAGCAGGAGCTGTGGCAGGTTCAAGAACATGCCTGGTCCCACAGGGAGCAGGAGCTGTGGCAGGTTCAAGAACATGCCTGGTCCCACAGGGAGCAGGAGCTGTGGCAGGTTCAAGAACATGCCTGGTCCCACAGGGAGCAGGAGCTGTGGCAGGTTCAAGAACATGCCTGGTCCCACAGGGAGCAGGAGCTGTGGCAGGCTCAAGAACATGCCTGGTCCCACAGGGAGCAGGAGCTGTGGCAGGCTCAAGAACATGCCTGGTCCCACAGGGAGCAGGAGCTGTGGCAGGTTCAAGAACATGCCTGGTCCCACAGGGAGCAGGAGCTGTGGCAGGCTCAAGAACATGCCTGGTCCCACAGAGAGCAGGAGCTGTGGCAGGTTCAAGAACATGCCTGGTCCCACAGGGAGCAGGAGCTGTGGCAGGCTCAAGAACATGCCTGGTCCCACAGAGAGCAGGAGCTGTGGCAGGTTCAAGAACATGCCTGGTCCCACAGAGAGCAGGAGCTGTGGCAGGCTCAAGAACATGCCTGGTCCCACAGAGAGCAGGAGCTGTGGCAGGTTCAAGAACATGCCTGGTCCCACAGAGAGCAGGAGCTGTGGCAGGTTCAAGAACATGCCTGGTCCCACAGAGAGCAGGAGCTGTGGCAGGCTCAAGAACATGCCTGG
Organism: Eucyclogobius newberryi; assembly: GCF_026437365.1. Classification (NCBI taxonomy): domain Eukaryota; kingdom Metazoa; phylum Chordata; class Actinopteri; order Gobiiformes; family Gobiidae; genus Eucyclogobius; species Eucyclogobius newberryi. The sequence goes on from NW_027315779.1 coordinate 2,011,467, forward strand.
TCCCACAGGGAGCAGGAGCTGTGGCAGGCTCAAGAACATGCCTGGTCCCACAGGGAGCAGGAGCTGTGGCAGGTTCAAGAACATGCCTGGTCCCACAGAGAGCAGGAGCTGTGGCAGGTTCAAGAACATGCCTGGTCCCACAGAGAGCAGGAGCTGTGGCAGGTTCAAGAACATGCCTGGTCCCACAGAGAGCAGGAGCTGTGGCAGGCTCAAGAACATGCCTGGTCCCACAGAGAGCAGGAGCTGTGGCAGGCTCAAGAACATGCCTGGTCCCACAGGGAGCAGGAGCTGTGGCAGGCTCAAGAACATGCCTGGTCCCACAGAGAGCAGGAGCTGTGGCAGGCTCAAGAACATGCCTGGTCCCACAGGGAGCAGGAGCTGTGGCAGGCTCAAGAACATGCCTGGTCCCACAGAGAGCAGGAGCTGTGGCAGGCTCAAGAACATGCCTGGTCCCACAGGGAGCAGGAGCTGTGGCAGGCTCAAGAACATGCCTGGTCCCACAGGGAGCAGGAGCTGTGGCAGGTTCAAGAACATGCCTGGTCCCACAGGGAGCAGGAGCTGTGGCAGGTTCAAGAACATGCCTGGTCCCACAGAGAGCAGGAGCTGTGGCAGGTTCAAGAACATGCCTGGTCCCACAGGGAGCAGGAGCTGTGGCAGGTTCAAGAACATGCCTGGTCCCACAGGGAGCAGGAGCTGTGGCAGGTTCAAGAACATGCCTGGTCCCACAGAGAGCAGGAGCTGTGGCAGGTTCAAGAACATGCCTGGTCCCACAGAGAGCAGGAGCTGTGGCAGGTTCAAGAACATGCCTGGTCCCACAGAGAGCAGGAGCTGTGGCAGGTTCAAGAACATGCCTGGTCCCACAGAGAGCAGGAGCTGTGGCAGGCTCAAGAACATGCCTGGTCCCACAGAGAGCAGGAGCTGTGGCAGGCTCAAGAACATGCCTGGTCCCACAGAGAGCAGGAGCTGTGGCAGGCTCAAGAACATGCCTGGTCCCACAGAGAGCAGGAGCTGTGGCAGGCTCAAGAACATGCCTGGTCCCACAGGGAGCAGGAGCTGTGGCAGGCTCAAGAACATGCCTGGTCCCACAGAGAGCAGGAGCTGTGGCAGGCTCAAGAACATGCCTGGTCCCACAGAGAGCAGGAGCTGTGGCAGGCTCAAGAACATGCCTGGTCCCACAGGGAGCAGGAGCTGTGGCAGGTTCAAGAACATGCCTGGTCCCACAGGGAGCAGGAGCTGTGGCAGGTTCAAGAACATGCCTGGTCCCACAGAGAGCAGGAGCTGTGGCAGGCTCAAGAACATGCCTGGTCCCACAGGGAGCAGGAGCTGTGGCAGGTTCAAGAACATGCCTGGTCCCACAGGGAGCAGGAGCTGTGGCAGGCTCAAGAACATGCCTGGTCCCACAGAGAGCAGGAGCTGTGGCAGGTTCAAGAACATGCCTGGTCCCACAGGGAGCAGGAGCTGTGGCAGGTTCAAGAACATGCCTGGTCCCACAGGGAGCAGGAGCTGTGGCAGGTTCAAGAACATGCCTGGTCCCACAGGGAGCAGGAGCTGTGGCAGGTTCAAGAACATGCCTGGTCCCACAGAGAGCAGGAGCTGTGGCAGGTTCAAGAACATGCCTGGTCCCACAGAGAGCAGGAGCTGTGGCAGGTTCAAGAACATGCCTGGTCCCACAGAGAGCAGGAGCTGTGGCAGGCTCAAGAACATGCCTGGTCCCACAGGGAGCAGGAGCTGTGGCAGGTTCAAGAACATGCCTGGTCCCACAGGGAGCAGGAGCTGTGGCAGGTTCAAGAACATGCCTGGTCCCACAGGGAGCAGGAGCTGTGGCAGGCTCAAGAACATGCCTGGTCCCACAGGGAGCAGGAGCTGTGGCAGGTTCAAGAACATGCCTGGTCCCACAGGGAGCAGGAGCTGTGGCAGGTTCAAGAACATGCCTGGTCCCACAGAGAGCAGGAGCTGTGGCAGGCTCAAGAACATGCCTGGTCCCACAGAGAGCAGGAGCTGTGGCAGGTTCAAGAACATGCCTGGTCCCACAGGGAGCAGGAGCTGTGGCAGGCTCAAGAACATGCCTGGTCCCACAGAGAGCAGGAGCTGTGGCAGGTTCAAGAACATGCCTGGTCCCACAGAGAGCAGGAGCTGTGGCAGGTTCAAGAACATGCCTGGTCCCACAGAGAGCAGGAGCTGTGGCAGGCTCAAGAACATGCCTGGTCCCACAGGGAGCAGGAGCTGTGGCAGGCTCAAGAACATGCCTGGTCCCACAGGGAGCAGGAGCTGTGGCAGGTTCAAGAACATGCCTGGTCCCACAGAGAGCAGGAGCTGTGGCAGGTTCAAGAACATGCCTGGTCCCACAGAGAGCAGGAGCTGTGGCAGGTTCAAGAACATGCCTGGTCCCACAGAGAGCAGGAGCTGTGGCAGGCTCAAGAACATGCCTGGTCCCACAGAGAGCAGGAGCTGTGGCAGGCTCAAGAACATGCCTGGTCCCACAGGGAGCAGGAGCTGTGGCAGGCTCAAGAACATGCCTGGTCCCACAGAGAGCAGGAGCTGTGGCAGGCTCAAGAACATGCCTGGTCCCACAGGGAGCAGGAGCTGTGGCAGGCTCAAGAACATGCCTGGTCCCACAGAGAGCAGGAGCTGTGGCAGGCTCAAGAACATGCCTGGTCCCACAGGGAGCAGGAGCTGTGGCAGGCTCAAGAACATGCCTGGTCCCACAGGGAGCAGGAGCTGTGGCAGGTTCAAGAACATGCCTGGTCCCACAGGGAGCAGGAGCTGTGGCAGGTTCAAGAACATGCCTGGTCCCACAGAGAGCAGGAGCTGTGGCAGGTTCAAGAACATGCCTGGTCCCACAGGGAGCAGGAGCTGTGGCAGGTTCAAGAACATGCCTGGTCCCACAGGGAGCAGGAGCTGTGGCAGGTTCAAGAACATGCCTGGTCCCACAGAGAGCAGGAGCTGTGGCAGGTTCAAGAACATGCCTGGTCCCACAGAGAGCAGGAGCTGTGGCAGGTTCAAGAACATGCCTGGTCCCACAGAGAGCAGGAGCTGTGGCAGGTTCAAGAACATGCCTGGTCCCACAGAGAGCAGGAGCTGTGGCAGGCTCAAGAACATGCCTGGTCCCACAGAGAGCAGGAGCTGTGGCAGGCTCAAGAACATGCCTGGTCCCACAGAGAGCAGGAGCTGTGGCAGGCTCAAGAACATGCCTGGTCCCACAGAGAGCAGGAGCTGTGGCAGGCTCAAGAACATGCCTGGTCCCACAGGGAGCAGGAGCTGTGGCAGGCTCAAGAACATGCCTGGTCCCACAGAGAGCAGGAGCTGTGGCAGGCTCAAGAACATGCCTGGTCCCACAGAGAGCAGGAGCTGTGGCAGGCTCAAGAACATGCCTGGTCCCACAGGGAGCAGGAGCTGTGGCAGGTTCAAGAACATGCCTGGTCCCACAGGGAGCAGGAGCTGTGGCAGGTTCAAGAACATGCCTGGTCCCACAGAGAGCAGGAGCTGTGGCAGGCTCAAGAACATGCCTGGTCCCACAGGGAGCAGGAGCTGTGGCAGGTTCAAGAACATGCCTGGTCCCACAGGGAGCAGGAGCTGTGGCAGGCTCAAGAACATGCCTGGTCCCACAGAGAGCAGGAGCTGTGGCAGGTTCAAGAACATGCCTGGTCCCACAGGGAGCAGGAGCTGTGGCAGGTTCAAGAACATGCCTGGTCCCACAGGGAGCAGGAGCTGTGGCAGGTTCAAGAACATGCCTGGTCCCACAGGGAGCAGGAGCTGTGGCAGGTTCAAGAACATGCCTGGTCCCACAGAGAGCAGGAGCTGTGGCAGGTTCAAGAACATGCCTGGTCCCACAGAGAGCAGGAGCTGTGGCAGGTTCAAGAACATGCCTGGTCCCACAGAGAGCAGGAGCTGTGGCAGGCTCAAGAACATGCCTGGTCCCACAGGGAGCAGGAGCTGTGGCAGGTTCAAGAACATGCCTGGTCCCACAGGGAGCAGGAGCTGTGGCAGGTTCAAGAACATGCCTGGTCCCACAGGGAGCAGGAGCTGTGGCAGGCTCAAGAACATGCCTGGTCCCACAGGGAGCAGGAGCTGTGGCAGGTTCAAGAACATGCCTGGTCCCACAGGGAGCAGGAGCTGTGGCAGGTTCAAGAACATGCCTGGTCCCACAGAGAGCAGGAGCTGTGGCAGGCTCAAGAACATGCCTGGTCCCACAGAGAGCAGGAGCTGTGGCAGGTTCAAGAACATGCCTGGTCCCACAGGGAGCAGGAGCTGTGGCAGGCTCAAGAACATGCCTGGTCCCACAGGGAGCAGGAGGAGGAGACGCCTGGTGAGGAGAACGATGAGGAGGAGAAGAGTTCTGCGACGGAAAACAAAGACCATGGATCCTAAAGAGGCTTCAGCAAAGGAGGGCCACAAACTGCTCGAGCGACGATAATGAGAAACGTCAGATGTTTTCTCCTGTGATCAAGATTCAAGCCAAATTTACCGACTTTGAGATTGGCACGGCACCCGTCGCAGTTTAGACCCGGTTTAGTCCCGGTTTAGACCCGGTTTAGTCCCGGTTTAGTCCCGGTTTAGACCCGGTTTAGACCCGGTTTAGTCCCGGTTTAGACCCGGTTTAGACCCGGTTTAGACCCGGTTTGAATCCGGTTTGGATCCGGTTTGGACCCGGTTTGGACCCGGTTTAGAGCCGGTTTAGATCCGTTTTGGACCCGGTTTAGAGCCGGTTTAGAGCCGGTTTGGACCCGGTTTAGACCCGGTTTAGTCCCGGTTTAGTCCCGGTTTAGACCCGGTTTAGACCTGGTTTAGTCCTGGTTTAGACCCGGTTTAGACCCGGTTTGAATCCGGTTTGGATCCGGTTTGGACCCGGTTTGGACCCGGTTTGGATCCGGTTTGGACCCGGTTTGGACCCGGTTTAGAGCCGGTTTAGATCCGGTTTGGACCCGGTTTAGAGCCGGTTTAGAGCCGGTTTGGACCCGGTTTAGACCCTGTTTAGTCCCGGTTTAGATCCGGTTTAGATCCGGTTTAGACCCGGTTTAGTCCCGGTTTAGATCCGGTTTAGACCCGGTTTAGACCCGGTTTAGACCCGGTTTAGTCCCGGTTTAAATCCGGTTCAGACCCGGTTTGGACCCGGTTTAGTCCTGGTTGAGATCCGGTTTAGATCCGGTTTAGACCCGGTTTAGATCCGGTTTAGAGCCGGTTTAGAGCCGGATTGGACCCGGTTTAGACCCGGTTTAGTCCCGGTTTAGATCCGGTTTAGTCCCGGTTTAGTCCCGGTTTAGTCCCGGTGTACATTCATATACAGGTAATACCCGCTTATTCATATACAGGTGATACCCGCTTATTCATATACAGGTGATACCCGCTCATTCATATACAGGTAATACCCGCTTATTCATATACAGGTGATACCCGCTTATTCATATACAGGTAATACCCGCTTATTCATATACAGGTAATACCCGCTTATTCATATACAGGTAATACCCGCTTATTCATATACAGGTAATACCCGCTCATTCATATACAGGTGATACCCGCTTATTCATATACAGGTAATACCCGCTCATTCATATACAGGTGATACCCGCCTATTCATATACAGGTGATACCCGCTTATTCATATACAGGTGATACCCGCTTATTCATATACAGGTAATACCCGCTCATTCATATACAGGTGATACCCGCCTATTCATATACAGGTGATACCCGCTTATTCATATACAGGTAATACCCGCTCATTCATATACAGGTGATACCCGCCTATTCATATACAGGTGATACCCGCTTATTCATATACAGGTGATACCCGCTTATTCATATACAGGTGATACCCGCTTATTCATATACAGGTGATACCCGCTCATTCATATAATGCTGAAGTGCGTTTGCCGGCACATTATGACAGGCCGGACTGCACATCAGGCTTGTCAGAAACGTAAGGCCGTTAGACGTTAGTCACCGTCGCTCGTCAGACAAAACACGCCGAGTAGAAACTGTGCGAAGTGGAAAAACACAGACGACTATGAGTGTGTCGCCGGGAGGAAGTGTCGAGTCTGCGTCAACTAGTACAGCGCTATAATTACGTAATACAAACAATTCTGAATTAACAAGTGTGTGCTCGATTGTGTCATCGTTTCAGCTGGAGGGCGGGGCCTATTTAACCTTCAGAATAACTCCTTCAGAATAAAATATAACTATAAAGCAGAAAACATGTGTGTCAGAGATTTTTGCTCCAAAAAATGTGTCACGTACGTTATTATATTTGACTTTAAACATTGTACTTGTATTCAAATGCATATCTTCAAAACAACATTCACGATATACACACCATCTACATTTCGATATATTACCCACCTCTACTTCAAATATGATTTAGTTTATGTGTTAAAACTTTATTTGGAAATACCAAAATCTGTGCATTATTTTAATGAAGAAAAGTTTGTTATCTTAAGTTTGGAAGCAGGGCCACACCCCTTTCACGCCCCTTCCTGCGGCTACACTATTTAAGCATCCAGGTCACACAGATCAGTGTTGTGACTTCGTGCCCCTCCCTCTTCTAATTCTACTAATTCTTCTCATTTATCTCCCAGATGGGGGTATCGAGGCCCCTACAGCCATCATTGCCAGAAGCCCCAAAACGGCATCCATTTCTGTACATTTGTGTTGTTCCTGTTTGTCAATAAACACTTTGCGTTGTAGCTGGTGGGGTTGTGGTCCTTGCTAATGAATGTTTTGTCCGTCCAATTAACTCAGATTCAAAAACTGTTACTCAGAAGTAGTTTCTCCACTTTTGTACTCTAATATGTGTCTCATTACTCTATCTAGTTCAGTATAATTCTAAATTAACGTTATTCTTCCTTCCAACAGGCCAAAAAACAATGCAATATTTGTGCTCAGGCTAAAGTTGACTCTGTTTAAGGTATAGTAACTGTGACGGGTCTAAACCGGGACTGAACCGGATCCAAACCGGATCTAAACCAGGACTAAACCGGGTCTAAACCGGATCTAAACCCGGTTTAGTCCTGGTTTAGATCCGTCACAGTTACTATACCTTAAACAGAGTCAACTTTAGCCTGAGCACAAATATTGCATTGTTTTTTGGCCTGTTGGAAGGAAGAATAACGTTAATTTAGAATTATACTGAACTAGATAGAGTAATGAGACACATATTAGAGTACAAAAGTGGAGAAACTACTTCTGAGTAACAGTTTTTGAATCTGAGTTAATTGGACGGACAAAACATTCATTAGCAAGGACCACAACCCCACCAGCTACAACGCAAAGTGTTTATTGACAAACAGGAACAACACAAATGTACAGAAATGGATGCCGTTTTGGGGCTTCTGGCAATGATGGCTGTAGGGGCCTCGATACCCCCATCTGGGAGATAAATGAGAAGAATTAGTAGAATTAGAAGAGGGAGGGGCACGAAGTCACAACACTGATCTGTGTGACCTGGATGCTTAAATAGTGTAGCCGCAGGAAGGGGCGTGAAAGGGGTGTGGCCCTGCTTCCAAACTTAAGATAACAAACTTTTCTTCATTAAAATAATGCACAGATTTTGGTATTTCCAAATAAAGTTTTAACACATAAACTAAATCATATTTGAAGTAGAGGTGGGTAATATATCGAAATGTAGATGGTGTGTATATCGTGAATGTTGTTTTGAAGATATGCATTTGAATACAAGTACAATGTTTAAAGTCAAATATAATAACGTACGTGACACATTTTTTGGAGCAAAAATCTCTGACACACATGTTTTCTGCTTTATAGTTATATTTTATTCTGAAGGAGTTATTCTGAAGGTTAAATAGGCCCCGCCCTCCAGCTGAAACGATGACACAATCGAGCACACACTTGTTAATTCAGAATTGTTTGTATTACGTAATTATAGCGCTGTACTAGTTGACGCAGACTCGACACTTCCTCCCGGCGACACACTCATAGTCGTCTGTGTTTTTCCACTTCGCACAGTTTCTACTCGGCGTGTTTTGTCTGACGAGCGACGGTGACTAACGTCTAACGGCCTTACGTTTCTGACAAGCCTGATGTGCAGTCCGGCCTGTCATAATGTGCCGGCAAACGCACTTCAGCATTATATGAATGAGCGGGTATCACCTGTATATGAATAAGCGGGTATCACCTGTATATGAATAAGCGGGTATCACCTGTATATGAATAAGCGGGTATCACCTGTATATGAATAGGCGGGTATCACCTGTATATGAATGAGCGGGTATTACCTGTATATGAATAAGCGGGTATCACCTGTATATGAATAGGCGGGTATCACCTGTATATGAATGAGCGGGTATTACCTGTATATGAATAAGCGGGTATCACCTGTATATGAATAAGCGGGTATCACCTGTATATGAATAGGCGGGTATCACCTGTATATGAATGAGCGGGTATTACCTGTATATGAATAAGCGGGTATCACCTGTATATGAATGAGCGGGTATTACCTGTATATGAATAAGCGGGTATTACCTGTATATGAATAAGCGGGTATTACCTGTATATGAATAAGCGGGTATTACCTGTATATGAATGAGCGGGTATTACCTGTATATGAATAAGCGGGTATCACCTGTATATGAATAAGCGGGTATTACCTGTATATGAATGAGCGGGTATCACCTGTATATGAATAAGCGGGTATCACCTGTATATGAATAAGCGGGTATCACCTGTATATGAATGAGCGGGTATCACCTGTATATGAATAAGCGGGTATCACCTGTATATGAATAAGCGGGTATCACCTGTATATGAATGAGCGGGTATCACCTGTATATGAATAAGCGGGTATCACCTGTATATGAATGAGCGGGTATCACCTGTATATGAATAAGCGGGTATTACCTGTATATGAATAGGGTATTACCTGTGACACGGCGGTCACAGAGATAAGGACACGGTGAATGCTGGTCACAGGTAAACGACCACAGTCTTTCACGAGCTGGAGTTTGTCGTGCAGGTTTATTCATCTGAAAACGTCCGTTTCAACATGCGCTTCAGACACGTTTAACATTTGCTTCTTTATGTCTTTGTAAAATGTTATTCTTTATTCTTTATAGGGCCTATGGGGGTCAACCATAGACCGTAAATATGGCTTTTGTCTATGAGTGTGACACTTGGATATGAAAATAGATTTACAAATCATTCACAGCTTTTTCCCCAACATTTTCTTTTTTTTTAATAAATAAAGTTTGAAATCTTGCTCTAGTCTGATCATGTAACTAAACACCAAGAGTTAATAACCATAATGTGGGCTTTTAGGTCTTCATAAGAGCCAAGCCTTTGTAAAATGGTACCATAATTAACATCTGCATGTCACTCAATTAATTGTTGTTGTTGTTGTTGTTGTTGTTGTTTTATGGCGGTTGGCATCCGAGTGTTGCATTACCGCCAGACTTTATTCCTTAGACTTTGTCCAAAACTAGCTGCAACATTTCATCATTCAAAAGACTTCTGCTTTACAAAGACTTGACATGTTCCATATGTCACAGAGGAAAGAACTATATTCTGCAAACTATATTCTGAAATGTGTGACAAGGCAATAGTTTGAGCACAATGACGTCATTCCTCTGGCGTTGGGGGATGGGCCGCCGCGGGGGGGGGGGGGGGGGGGGGGGGGGGGGGATAATAAACATGAAATAAACATGATTAAACCGTGTTGTTCCTGCGGGGACACGGGGGCCCCTCGTGGACCTACGGCGCACATACAGAGGGCCGCCACCGTGTCGCACTCTTCCATTTGCAGCCCAAACCCGACCATTTTGTGCGCGGGGCCCGTGTCCGGGGCCCGTATGCTCGACCCACTAACACGTTTCAACAACACCACGTCATGACGTCACGAGGGGGGCGGCGTCCTGGCGTTCAAAACAGAGCCTGCCCTCGATCCTCTTCTTATTTCTCCTCCGCCGTCCGCGTCTGAGCGTCTTTCCAAACCCCGCGTTCCGACCGTTCGACTCCCGCGGCGCCTTCTGGAAGCCTCCGGTCGCCCGTTCACGTCAATATAATGCGGTTGCTCGCCGTCTTCTCGCCGCGTAACAGCCTCGTCCCCCCGCGCTCCGCTCTCTCCTCCTCCGGCCTCGTCCCCCTGCGTTTGTTTACTCGCCGCGTTCGGTGAAAATGGACGAATAAACGCCGTGTAAATGCGCCTCCCGTCGATGAGATACTCGGCTTTTGACATCGAAGAGGTAAGAGCCGCGGGAGCCACGGGAGCCGCGGCGGGGGCAGCGGGACGGGCAGGACAAAACCGGGGGTAAAAGTGCCGTATTGTTCAGCAGCTGCGGCTCATTATCCTCCCGCCTGCGCCTTTTCTCGAGCTCGCGCTGCAGAAACGGATCATTTCCTCGCGAATATCGACCGTTTTCACTCTTAACTTTACATTTTAACGACATTTTGCACTTCTGCGTCGTCTGCCACGGCTCAAAATGTCGTTTAAATAATGAGATTTCCGAGTTTTAACGTCCATTTCCTGCTACATAGTTGACAGTGTTGCCCGAATGCTTGTCTGTTTGCCCGAATACTTGTCTGTTTGCCCGAATACTTGTCTGTTTGCCCTTTTGACAGGCAGAAAAATGAACATTATTCGGTTTAAACTTATATAAAATGGTAAATGATGCGTTCTAAGTTTATTGTTGTAAAATGTTGCACTTTTGTCGACGGATAATGCAGTGTTTTGTCTTTCGCGGTCGGTGGCTGTTTCCTGTCGAACAATGGTGGAAGTCTGCACGTAGCTCCGTCATGGGTTCAAGGCCTGTTTATGAAGGTTTAGTTCGTGTTATACATGTGTTTTTGTCTTCCAAATGTGTGCAACGAAATGATTTTATTGCACTAGTAGTTGTGTAGTGGGTCTGAGAAGAGACTGCGCCCCCTAAAGTCTAATTTTGCCCCATTAAAATGACAAAATATGTGAAAAAGGTTGTTGTGATCATAAATGTGCAGAATTAACTGTTTAATCTGTTATTTTGCCTTTTTTTTTTACTTGTAGTGGCATTACGTGGCATATTTACTCAATATAATGTATTGAAATAAGGATTGCCACCTTAGTCTTGGTTTAAAACTCAGTACAAACTTACTTTTTGTCACAATCTCTAATAGTATACATGCAATGGCTGATTTTAACTGCTTTACTTTTACTTGACTTACTGAGAGGCTGAAAAAACTATAACATACAATCTATATACATTTAAGACAAACTATGGAACATATTGAACAAATACGGTGATAGTAATTGTATGACACGGTTTACTTTCTTGTACAAACAATCTCTAACAGTATACATGCAATACTTTTCACTTGACTTACTGTGAGGCTGATTAAAAACTATAAAACATACAATATATATACATTTTAAGATTTGTTTTAGTCAGTTTCATTAAATAGAACATGGGTTATATATTATTGCAACTTAAGTATTTATATGACAAACTATGGAACGCAGTTGAATAGTAATTGTACGACGTGATTTACTTTCTAAGATATTTTACCAGATTTATTGCCCGTTTCCGTGTATGAAAAAGAAAGAAAAAGCATCTTTGATACAGGGAACTACCCAAACAGCATAGTTTGGAGCGCCAGGGACTTGCCCAGTAGATTGAAAGTCATTTGATCAATAACTTCCCTGAACAAATGCAGATGCTGAAGTTATGCAACTGGCCAGCTTTTGTCAACAGGGTGCGCGTCACCGAGGGCAACACGCCTCATTCTCAGCTGTAGGAAAAACAAACAACGGTGAATTTGCGTAATTCCCAACGAAAGGGAAAGAACGACTGACGGTTTCGGTCACCAAAATGCTCATCTTTCAGTTACAGTTTATGATCAAGGACTCTGGAGGGATGGAATAATGTCTGAAAATGGCACTAAAATGCATCTGGCTTTTGGAAACGCGTATAAAGAGTAAAGTGACTCTTAAATTGCACTTAAATTGACTTTTGAACAGTTTAAACTCGCGTCATGTGGTCGTTATCGTTTTAATGTTTGCTCTTCCTGAAGAGACGCTCGTGTCAGTTTTATTTCATGATTTTCTTTTGCCGTTTTTCCCTTTTTGTGCCACTTTGCATCTCATTATTCAAATGGATGTAACATTTTTACTTAAAACTGCCACAAAAGCAAGAAAAACCCACTTCGTAGCTGACATAAACAAGAATATCAGACCATTTTTCACATCCAGAGCGCTTTAGAGTATTAAAGTCACATACTACTTATATTAAGCTGCCTTTTTTAACACTTTATTGTCATTTTATTGTCCTAAAACGTAAATAAAGTCGGAGTTTGCTATGTTGTATTTAGACTTTGGTTGGAGATGTGTAACCGCCCTACTTTCCTCTGTTAATGGTAAACCGCGTCACAAGATGAATCCAAACGCAGCTTCTTTCTTTTCTTTGTTTTTGGAACTGAATGGTGGCGCTGACCCGGTGCTTTGTCCCCCAGGTGTGCGTGCCCTGGGTGCAGCGTGGCCTGTGCGTCGGAGGTGATGAAGTCCCCTGGTACCGCCGAGAGTCGGCGGCTCCTGGTCCTGCTGGAGGCCGCACTGCACCGGGAAGCTCGCCTCTGGAAGGTCCCAGTCTACAAGAACGGCCTCATCCAGGTCCGTCGGGAGGGGACGATGATGGGGGGGGGGGGCGATGGAGGGGTGAACGATGATGATAGGGTGAACGATGATGGGGGGGGGGGATGACGATGGGAGGGGGACGATGGAGGGAGGGGGACGATGGAGGGGTGAACGATGATGATAGGGTGAACGATGATGGGGGTGAACGATGATGGGGGGGGATGATGATGGGAGGGGGACGATGGAGGGGTGAACGATGATGATAGGGTGAACGATGATGATAGGGTGAACGATGATGGGGGGGGATGATGATGGGAGGGGGGCGATGGAGGGGTGAACGATGATGATAGGGTGAACGATGATGGGGGTGAACGATGATGGGGGGGGATGATGATGGGAGGGGGACGATGATAGGGTGAACGATGATGATAGGGTGAACGATGATGATAGGGTGAACGATGATGGGGGGGGATGATGATGGGAGGGGGGCGATGGAGGGGTGAACGATGATGATAGGGTGAACGATGATGGGGGGGATGATGATGGGAGGGGGACGATGGAGGGGTGAACGATGATGATAGGGTGAACGATGATGGGGGTGAACGATGATGGGGGGGGGATGATGATGGGAGGGGGACGATGGAGGGGTGAACGATGATGATAGGGTGAACGATGATGATAGGGTGAACGATGATGGGGGGGGGATGATGATGGGAGGGGGGCGATGGAGGGGTGAACGATGATGATAGGGTGAACGATGATGGGGGGGGGATGATGATGGGAGGGGGACGATGGAGGGGTGAACGATGATGATAGGGTGAACGATGAGGGAGTGGGATGATGATGGGGGGGGGGGCGATGATGGGGGTGAACGATGATGATAGGGTGAACGATGAGGGAGTGGGACGATGATGATGGGGGGGGGACGATGATGGGAGGGGGACGATGGAGGGGTGAACGATGATGATAGGGTGAACGATGATGATAGGGTGAACGATGATGATGATAGGGTGAACGATGAGGGAGTGGGATGATGATGGGGGTGAACGATGATGATAGGGTGAACGATGAGGGAGTGGGACGATGATGATGGGGGGTGGACGATGATGGGGGTGAACGATGATGGGAGGGGGACGATGGGGGGGTTAACGATGATGATAGGGTGAACGATGAGGGGGGGGCGATGATGGGGGTGAACGATGATGGGAGGGGGACGATGATGGGAGGGGGACGATGATGGGAGGGGGACGATGATGGGGGGGGTGAACGATGATGATGATGGGGGGGGGGACCACGGGGGGCCTTCAGTCAACTGTAGTGCCTTCTTTTTAACCTGTGGTCTAGACGTTTCCTCTGCGGTTTGAGAAAGCGTTTTTATTCAGAGCCAAAACTAGTTTGTGTCGGGGTTTAACTGCGTCGTTTTAGACCTTGACCTGGTTATAATCTGAGGCGGCGCTTGACCTGGAAAACAACCCGAGAACAAGTGAATGATTCTGTAAACTAATAAAAAGAGGGCTGGAAACTTTGAACTTCAATATCGGTACCACAAAAAGCAGATTGTATCATTTAACAATTTTAAGTGGAAAAACAAAACAAAAATGGTAGTCAAGTGTTTCCCATAGATTTGATAGACTGTTTTAGCAGATACTGATGTTTTTTGTATTTTTTTTTGTACTAAAACCGTTGCATTTGGATGAAAAAGTCAGTCATAATTCTCACCTAAACAAAATGTGCCCGACGCGCTATAAAATACCGTATTATCCGGACTAAGTCGCACCAGCCAAAAAATGCACAATGGAGAAGAAAAAAACATATAGAAGTTGCACTGGAGTATGAAATGCAGTTGCAAGTGTGAAAATAACATACTTATGTGATATTATTTAAGTAGCACCCCGGCCAAAACTATATTTAAAAAAAAAAAAAAAAAAAAAAGGTGCAACTTATAGTCCGGAAAATACGGTATTCAGATTTTGTATCGCTTTAAAAATGAATTGGGGCTGTACAATTGATCACTTCACATTTTTATCGAGATTCAGTCCGTGTCGTCTTGGGGCTTTTACTCGTGGCATCTGCAGCCAGTAAAGACTGTTTTGTGTGAAATGGCAATAATTAAAGGTCTGCATCGTTTATGTTCAGGAAATTTACATTGAAAGCCGTTTTTATTGGTTTTAATTAGACAAAAATCCAAGTTATGATCCCCTCAGTATGAACAGTGCGGATGTGGTACGACCCAGCGCCTAAGCCGAGCGTAACCGTCCCTCTGCCCCACAGGGCACTGACACCTCTTCAGTCCAGACCCAGGACGTGATCCGATGGCTGGGGGAGATGAGCCGCCGCTTCCGCTTCTGCCCCGAGACCTTCGCTCTGGGCGTGTGCGTCCTGCACCGCATGCTGTCCACCGTCAAGGTAAAACGCCGCCCGCACCCGCCAGCGCCGACGCGACTGTCTCTTCTCGTCACAAGAAATCATTGCTCTGACGCCAATCGACGCTAGAAACTCGCCTGAACACGGGGGAAATGCATCGAAAAGGACACAATTGGGCCCTTTCCTGCGTATTTATCAACATCATCAGAAGGAGTAAATGATACTTTCTATTGTCTGAAGTATCATAACACTGTTTAACGACACTATTTAAATGTTTGCGAGCGGCGGCCGACCCATGTGACCCGGCGCTCGTCTTTCACCCAGTTTAGCCTCGACTGCAGCGTGTCGTTATCAGCTGAGCGCGCGTGAACAATGAAGGAAGGAAACTGTCGCTGATATTGTTTTTTTCTCGGTTTGAACAGAGCGCAGCGTCTTTTCTGGTGGATGCAGTTGTTTTTACACTGAATGTTGGTTGTGGCAAAGCCTTAACGTCTCGAGTCGAGCCCTGAGCAGCTGGCAGCTTTTTATAGTAGTCGGAAAAACACTTTAACCGACTGACATTCTGCTGGTTTAGTTATGTTTTTAAGTTTTACCTTTCGCGTTTTCGACTTCACATCATCACGACCTGAAAAACGTGTAAAGATTGAATAGATTCTTCAGTAAATTGCAACTTAATTTGTCAAAGTCAAATGTGTAGGTTAAGATTTCACTTGGAGGCACTAGTGTTGTCACAATGGTAAAATTTCAAAAAAAGAATTGCACTAATACCGATTTTAGATGATTTAAAAATGCTCTAATAGACTTGCACCTTCTTTCTTAAACATTGTGGCCTCATTTTAGAGCTGATAAATCTCAAGAACAGTCTAAAACGGTTCACAAAAGGCAGAATTTTGTCCTTTTTGAAAGTGTTTTTTAGTATCGATACTTGCTTAAATGAGTGGATTTGATTCTAGTTTTGGTATTGATTTAGAATCTGATTTTCAATACTTCTGACGACCACCAGGAGGCACTCTATTAAGACACTTTTCCTGCTACATTTGTGTTTTCATTTACCACATTCAGCTTTGTAATCGAGAGCAGTCTTTATAATGTTGTGTTTTTGAACTTCTGTGTCGAGTTCTGTCCCTTGTGGATCAATAAAGGTAATAAACGTGTCTGTCTTTGGTTTTCAGGCCCAGCCAAAGTACTTGAGGTGCATCGCGTTCACCTCTCTGATCCTGGCCGCCAAGATTAACGAGGAAGACGAGGTGCGCGGGGGGGAAAACCCAGGACAAAATGACCATGTGCCATGTCAAACCCACATTGACTCCTCTGCTGTGGGTGAACAGGTGATCGGCTGCGTGAAGGATCTGGTGGTGCTGAGCGGCTGCAGCTTCTCCGCCGCAGAGATTCTTCGCATGGAGCGCATCATTCTGGACAAGCTGCACTGGGACCTGTACACGGCCACGCCCGTGGACTTCATCCACATGGTGAGTCCAGAGCAGACGGGCAAAAACGCGGACGACTCGGGCAAACGGGGCCTTCAACCGTCAGAGCGAAAGTTGTTGAACAGGTTATTATTAAAATGCAGTTGAGATATTCAGAATTTTGCTAAAAACTCTAAAAAAAATATTATCGCAGAATAGCTTATTTTTTAAAGCGTTATAGCAGCACTTCCTGTTTGTAATTGATGACGTCACAGCAGGAAATTACCCAGCAAAAATTAAAAAAAGATGACGTTAGATTAAATTTACTAATTCATGCAATCTGTATTTTGATTATTTATTGTTTAGAGTCAAACAAGTTGTTTCTTTGCGTAAATTCTGCACAAACCTTGATTGGAATGAGTGTGATGTCACTTCCTGTCATTTTCTGCACCTGCTCGATTGGTGTAAAACTATAATTTATATGTGCAACAGGTGCAAATACAGCAAATAAAGTCAACATTGTTAAATTGTTAACCTGTCGTAGGCACTTTAAAGGATTCTTGAGTCGATTCAGCTTCTGTTTCTCAGCAACACATTTTGTAGTGTAGGTTCATTGCTACAGAAAAACCTCTTTAAAACGTTCTTTAAATCTTAAACGCCTCTGAAACTACTTTATCACTTCTTGTTTCAGTTGCATAAAGTCCCCGTGATTCCCCTTTCTTCACTTTAGAACAGCTTATTACGTATTTGGAACATTGTGAAGACTTTTCTTCCTCATTGAAGATAGTTATAGTTACACAAGTTGTTTTTAAAAATATGACTCGCTATGGCAATGTGTCATAATGCTGAAACCCATGTGCAATCGGTTATTTATTTGACCCGTTTAGTCTCAAATTGTATTAAAAACAACATTTTTACAAAGAAAATGCACAGACAAGAAATGATCTGTTCCAACTATTGTTTATTGAGCGAGAAGTGAATATTGTAATTATCGTGACAAACTTAGCCACTCAAAAGATGACTCACTTTCGAATTGTTCATTTCTATGGCAACGGTGCTGGTTTTCCACATGGGCGGGGCAAGCGACTGGTCTGGGCAGAGTTCAGAGCAGTATATGTAACGTCTGTAATATTGACCACACCGTTGTTTTGTCCGGCTGTAATCATCAGCGTTGCCATGAGAAACGGGCCAAAAATGCCAACTTCACCAACAAAATAGTAAATTCCGCTTCATTTTGGTTGATCTAATCTTCCTTTTGTGAAATTCAGTGCAACTTTGAACGGAGCCTTTTGCTGAACATTGAGACTTCAGACCAGGCCAGACTCGTCTTTGTGGATATTTCTTGTATATTTGTCATTTCTCTGCGTTTTAGTTAAATATTTCAAACTTCCCGGTGCGTCTCTTACAGTCGAAGGCCCCGCCCTTGTCGAGAATTAGCACAAACGGCAAAAAAAAACAGCTTTTGGGATCAGACTTGAAAACCCTGTGCCCGAAACCACCGACTCCGTTTGTGCCTCTTTTTCTAGAACATAAAACGACCGGCACTTTAAACGCACGAACGCTCATGAGAGAAATGAAACGTCTGTAAGGAACAAAGACATTTGCATTTACCGTATTTTCCGGACTATAAGTCGCATAGTTTTGACCGTGACTTATGTGATATTATTTGTTGTGTTCACACTTGCAACTGCATTTCATACTCCAGTGCGACTTGTATGTTTTTTTTTCTTCTCTATTATGCATTTTTTGGCCGGTGCGACTTATAGTCCAGAAAATACGGTTGTTTTTTTAGATTTGAATATTGGGAACACTATCTTTTGATCCTGCCGTTACAAGTTGTGGCAAACGACTTTTTACAACTGATTTGACCGATTTCAAACGCACTTGGATGTGATTTTATTTTAACGTACGAAGCAGGAAGTGTGCCAGTGCCACTTCCTCTTCATCCAATATTGACGTGCTTTTCTTTCGTGCCGATTTCACCAAGAATCGCAGGCCGTTCGGCGCGTTTGCAGCTAAATAAACGGACGGTAAAAGACGCTCCCGGTGATTACCGTCGTGTAAAGTGAAGCGTTTAAGGCGAGGTTTAAAATGAGTTTGTAGAGCGTTTAAAAGTGGGTTATGCTACATTATTTCTAACGTTTTACATCGATTACAAACTCAGACTTTGTTGAAGGTGGAAAGTGTGTTGAAATTTAAATCATATTGTGAAGAAATGCAAGTGTTTGGTTTTATAGTAAAAAAAAATGCTACAAAAGCTGATTTAAACTTTAAAATAAGGATATAAGGTGATATTTCACATTTGTCTGATGATTAAACCTCAACTTGTACATTTTTAAAGACGTTTTAACACAAAATAATCTGAATATTGTTGAATCTTCATAATTCAAATATATTTTTTTTCCTCATAACATTTTTCATTGCAACACATTTTAAAATTAAATGACTCATTTTATTTTGTGAAATGCACATCAGCAAACGGTACAGTATAACACAAGTTTCCTTGACGACCGTTTTTCAAGTGGTTCAACCCATTTTAACAGCATTTCTAAAGTCAATATCTAGTATTTTCATCTGAAGTATTGTCACGTGTCGTCGTGTTTATTCCGGGGGCGTTTTCAGGATGCAGTAATTGTACAACGACCGGCCGCAGTTTGAAGATAAAACGTTTAAAGCCACAAACCATCGTCACGTAAACGTAGACACAAAAAGGCGTGTCCAGGTAAAACGGCCGCGCCCACTTTAAAAACTCCACTCACTTTTGCCTAAATCTACTGCTACTTCTACTCACTTTACAAAATCCAATACTTTGAAAATAAATAGTGTCTCAATAAAAACATAGTAAAATAAAGACTTTGTCCCTTTTTCTTGAAATAATCACATTGTAAATAAATATTCTGAAATATAGTGCTTTCTCTCTTCTACATTCTCCCTTTTTCGAACATTTAAAGTAAAAAGAATCAGTGCTTCACCACAAACCGTATTTTATAATAAGTTCGGGAAGGCAGAATCTGTGATCTTAAATGCTATTTTAAATATCTTTGACTCTTAAAATGATAAACGTTTAGCTTTGAATTGTAGGAAGATCTCAACTAAACCTGAACTGAACATTACGTTTTGAGGTCGTGTCCTTTCGTAAACCAGTGGAATTATTCTGCCACAGACAAATGAACCACACAAATGAAAGTGTAAGACAATAATAATAATAATAATAATAATGCTGTTTGCATTTTGGCCGTGACATGTGTTTTGCTCACTGGCCGTCACGCCGCCCTCGTCTGGTCGACTGATTTGTCTTTTCGGCTCCATTTTTAAGACTTTAACTGGTCAAACACACATCGCTTGTTGCGTTCGTGTTTTTCCCTTCGTACAAAATGGCGTCGGATGACTTGTCGTTAACGATTGGCTAAAACGGTTTGACTTTACGGGTCGGAAATGGCAAAAAATGGCAGTCGTGCTACAGAAATGCGCGATAAGAGATGGCACTTTTCCCCCCATTTTCTTCCCATTTCGGTCGGTTACTGCGCCGCCAAGTGAAACGCCACGACTTCTCCACTGCGTGACCGTCTGAAGTAAAACACGCCAGTCACCGCCTACGATGGACCAAAGGGCACGAGCACATACGATACGAACGAGTCACTGCGAATCCACGGGCGACGGACGGAGAGGGGCATGATGGGAGATCTGTGCCGCCTTCAAAGTCTCTGGAGCGGAAACACTCGAGCGGCACAAGAATCTGTCGACGCGGCTAAAGCTAGAACAGGCTCGCGATCAGGCGTAGTATTTATGTAAAAGGCTAAATAAAAAGCACATTTACTCTTGGCTAAATGGGCTCTTAACAGATGTCACGATTATTGAGTATTGGTTTAATTGATTGCCATTACTCACTCTTTGTATGTCGTTTAGAGTACTTAAGAGAAAAGATGTCTTGTTTTTTTACCCTGAATAATGGTGACATCCTGGTCCCACTTGAACTACTTTAGGCTACATCTCACTTTGACACCAAACATAAACTGGGATTGGACTGAACCTGGATCAATACCTGGTCTAGAATGAGACTAAACTGAGCTCAAACTGGATCTAGAGTGAACCTTTGCTGCAGCTGGAATGACAAGACAAAAGGATGTTTAAACGTTTTGGTCAGTGTTAAGTTTCCCTGCGTTTGTTTCTCCAGTTCCACGCGCTGCTGGTCTCGAGTCAGCCCTTCCTCATCCCGTCCATCGGCCTGGGCTCCGGCGTTGGGCCTCAGAACAGACCTTCGGGCCTCCAGGGGGCGCTGTGGACCAGGCAGGCACAGCACTGCATGGCCTGCCACCAGCTCTGGCAGTTCAAGGGCTCCACGTTGGCTTTGGCCATCATCACTTTGGAGTTGGAGGCGTTGACTCCCGACTGGTTCTCCATCTGCAACGACCTGATGAAGAAGGCACAGGTCAGGACATGCCTCACTCTGAGCGCCTCACTCTGAGCGCCTCACTCTGAACGCCTCACTCTGAGCGCCTCACTCTGAGCGCCTCACTCTGAGCGCCTCACTCTGAGCGCCTCACTCTGAACGCCTCACTCTGAGCGCCTCACTCTGAGCGCCTCACTCTGAGCGCCTCACTCTGAGCGCCTCACTCTGAGCGCCTCACTCTGAGCGCCTCACTCTGAACGCCTCACTCTGAGCGCCTCACTCTGTCACTCTGCTCGAGACCTCACCTGTCTCATCTAATCAGATTTGGTTGTGTATACGCGTAAACTGGCTAATCTAGAATATTACTTGTAGTACTTGTATTTTTTAGTACTTGGTGACCTGCTGTTGAAGTGATGAGCTTCATGTCTCTTCTCTGATTAAAACCTGAGGAAGACTAAACACCTCTGATCTCAGCTAATTACTTTTGACATATGTAACTTTTTAAAAACATTTTGATTTTTTTTTTATATTATTTTTGACATTTAGCTTTAATACTGCCTCTGTCAGTCCTGAATGTCTTTTGTCTGGTTTAGAGTCCGTAATCATTCAAATGCTTCACTAGTTGCAGTTCTGACGTCGTCGTCGTAGAAACCGTTGTATTTGTCATGATCCTGTTCCTCTGGCGTCTCATTTGACCCTTGACCCCGTGACTCTTGTATTTCAGGTGGACAGTGCTGAGTTCATCCACTGCAGGGAGACGGTGGACGAGTACCTCCACAGCCTGGAGTTCTCCCTCTCCACAAACGCCGTCTACATCCTGGACATCGGCTCCCAGCCGCCCGGGGCCCGGCAGGGGCGGGGCCGGCGCCACCAGGGCGAGCTCGATGACGACTACTACGACGGTTTCAGGTGCTTGTACAGCGAGGAGAAGATGGCGGAGCCCAGCGGGGGCGTGTCGCCCTGCCCGCCGCTGCACCCCGCCAGCGCCAACTAGAGGCAGAGCCCAGCTCGCCGCCTCAACCCGCCGCTGCACCCTGCCAGCGCCAACTAGAGGCGGAGCCCAACCCACCTATGCACCCTGCCAGCGCCAACTAGAGGCGGAGCCCAACCCACCGATGCACCCCGCCAGCGCCAACTAGAGGCGGAGCCCAGCCCGCCGCTGCACCCCGCCAGGGCCAACTAGAGGCAGAGCCCAACCCGCCGCTACACCCCGCCAACGCCAACTAGAGGCGGAGCCCAGCCCGCCGCTGCACCCCGCCAGGGCCAACTAGAGGCAGAGCCCAACCCGCCGCTACACCCCGCCAGCGCCAACTAGAGGCGGAGCCCAGCCCGCCGCTGCACCCCGCCAGCGCCAACTAGAGGCGGAGCCCAGCGGCGTCCACAATTACATTCACTTATGAAGGTCCAAAAGGTGAAGCTAAAGTTACCACATGTCGTGTTTTTGAACCATGACCAATCAGGCGTCTCGTGCTGGTCAAAAGTTTGGTTTTAGTATTTTATTTGTGAATCTCGTGTACGTGAAGCAGCCAATAGTTTAGTGATGAATGGTGTGTAAACTTCTGATGCCACAAAGCGGGAAAGCAGAGCCTGAATGTTCCACGCTGCGGTCCATCCCCGACCTTTGACCTTTACCATTTTTATTTGTACTTTTAATCTACCTTTTGAAGCCAGGCGCAGACGGTTGTTTCGTTTTTTTAATGTGAAGCTAATCGGTGGTTTTTATGTTTGTGTTGCTCCGGTTCTCCCTGCTATCCCGACGGCACTTTCAGATAAAGACGAGCTTTTTTATTATAAAAACTATTTTTTCAGAAGTCTTTAATATTATTTGAACCCTTTACCTTACTTTAACTCAACATTTGCTGCACTCGTTTGGAAAAGCTTTACGTTCATAACACGATGCTGCAGAACGTGGCTGTCGCCCGGTTACACCCGTCACTTTGGAGTCACATGATCGCGTCACTAAAACTTACTCTTAAGATGGTAGGATTAGAACTGCATTAACAATATTTATGACTTAAATTAAACCATGTTGTGTTGCTGTTAATTTAATGTACTTGTATTTAGCACAAGCTTTTAAAAAGAAAACTATGGAAACACAATGATCAGTGGAACTGCATTTGTGTTGCGTCTGTTGAAGGTCGTCACTCCAAACTACAGACATTTGATTTCCCGCTCGACCTCAGCATGAACTGTTACTGCTTGAAACTCACTTTTACTTTGTCTTCAACATGTTTCTTCCAATACAAAGGCAGCTATTTCTTTGTTTCCATTAAAAAAAGAGAATAAAGCTGAGACAGAAAGTCAAACGGTGGTTTGTTTTTCTTCCCACATGAGTCTGGACCAGAGTCTGGACCGAGCTGCAGGACGGACGCTTACTCCCATTTAACTGAATTTAAACCTGAAATAAACATTGTCCTGATAAAAGTGAAGTATTCAGCCGGTGCATGACGCACTTCCTTCTGAACCTTTAGTTTTAATTCACTGGTCATTTAGTCTCGTCACTAATGTATAATATACCATATAAGATTGATTTTTGCACATGGTCATTTTAAAGCTTTGACCTGAAGAGTGTACAGAGGGACTTAGTGATGTCTTAAGTGTAAACTTGAGGAAACAGGATCCGTCTGGAGCTGGACCAGAGCCATAGACCATGAGGTCACATGGTAAGGTCACATGTCACACTTATTGGAGCCCCTTCCCTTTTTTCCTCTTTTGAACATTCTCTTCTGAATCTTCACTTTTGCACAAAGTAACGACATCTGACAACTACAGCTAGAGCGAGTTCCCACTTTGCCTTTCTCACGACAACAGGAAGTTTACTCCATCTGTTGGGCCCCTCTGGTCCCCTCCCCCCTCCCACAGCTGTGCCTCACTCTCTTCCCCGGCGCCTCACTCTCTTCCCCGGCGCCTCACTCTCTTCCCCGGCGCCTCACTCTCCTTTGTGCGAGTGAAACAAGTGTCAAATGGAGCACACGTCAAACCTGGCGTTTTATTTCCATGACAACAGTAAATACAGCTGCGCTCATCTCGCTCCTTTAACACTTCCTGATGCGTGTGTTTCATACTGGCTTCACTTTGATAAAGAACAATTAAGTTATTAAAACGACAATGTACACACATCATACAGTGTCCTACATGTGCACGCGCGTCATACACGTACACGCGCAGGCGCGTCCTGCACGCGCAGGCGCGTCCTGCAGGCGCGTCATACACGTACACGCGCAGGCGCGTCATACACGTACACGCGCAGGCGCGTCCTGCACGCGCAGGCGCGTCCTGCACGCGCAGGCGCGTCATACACGTACACGCGCAGGCGCGTCCTGCACGCGCAGGCGCGTCATACACGTACGTGCTGCTTATATTCTCCAAATATTAAGACATTTTGCATACAAAGCTAGAAAAGCTCTAAAAATTATTCACAAACATTGGCGTTAATACAGAAAGAGCACCGGAGTATTGCATAATGTCAGTACCACTGTAAATGTACTATAATACTTACATTGTACAGGTACTTGTATTGCTTTGTTACGCGTTCAGGAACTGCATAGGTTTACACAAAAGCACGTGGAAGAGACACATATTTACACGGTTTAAAGGCGCCGCGGAACTTTTCTGGAGGAGGGTTTGCCACCCGCTCGTCTCCGTGGAGATATCATGGCTTTGCCTGGAGCACGAGTCAGATCTGTGCAGAAGTAAACCCATTCACGGTGAGACTAATCGTTTTTTAAAATAAATAAAAACACATAAACGCGAGCGCAGAGAGAAGCTTAAAGAACACGTATTAGGCAGTATTTGTACTGTTACTTTTGAGTACTTTTACTTTGTCATCTCGTGTTTTAGAGCTAAAAACAATGCATTAAAAAGCACACTTTACTTTCTACCCGTGTTAGCGCTCTATCTACGGGCAGCGGAGGGGATTACCCAGGGGGAACAAACAAAAGCTAGCTTGTCCCGACATGCTAATACGAGCATGCAGGCGTTTTGACGCCCGGAAATGTTCAGAACGAGTTTCTGGCGGCGATTTCTGGATTAAAAACGTAGGTCCGGACCTTCAGGACTCTACCTCTGACGTCACAAGTCTGGGGAAAGTTGAAACGGAGTGCTTTGTGAGGCCACCTCGTGCACAGGATGAATGAAACGACTCCGCGCGCGTTTCTGATGTTGGAAATAAAGCCAATGTTGCATAATACGTGTCCTTCGGCGCCACACTGCGGAACATTTCAGGCAACACCATCTCCACGGAGGCGAGCAGGGGGCGGACTCTCCACCGGGAACGTCACGCGGGCGCCTTACAGTCCAAACGACATCAAATCCTAACGACTTCATATTTTTGCCCCGTTTCAAAATAAATGCGTTTTCCGTCTTTGCGGCGGACAAAAGGAGGTAAAAAAACCAAACAAACACATGACATAAAAACAATATATAAAGTGTCCAAAATATCCTGAAAGTGAAGACATGAGATGGCCGTGATGGTGGAGTCTTCATCGTCCTCAGTGTCTTTGGTCCGAGTGCACAATGATGGAATGTTTAAGACGAGTTAAAAAGATCAAATCAAACAAAACTTTACTCCTAAACAGAGGAAGAAACAAAAAAAAAAAATGGGGGGGTGTTGCTGTTGCTATGGTGATGGAGGACTGATCCGCGGCCGCGTGTGGGGAGGGTGAACGGCGGCCATAAATTAACTGAAAAACAAAAAAATGAAAGCAAACGTAAAATGAGCGAGTGGCAAACACTGGGGAAAACGTGGAGGTTTGAAACGGAGCGAGAGGGAAAGTGGAACGTTAAAAGTGTGAAGAGGTGAGTTAGGAAAGTACTGCGACTACGTTTC
Source organism: Eucyclogobius newberryi (assembly GCF_026437365.1). Taxonomy (NCBI): domain Eukaryota; kingdom Metazoa; phylum Chordata; class Actinopteri; order Gobiiformes; family Gobiidae; genus Eucyclogobius; species Eucyclogobius newberryi. The sequence goes on from NW_027315779.1 coordinate 2,037,011, forward strand.
GACAGGTGTAGTGGACGACAGGTGGAGTGGACGACAGGTGGAGTGGACGACAGGTGGAGTGGACGACAGGTGGAGTGGACGACGGAGGCGCCAGTTATGTTTTTAAAATGGAAGTGGACTTTTTCACTGAGCCACAGAAGGGCGCAGGGCCGGGATGTGGCCAGAAGATGGCGCCACAGCTCCTCGGTAAAGGGTTTGGCTTCAATACATCCAGTTTTTACACGTTTAGAAGAGACATTTATGGATTTTTTACTATTATTAGCTGTTATTCCCATGTAAAAATGAAATTATTTATTACAATCTCTAAATCCTGTCAGTTGTGCTCGATCGAAAATAGCTGTAATACAAAACGTACGATATATTTGACAGTTTTGGTCACTGTAAAAACGCTGATGCGAAACATTTGCTGAGATAAATACGCATAGTTAACGTTTATAGTGTGAACATAGCGCGAGTGGGTGAAATGTGTCTTAAATGCGAGTTAAAATGTAAAGAAAAGGTCATTCCCTAAACGTACAAGCGCGACTGTTTTATAGTTTGTGCCTTTTGTTTTGAAAAGCGCTACGAAATATACCGCATTATTTTGAAATGAAAATTAAATGATGGTCGTGTTTGCACTCGTTTCCTTACTGAAAACTGAACAAACCTAAGAATGTATTGAAGACTTTAAAATGCGAGCGTCCGGTTGTGCACTTGACGGGCCGTGGTCTGTACTTCCTGTCCTTTCACTTGCTTTTCACTTACTTTCCACTTATTCAGGAAGTGTTTGGGCAAAACAAAAGAGCAGAGCGCTTCCTTTGGCTGTCAAAGATACTGTACGTCTTTAAATAAGTCTCTCGGTTTTAACCTAATGCACTCGTTAGTGAGAAGAACAAGAGGAGGAAGAACAGGAAGTGAAAAGAAAGAGGATCAAACCAGAGGTGGGCAGAGTGTAAAATGTGTATTAGTACAAAATATGGCCTATTCTTATGTCAGCAAATGATGTACGAACAAAGCGCAACGTTGATTAAATGTTTTGATTTTGCCATTGGTGTTTCATGTGGCCTGCTTTGTATTATTATAAGAATGGATAATTTTGTTTTATTTTTTTTTGCTTTTCTTGCTTTTTTAAATTTAATATATATATATTTTTCATGCTTTTTCAGTCATTTCAGAATTTTTTTTAGCAGTTTTCAAATTTTTCATATATTTTCTCTTTGCTTTTTTAGTCATTTTTGAATTTTTCAAATTATTTTTCTATGCTTTTTTTGTAGTTTTTGAATTTTTATATATTTTTTTTCTTGCTTTTTTAAATTCATTTTTTTCTTGCTTTTTTAGCCATTTTTTACATTTCTGGTTTTCATCAATAAAACACTTAAATACCCTCGATATGGAAGCCTCCAGGCACAAAATGTCACCTTTATTTGATTAAAATGTATTTAAAAAGCCTTTGTTCAATAGGAATGATCGTTTTGTCTAGTATTCAATTAAAATAATCGTTAGTTCCAAGGAATGTTTTGCTCAGTTAATATAAAGAACTTATTTAAGAGTAATAATTAGGAGTCGTACATAAAGTTTAAGACAACTTTTTAAATAGAGAATACATTTTTAATCAGGTTGATTTCATTAGATTATTCAAACTAAATGAGATCATCTTTAATCTTCCCACTTCTGGTTTGGTTCAGAGTTAGTTCAGTGACAGTAGAAAGTCTGGACTCACTTTTTCTTGTCCTTGTCCTTCTTGAGCGGCTGGGATAAGGACAGCGTTTCCACGGCGACCTTCTTCCGGTTGAAAGCGTTCATCTCCTCCTCCAGGTCGCGGCGTTTCTCCTCCACCTTCCTCTTCTCCTCCTGGTGCATGCGCTTCAGCTGCTCGAACTTATCGTGGAGCTGCAACAGTGCGACGGAGGCGTGAGAAAAGATGGCTTCAAAAGGAGAAGGAGAGAGCGGGAAAACGGGAAACGCGAGGCAGGGAAATGGGAAAGTGAGGTCGGAAAAAAGTGAAAGTGAGGCCGGGAAAGTGAGGCCGGGAAAGTGAGGCCGGGAAAATTAGGTTGGAAAACGGGAAGCGCGAGGCAGGGAAAGTGAGGCCAGGAAATGGGAAAGTGAGGCCGGGAAAGTGAGGCCGGGAAAGTGAGGCCGGGAAAATGAGGCCGGGAAAGTGAGGCCGAGAAATGGGAAAGTGAGGCCGGGAAAGTGAGGCCGGGAAAATGAGGCCGGGAAAATGAGGCCGGGAAATTTAGGTTGGAAAACGGGAAGCACCAGGCCGGGAAAGTGAGGCCATGAAATGGGAAAGTAAGGCCGGGAAAGTGAGGCCAGGAAATGGGAAAGTGAGGCCGGGAAAATGAGGCCGGGAAAATTAGGTTGGAAAACGGGAAGCGCGAGGCCGGGAAAGTGAGGCCAGGAAATGGGAAAGTGAGGCCGGGAAAGTGAGGCCGGGAAAGTGAGGCCGGGAAAGTGAGGCCGGGAAAATGAGGCCGGGAAAGTGAGGCCGAGAAATGGGAAAGTGAGGCCGGGAAAGTGAGGCCGGGAAAATGAGGCCGGGAAAATGAGGCCGGGAAATTTAGGTTGGAAAACGGGAAGCACCAGGCCGGGAAAGTGAGGCCAGGAAATGGGAAAGTAAGGCCGGGAAAGTGAGGCCAGGAAATGGGAAAGTGAGGCCGGGAAAATGAGGCCGGGAAAATTAGGTTGGAAAACGGGAAGCGCGAGGCCGGGAAAGTGAGGCCAGGAAATGGGAAAGTGAGGCCGGGAAAAAGAGGCCGGGAAAGTGAGGCCGGGAAAGTGAGGCCGGGAAAGTGAGGCCGGGAAAGTGAGGCCGGGAAAGTGAGGCCGGGAAACGTAAACAAATTGTGATAAACTGTTCTAGAGATTCACCGTACATTTATGGTTTGGTTCTCAAGTGGAACTATCGAAATTTTCAGACTTTTAGCCGCTACTTTTCTCCCCAAGTTTTGAGCCCTGCGGTCATTACAGCGGTGCGTCTAATTGATAGATTTCACTGGCTGACGGCCACCAGGGGGCACTAAAGCAGGAAGTGCAAGCGTTTGACACACTGTAGTAGAAGAGGTCAGGGGAAGTTCTGTCCAGGGGAAACATCGCGTTCTCTGTATTTTAAACTTAAAAACGCAGTGTGTTTTATCACAGACTCATATTCACGTTGAAATGAGTCCAATGAGGAAGTGAATCTAGACGCGGCGAAACACAAAGTCACACGTGGAGCGCGGACATGCGATATACGGCGGAGATACGGCAGTTTAGAACCTGACGCAGTGAAATGAAGCCACACAGTTGTGTTTGAGACTCGACTCGCCCTCGACGCCCCCCGAGCGACGCACTGACCTCTCGCTCCTTGTCCTTGAGCTCCGCCTCCGTCTCTTTGACTTTGTTGACGAACATTTGCCTCATCTCTTCCTCTTTGCGCTGCAGGTCGCCCAGAAACTCTTTCCTCTTGGCCTCGTACGTCTCCTGCAGGCTGCAAAAAGCCACAGGGCACAATGAGCACGAGCGACATCAACGCGGTGCAAGAGCGAGCGGCTCCGACCTGAAGGGCTGACTGTCGGGGTCCGTGTCCTTGAAGCCCATCTCCTCCAGTTTGCAGCGTCTGTAGAGCTCGTAGTGGCGTGCGTGGGTCTGCTCCCTCAGGTCCTCCATGTTCACCCGGATCAGCATCTCACGCAGCTTCACGAAGTCGCAGTGGCTCTCGTTCTCCACTGGACGGGAAAAGAGGGGGAAAAGAAGGAGGAAAAGAGGGGGAAAAAGAGGGGGAAAAAGAGGGGGAAAAAGAGGGGGAAAAGAGGGGGAAAACGGGATTGATTAAAGAGACGCTTTACCTAAAAGTCCCTCTCATCTAGAAGAACAAACCACTAGTATTTATGAATGGAAGAGAATAAAATGCAAAAATGTATTGACATCTTAAAATATAAAATATATTTCCTTAATTAATATATTTCCCTAATTTGTTAAATATATTTAGAAATTTGCAAAAATAAAAATGTTATACCAGAAAAGCAATTTTTTTAAGTTTATAATTTCACTTCCTTGACATTGATGACATCACCAGGTAAACACTAGACAAAAACTCATCTAATGTATACTTTTTTTTTATTAAACTGTATGAAAGCAATTGAATGAATGTATTGAGGTTTTTTGTGTGTAAATTATGCATAAACTTTGACTGGCATGAGTGTCTCCAGTGTGATGTCACTTCCTGTCATTATGCCACAAAGTTTTCAGCTTTTTTTTTTTCTGCAAATACCTGCTCGATTGGTGTTTAAAAAAAAAAAAAAAAAAAAAAAAAAAAAAAAAAAAAAAAGGTATATGAAAGATATATTTACACCAAACAAGGTCCTAACAACCTGTCATACGTCACTTTAAGCATTTGTTTGTTTGATTTATAGTAAACATAAGTAAAATAATAGACATGAATGTAAAGAACTTTATTTTATCCGGCTGTTTTTGTCACATTTAACCTTTAGTCTTTCAGAAAGATTCATTTCGTAAAGCTGGTCACAGACTTGAGGATTAGTAACACTTTAGAGCGACGCAAATGAAAGAAAATTAACAACCAAACAACAACATCTCGCGTCACGCTTGTCAGAGCAGCGCACGTGTACGGCCCGCTCTGAACTGTGCAGAATCACGCCGTTACTACACTTCAGAGACTCAGGATTCAAATGCCACCGCACGCTGAGCCCTCTGGAGATGGAACGCAGAGATAATGAGTGAAAAAGGCCGACCTGCCTGACATTTAACTTCTGTGAGAGCCGCAGCGAGAGGGAAAGTAACGCAAACGCCACTGGAAGACGCTCGCCGCTTCGTGTGCACTTTATGTAGTAGTAATAGTAGTAGTAGACGTAGTAGTAGTAGTAGTCCTGGAACAGTCTTCCTGAAGATGTGAGACAGGCTTCAACTCTGACAATGTTCAAATCTAAGCTAAAAACAGTTTTGTTTAGCTGCGCATATGACTGAAACAATTTTTTCTTTGCACTCTTCTCTTTTGTTTGTGATTTTATTAGTTTAGAAAATCAGTTGGATTGATAATTTTTAATTTAGTTAATTTTATTGTATTTCTGTTTCTGTAATTTCTTTGTGATTTGAATGCATTGTTCCTGCTGTGTGAAGCACTTTGAATTGCCTTGTGTATGAAATGTGCTCTACAAATAAACTTGCCTTGCCGTGCGTGCGTGAGTGCGTGAGTGCGTGAGTGCGTGCGTGCGTGCGTGAGTGCGTGAGTGCGTGAGTGCGTGCGTGAGTGCGTGAGTGCGTGCGTGCGTGCGTGAGTGCGTGAGTGCGTGCGTGAGTGCGTGCGTGCGTGCGTGAGTGCGTGCGTGCGTGCGTGCGTGAGTGCGTGAGTGCGTGCGTGCGTGAGTGCGTGCGTGAGTGCGTGAGTGCGTGCGTGCGTGCGTGCGTGAGTGCGTGAGTGCGTGCGTGCGTGAGTGCGTGCGTGAGTGAGTGCGTGCGTGCGTGAGTGCGTGCGTGAGTGCGTGTGTGTGTGCTCGGCCACACGGGGGGAGCTCGGAGTAGAGCCGCTGCTCCTCCACGTCGAGAGGAGCCAGCTGAGGTGGCTCGGGCATCTGTTCCGGATGCCTCCTGGGCGCCTCCCTCGGGAGGTGTTTCAGGCATGTCCCACCGGGAAGAGGCCCCGGGGAAGACCCAGGACACGCTGGAGAGACTATGTCTCTCGGCTGGCCTGGGAACGCCTCGGGATCCCCCCGGAGGAGTTAGAGGAAGTGTCTGGGGAGAAGGAAGTCTGGGAGTCCCTGCTCAGACTGCTGCCCCCGCGACCCGGCCCCGGATAAAGCGGCAGAAGATAGATGGATGGAAAATATAATAATAATAAATAGGAAAATGTGTCACTTGACTAAAATATATTAACAATGGGACATTGAGTCTGGCTTGGCTTTTACAAAACTGTTGAACGAAAAGATTCATGAATTGATCTCAATGGAAAAGTCGAAGCCAAAAGAAGCTAATTTTGCAAAACGTTTAAAGCCCCGAAGAAAGAAGACGACACAAAAGACACACAAAACGACACAACAAACGACATTCACGTAACTTGACCAAATTAGACACTGCAATCTCCGACTAAACCTTTCATGCGAGGAATGGCACAGTGCGTAAGCAGTCACCCCAGAACCAAAAGGTCACCGTTCCAACAGTCTCTATAGATCTGAATCAAGTGCGAGCTGAACTTGAACGAAATGACACTTTGCTTTTGTTGTAAAAATGCAAAAAAAAGTGACATAATGCCTCTTTAAAAGGTTTTATGTAATAACGACTATGAAAGCTCCTCACTGTAACATCAGCACTAACTTTGCCGTCGACGTCCCGCTTTGTCTCATTTGGAGTCATTGATGTGTGTTTCGGTGTCTCTTTGTGACTGATGAAGCCCAAATGGCCGTGTCGCCGCGGAGACGGTTTTATAAATAACCCGAGCCGAGCGTCCTGGGAGGGTTTAGGAATGAGACAAGTGGTCAAGTTAGGCCAGAGGAGACGAGGCGAGGAAGGAAGGAGAGGAAGGGAGGGGCCTGGAGCGGAGAACTCCCACGTGTAGAGCAACGTTCCTATGACAACTTCACTCAGGCATTCAAGCTACTTTGGGCGTGAGGCGGGGCTGAGACAACTGACTCAAATCATCTCAATTAAACATGCCAGTTCAGGACAAATACGGAATGACACGTTGAGGGGAAGAACAAAAACCTACTGAAAAGGTGCTCAATATAACTTTTTGGTGATCACTAAGATGTTCATGTTTTGCCTGGAATGTTCCGCAGTATGGCATTAAACATGTCTTGCCTTTATTCGAGTACATGTGTTTTTATAGCTTAAAATCACCTGGAAAAACCTCCACAGGTCTTTTTTCCCCCTCATTTACGAGTGGGTTTATTCGCCCCTTTAAATGTAAATACCTCGTGTAGAAGTAATTTTCTGTAAAAACTCAGATCATAGATACTTAATAGTTTTGAGAGCTTTGCCAGGCTCACTCCGTTTATTCGATTAATCCGTGCACAAGGCCCCATCACCTTTAAATTAGGAGAGTATATGTTTTTTGGAGAAGAACCCAACCCGACCGAGAGAACATGGGGATTCCACACACACATGCTCACCATCGCACTGGACTTCAGAACTATGTATCTGGGCCTCAAAACTCCTGCCATGGACACAATAGATGGATACCTTTGGAACACACCTCAGGTAAAAAGGCCACCACAACAAAATGGATGACACAAATAGCTCCGACGGTCAAGAACTGGACAGACATTATGATCGACAAACAAATGAAGAAAATAATAAAAATCCCATTTGGGCTTAATTGAAAATGGACACGTTTGACCGACTTTGGACTAAATGTGAAGTTTTTTTTTTACTTTGTGAGTCTTAATTTCATCTTTTGTTTCCTCTTTGGTCTTGTTTCGTTTCTTACGTTTGTTCTTTAGTGTTTTTAATCTGAAAACGGAAGAAAAAAATAAAGGAATCTCCAGACTTTGGGGAAACAATAGGTCAGTGAGTACATTTCATGACGGAGACGACGAGGAAAGGAAACGAGGAAGGATGCAGCCCATTACTCCCACGTGACCTTCCACTCCCGACGACAAACCTCGAAATACAACTTTATTAAATTAGCCTGATTTGGCCCGTGAATGGCACAAACGGTGAAAACATTCTCACTGCAGCGGCCGCCAGTGTCATCGCTCTAGTGTTCGCTAAAGAACCAAACGTTACGAGCGCCGCCGCCCGCCCGTCGCTTCTGTCGCTCTGCGTTTAGTCTGGAGTCGCAGCTGCAGCGGCCACAGCGTCAGAAGAGGACAAGGAAGAGGAAGAGGAGGAGGAAGAGGGTATATTTAAGGAGAGAGTCTGTGGGCAGCTGTCGGGCCTGAAGCGAGGAGTCGACATTAAGATATATTAGGCGTTTTTATAGATGTAGGAGATGAATAAAGCGGAAGTGAAAGGTTCGACTCGCCAGACAATGGAATATTACAATTTAAAACATGCAGAGTTTTATTGTTTTATTTGGTTTGTTGTGTAAAGTTTGACGCGCAGCAGTAACCGACCAATCAGTTCTTTCCGTGTGCTGTTTGCATATTCTCTCTGTGTCTGCATCAGGTCTCTGGTTTTCTGTTACCTACAACAGCAAACAGACTGGCCCAAAGTGTAGCAGCAGCAGCAGCAGCAGCAGCGAAACCCTGATCTGTGTGTGTTTAACGACGAATAAAGCAGTTTATTACAGCTGGAATATTATATTACGTATATTTTTTAGTTTAGTTTTGTTGTTTTTTGTTGAGTAGAAACTAGAGACTTGGGCCAGATTTTGGGGCTTTTTTTTTTTAGGTCTTGCTTCAGGTACTTCCCAGTCGGACCAGGAAGTGCAAGTCCAACGCTTCTTTTACTGGGAAATGTGTTTCTTTCATTCTCAAACTAAGACGCTTTTGATCCTCAAGAGAAATAACGTCTCCAAAATAGCTCCAGAAATACTAATCTTAAATAGTGAGTAGCAACTACATTCCAAATGACTTGTGTTTAATGTATTAATTTATTGTTCACTTCATAGAGCTTTCTGTACTTTTTATGCAGGTATACAGCGCTCAAAACAAGAAAAAAGAAGGGAGGGGCAAGACTTTTGTTTTACTAATTCCACTTAATTAAATATAAAGCCATTTCTGCCGTTTGAACGTGAATAGGGGATATACACTCATAATGTACTCCCATTTCTGATAAACAACGTCTAAAGAGGATGATAAGCTTCCAAGACATTCAATCAGATCAGTTCAATAGATAAATTCTGTATCTTTGAACATTCTCTCTTGCATCTTGGACAGTAAATATTGTTCCTTTGGTCTACTTTATAACGGATGTTCTGAGTATTCGACTTTTCCGATAAAAATATCTAAGCATTTAAAGAGCAGCTTGTACAGTACGAGACAGACTGTTGGCCTGTCGGAGCTAGGACTCGAGCCAAAGCACATTTTCCTTCTCCGCCGTCACTGTAAACTCCACTTCCTGTTCCTGTTATCTGTAACTGAAGACCACACGCCATTGTACGAGTGCGCTTAAGAAAATACTGTGGAACTTCTAAAACACAATGATTTACACACGCTTTAAAACTAGAAATGTGATTATTAAGAGTCAAATCATTCCCAATTGAAAAAAACAGTCAATCTTTTCCATCTGTGGCTGTTGATTAGCCTGTGCTTGCATTTTACAGTATCCAAGTATCCTTACAGTACATTACAGTATCCAAGTATCCTTACAGTACATTACAGTATCCAAGTATCCTTACAGTACATTACAGTAACCAAGTATCCTAACAGTACATTACAGTATCCAAGTATCCTTACAGTACATTACAGTATCCAAGTATCTTACAGTACATTACAGTAACCAAGTATCCTTACAGTACATTACAGTATCCAAGTATCCTTACAGTACATTACAGTACATTACAGTATCCAAGTATTCTTACAGTACATTACAGTATCTAAGGATATTTAAGTACATTACAGTATCTAAGGATATTTAAGTACATTACGGTATCTAAGGATATTTAAGTACATTACAGTATCCACGTTGCCAAAAATGTCCTTATACAAACTAAGACCCGGGGCAGTCTGGCATTTATAGTGCATTTTTATTCTTAACCTCGAGGGAAATAACTCCATCTGTAGATTTAATGAAAAATATTCCACATATTCTGACCTTCCCATGTGAAATTATAACTCGGCACTTTCTCACAACAGCCTCGGAGCGCTTGGTTATGTAAATGAATGTCCAGCTGTCACTTCGCCTCACGCCGACACAGAGGAATCACAGTCTCCCGCCTTAAAGGGAGGCGAACCGCTCGAGTGCAAAGGAGAGAAGCACTGGTGACGCACGAGGAGCCACTGATGCTCGGAGGGGGACAAAATGACAGAACAAATGTACTCGGGTAGAAGTACAAAGTAGCGGTACAAGAAATTACTCAAGAAGAAGAAAAGGCATTCGAGGAAAAACCTTAAAGAGCAATTATAACACAACAGTCAAATGAGGAAATTATTATATCTGAAAGAGCGGAGCAGGAAACACAAAGTCGGGGTACCAGGCTTTTTTGTGTATAAATTAGTACATTTTGTGTTTTCTCTCAGAGAGTACCGTATTTTCCGGACTATAAGTCGCACCTTTTTTTATAGTTTTGGCCGGGGTGCGACTTATAGTTATAATTATACTATACTTATACTTCGGAGCGGCTTATGCGATATTATTTGTTATTTTCACACTTGCAACTGCATTTCATACTCCAGTGCAACTTATATATGTTTTTTTATTCTCTATTATGCATTTTTTGGCTGGTGCGACTTATACTCCGGTGCACTTATAGTCCAGAAAATACGGTATATTGTAAAAGATGCGCTTTGCGACTAAAATAGACCACTGTCCGCCGTCTGCATCCAAGAATAAAGCATTTCATGTCTCGTTGACCCGGAAGTAAGAGCTGAAAGCAGCGGTCTGATTGGCCGAGCTTGGGTGGTCCACCCCGGTTTCACTTTGCCATCTAAAAGAGCCGTTTTAAAGTCGTGAACGCGAGCAAAATAAATGCTTGTGAATATCAACAATGCCAGAGCTAGGGACGTGTAGCACAGATTTAAATCCCTTCTTCAGTGATATAGATACTGCCGCTTTATTGTCTGTTCTATCACCGCTGTAAACAAGGACCAAAGCCCCACATGATTCTGTTCAATAAATGACTGAACTGCCAGAGAAATAATCTATGTTCCTTGCATGTACATTTAATCTGCCTTGTAGGGAAGAATTCCTCTGCCCAATACATCTTCAGTGAGTTAAAGAAGGGTGCTGCCTTCTTATTACACATATTTTCACCTTTTCGTCGAAAACTTTAACTTGACAAGCGTACGCAACGACAAAATATCTACCCCAAATGAACGCACTTTAATCTTAAAAGCCCTGGTTGCTCTGGAAAATATATACATCGGCGCAACTGGCCCGTCACACATACACGATTAGAGCGACCGTGGGGCCAATGCACAGGAAGTCACTGAATGTCACTGGACTTGGATCATCTCACACTCTGTTCTTACAGCTCAAAGCCACGTGAGACTGGACCATGACTTCCTGCTCCGTTGTGGTTAAAATGGCTCGGGTAAAGACAAACACTCACACAATATTATCTACATTTCCATATGTTGTCCGCCTCTACTACGGTGTGGTGTTGCAGCAGATTAAATCATGTTCAAATCAAGACTCAAAGGGCACATTTTGAGCATATCCAGAAGCAATAGGCAATGTATCGAAATGTAGATATAAATTTGTGAATGTTGTTCAGAAGACATGCAAAATTTGACATTGAGTATGTTGTTTATAGTGAGAGCTTAAAAAGAAAGCAGAAAAATGAAAAAATTATGTCGTAAACGTCCAAATAAAAAGGTATAAAGTGATATTTCTGCACTTTTGTGATTCATTTCACAGCCATTTAACATTTGCCTGATAATTACACCTCAACTAATACATTTAAAGACATGTTTAAACACATTTCTGTTGGATCAGTATCACATACCGTGATCTAAAATCAGAACATATTTTTGTTCTGATTTTTGACTAAACTACAGGGTTAACACGTTTTACACACAAGGATGTAATTTAGTTTTTTGGTAATTATCTAGATGCAGACTCAATGATTTAATAATAATTGCAACCGTTTAAATCTTTTCAGCACAAATCTTCCATTAAACTCCAGTATTTTTAACCTGTGAAGTCACTTGATACAAGACAGACTCGCTTCCTGATCCATTATGTCTGAAACGGTTTGAGGAAGACATTAAACCCCATCTGCCCTCTTAAAGTGTAATGTAATCTGTGGAACGTAATGTGTGGAATGTAATCTGTGGAATGTAATCTGTGTTGTAGAGTGCGCCGTCTCACCTTGCACCACGCCCCAGGGATATTGTCGCGCTCGTACCGTTTTGTTCCCCACTTTGACCTCCTCCAGGCTGCCCACCACAGCGAACGGCAGATGGGCCTGAGGCAAAGACAATAGAGGAAAAGTAAAGTCCAGGTTAAACTGAAGCAGGTGCATTTGAGAAAGAACAATACCTCCTGGTGAACAGAAGGGACAGGTAACACTTTAGGTTAGGATGCACTTATACAACACAAACTATTTCCATATAAGTTAGGGCTGGGCAAGTAATCATGTTGTAACTGGGATTCGCTCGAGAGGTCCACAGCCGATCGTCCGTCAGTAAAAAAAAAGCATGTGTTTTGGGGCCGAGCTTTGACGTTGTGTTAAAGCTCAGAGCTGGTGTAACTCTTCGTTCGTCATTGTAGAAAAAGCTTCAGTAATCACCTGGAGACTCGTTGGACTCGTGGTCACTTCTTAAACACTTTAACCATAATTGAATCACCAACTGCACTGTTCACGTTCTGCACCTCTTCCAAACATCAGTACAGTTTTTGTGTACCTACGGAGGCGACGTTTATTTTTTTACCTTATATTAGTAGTAAACACTTCACTAATGCATGCCATATTTATTCTATAGACTATAGTCGCTATTATTATTATTATTTGTATTCACGGTTTTATATTGCACCTTGACGCCCAGACGAGTTCCTATGTTTAAGTCAGTGTGATCCCTCTTTAAACAGAATCAGAAAAGGTTTATTGCCGTTGTTAAAGCCTTTTTGATTCTAAAATATTAGCTAGAAAAGACCAATAAATATACACTACACTATATATACACACTACTTATTTGACAGCTTTTATTTTCTCGCTGCAGTAGTGGGAGCTGTAGTAGAGAGTACTGCAGTAGAGAGTACTGCAGTAGTGGGAGCTGTAGTAGAGAGTACTGCAGTAGTGAGAGCTGTAGTAGTGAGAGCTGTAGTAGAGAGTACTGCAGTAGTGGGAGCTGTAGTAGAGAGTACTGCAGTAGTGAGAGTATTGCAGTAGTGAGAGTACTGCAGTAGTGGGAGCTGTAGTAGAGAGTACTGCAGTAGTGAGTACTGTAGTAGTGAGAGTACAGCAGTAGTGAGAACTGTAGTAGAGAGTACTGCAGTAGTGAGTACTGTAGTAGAGAGTACTGCAGTAGTGAGAGCTGTAGTGAGAGTACTGCAGTAGTGAGAGTCCTGCAGTAGTGAGAGTACTGCAGTAGTGAGAGTACTGCAGTAGTGGGAGCTGTAGTAGAGTACTGCAGTAGTGGGAGCTGTAGTAGAGTACTGCAGTAGTGAGAGCTGTAGTAGAGAGTACTGCAGTAGTGGGAGCTGTAGTAGAGAGTACTGCACTAGTGAGAGCTGTAGTAGAGAGTACTGCAGTAGTGAGAGCTGTAGTAGAGAGTACTGCAGTAGTGAGAGCTGTAGTAGTGAGAGTACTGCAGTAGTGAGAGCTGTAGTAGTGAGAGTACTGCAGTAGTGAGAGCTGTAGTAGAGGGTACTGCAGTAGTGAGAGCTGTAGTAGAGAGTACTGCAGTAGTGGGAGCTGTAGTAGAGAGTACTGCACTAGTGAGAGCTGTAGTAGAGAGTACTGCAGTAGTGGGAGCTGTAGTAGAGAGTACTGCACTAGTGAGAGCTGTAGTAGAGTACTGCAGTAGTGAGAGCTGTAGTAGAGAGTACTGCAGTAGTGAGAGCTGTAGTAGAGAGTACTGCAGTAGTGAGAGCTGTAGTAGTGAGAGTAGTGCAGTAGTGAGAGCTGTAGTAGAGAGTACTGCAGTAGTGAGAGCTGTAGTAGAGAGTACTGCAGTAGTGGGAGCTGTAGTAGAGAGTACTGCACTAGTGAGAGCTGTAGTAGAGAGTACTGCAGTAGTGAGAGCTGTAGTAGTAAGAGCTGTAGTAGAGAGTACTGCAGTAGTGAGAGCTGTAGTAGAGAGTACTGCAGTAGTGAGAGCTGTAGTAGTGAGAGTACTGCAGTAGTGAGCTGTAGTAGAGAGTACTGCAGTAGTGAGAGCTGTAGTAGAGTACTGCAGTAGTGAGAGCTGTAGTAGAGTACTGCAGTAGTGAGAGCTGTAGTAGTGAAAGTACTGCAGTAGTGAGAGCTGTAGTAGAGAGTACTGCAGTAGTGAGAGCTGTAGTAGAGAGTACTGCAGTAGTGAGAGCTGTAGTAGAGTACTGCACTAGTGAGAGCTGTAGTAGTGAGAGTACTGCAGTAGAGAGTACTGCAGTAGTGAGAGCTGTAGTAGTGAGAGTACTGCAGTAGTGAGAGCTGTAGTAGAGAGTACTGCAGTAGTGAGAGCTGTAGTACTGAGAGTACTGCAGTAGAGAGTACTGCAGTAGTGAGAGCTGTAGTAGTGAGAGTACTGCAGTAGTGAGAGCTGTAGTAGAGAGTACTGCAGTAGTGAGAGCTGTAGTAGAGTACTGCAGTAGTGAGAGCTGTAGTAGAGTACTGCAGTAGTGAGAGCTGTAGTAGAGTACTGCAGTAGTGAGAGCTGTAGTAGAGAGTACTGCAGTAGTGAGCGCTGTAGTACTGAGAGTACTGCAGTAGAGAGTACTGCAGTAGTGAGAGCTGTAGTAGTGAGAGTACTGCAGTAGTGAGAGCTGTAGTAGAGAGTACTGCAGTAGTGAGAGCTGTAGTAGAGTACTGCAGTAGTGAGAGCTGTAGTAGAGTACTGCAGTAGTGAGAGCTGTAGTAGAGTACTGCAGTAGTGAGAGCTGTAGTAGAGTACTGCAGTAGTGAGAGCTGTAGTAGAGTTAGAGCTGGGTTTCGATTCAAATTTCAAGAATCGATTCGATTCCGATTTTTACGTTTCAAAATCGATTTTTTCCGATTTCTCAGATCCCATCCGATTCGCTCCGATTTCGATTCGATCCGATTTCGATTCGATCCGGGGGTTAATGTTATTAAAAATGAAAAATGTATTTGAACCGTTTCCTTCACTTCATGACTGTGTAGAGAAGCAACATGTTAAAACTAGCATTATATCAATATTAAACAGCAAATCTTACAAGTATTGGTATTTACTGATGGAAGACTGATGAAAAGGTTAAGGGTCAATCTACCTGAATTATCATTCTTGAAGGTAGATTGAAGTTCACTGAGGGAAATGTAGAAAATATTTTTTATTTAAAAAAAATAAAAATAAAAATAAAAATAAAAAAACGATCTTTGGACGTACGAATCGATAATCGGTCATTAATATGCGAATCGATTAAAAATCGGAAAATCGATTATTTCAACCCAGCTCTAAGTAGAGTACTGCAGTAGTGAGAGCTGTAGTAGAGAGTACTGCAGTAGTGAGAGCTGTAGTAGTGAGAGCTGTAGTAGAGAGTACTGCAGTAGTGAGAGCTGTAGTAGAGAGTACTGCAGTAGTGAGAGCTGTAGTAGAGAGTACTGCAGTAGTGAGAGCTGTAGTAGTGAGAGTACTGCAGTAGTGAGAGTATTGCAGTAGTGAGAGTACTGCAGTAGTGGGAGCTGTAGTAGAGAGTACTGCAGTAGTGAGAGCTGTCGTAGTGAGAGTACTGCAGTAGTGAGAGCTGTAGTAGAGAGTACTGCAGTAGTGAGAGCTGTAGTAGTGAGAGCTGTAGTAGAGAGTACTGCAGTAGTGGGAGCTGTAGTAGAGAGTACTGCAGTAGTGAGTACTGTAGTAGTGAGAGTACAGCAGTAGTGAGAACTGTAGTAGAGAGTACTGCAGTAGTGAGTACTGTAGTAGAGAGTACTGCAGTAGTGAGAGCTGTAGTGAGAGTACTACAGTAGTGAGAGCTGTAGTAAAGAGTACTGCAGTAGTGAGAGTCCTGCAGTAGTGAGAGTACTGCAGTAGTGAGAGTACTGCAGTAGTGAGAGTACTGCAGTAGTGAGAGTACTGCAGTAGTGGGAGCTGTAGTAGAGTACTGCAGTAGTGAGAGCTGTAGTAGAGAGTACTGCAGTAGTGGGAGCTGTAGTAGAGTACTGCACTAGTGGGAGCTGTAGTAGAGAGTACTGCACTAGTGAGAGCTGTAGTAGAGTACTGCAGTAGTGAGAGCTGTAGTAGAGAGTACTGCAGTAGTGAGAGCTGTAGTAGAGAGTACTGCAGTAGTGAGAGCTGTAGTAGTGAGAGTACTGCAGTAGTGAGAGCTGTAGTAGAGAGTACTGCACTAGTGAGAGCTGTAGTAGAGAGTACTGCAGTAGTGGGAGCTGTAGTAGAGAGTACTGCACTAGTGAGAGCTGTAGTAGAGAGTACTGCAGTAGTGAGAGCTGTAGTAGTAAGAGCTGTAGTAGAGAGTACTGCAGTAGTGAGAGCTGTAGTAGAGAGTACTGCAGTAGTGAGAGCTGTAGTAGTGAGAGTACTGCAGTAGTGAGCTGTAGTAGAGAGTACTGCAGTAGTGAGAGCTGTAGTAGAGAGTACTGCAGTAGTGAGAGCTGTAGTAGAGTACTGCAGTAGTGAGAGCTGTAGTAGAGTACTGCAGTAGTGAGAGCTGTAGTAGTGAGAGTACTGCAGTAGTGAGAGCTGTAGTAGAGAGTACTGCAGTAGTGAGAGCTGTAGTAGAGAGTACTGCAGTAGTGAGAGCTGTAGTAGAGTACTGCAGTAGTGAGAGCTGTAGTAGAGTACTGCACTAGTGAGAGCTGTAGTAGTGAGAGTACTGCAGTAGAGAGTACTGCAGTAGTGAGAGCTGTAGTAGTGAGAGTACTGCAGTAGTGAGAGTACTGCAGTAGTGAGAGCTGTAGTAGTGAGAGTACTGCAGTAGTGAGAGCTGTAGTAGAGAGTACTGCACTAGTGAGAGCTGTAGTAGAGAGTACTGCAGTAGTGAGAGCTGTAGTAGAGAGTACTGCAGTAGTGAGAGCTGTAGTAGAGTACTGCAGTAGTGAGAGCTGTAGTAGAGTACTGCAGTAGTGAGAGCTGTAGTAGAGTACTGCAGTAGTGAGAGCTGTAGTAGAGTACTGCAGTAGTGAGAGCTGTAGTAGAGTTAGAGCTGGGTTTCGATTCAAATTTCAAGAATCGATTCGATTACGATTTTTACGTTTCAAAATCGATTTTTTCCGATTTCTCAGATCCCATCCGATTCGCTCCGATTTCGATCTTATTTCCGATTCGATCCGATTTCGATTCGATCCGGGGGTTAATGTTATTAAAAATGAAAAATGTATTTGAACCGTTTCCTTCACTTCATGACTGTGTAGAGAAGCAACATGTTAAAACTAGTATTATATCAATATTAAACAGCAAATCTTACAAGTATTGGTATTTACTGATGGAAGACTGATGAAAAGGTTAAGGGTCAATCTACCTTCAAGAAAGAGAATACAGGAGTCCTGAATTATCATTCTTGAAGGTAGATTGAAGTTCACTGAGGGAAATGTAGAAAATATTTTTTATTTAAAAAAAAAAAAAAAAAAAAAAAAAAAAAAAACGATCTTTGGACGTACGAATCGATAATCGGTCATTAATATGCGAATCGATTAAAAATCGAAAATCGATTATTTCAACCCAGCTCTAAGTAGAGTACTGCAGTAGTGAGAGCTGTAGTAGAGAGTACTGCAGTAGTGAGAGCTGTAGTAGTGAGAGCTGTAGTAGAGAGTACTGCAGTAGTGAGAGCTGTAGTAGAGAGTACTGCAGTAGTGAGAGCTGTAGTAGAGAGTACTGCAGTAGTGAGAGCTGTAGTAGTGAGAGCTGTAGTAGAGAGTACTGCAGTAGTGAGAGCTGTAGTAGAGAGTACTGCAGTAGTGAGAGCTGTAGTAGAGAGTACTGCAGTAGTGAGAGCTGTAGTAGTAAGAGCTGTAGTAGAAAGTACTGCAGAAGTGAGAGCTGTAGTAGAGAGTACTGCAGTAGTGAGAGCTGTAGTAGTGAGAGCTGTAGTAGAGAGTACTGCAGTAGTGGGAGCTGTAGTAGAGAGTACTGCACTAGTGAGAGCTGTAGTAGAGTACTGCAGTAGTGAGAGCTGTAGTAGAGAGTACTGCAGTAGTGAGAGCTGTAGTAGAGAGTACTGCAGTAGTGAGAGCTGTAGTAGTGAGAGTACTGCAGTAGTGAGAGCTGTAGTAGAGAGTACTGCAGTAGTGAGAGCTGTAGTAGAGAGTACTGCAGTAGTGGGAGCTGTAGTAGAGAGTACTGCACTAGTGAGAGCTGTAGTAGAGAGTACTGCAGTAGTGAGAGCTGTAGTAGTAAGAGCTGTAGTAGAGAGTACTGCAGTAGTGAGAGCTGTAGTAGAGAGTACTGCAGTAGTGAGAGCTGTAGTAGTGAGAGTACTGCAGTAGTGAGCTGTAGTAGAGAGTACTGCAGTAGTGAGAGCTGTAGTAGAGTACTGCAGTAGTGAGAGCTGTAGTAGAGTACTGCAGTAGTGAGAGCTGTAGTAGTGAAAGTACTGCAGTAGTGAGAGCTGTAGTAGAGAGTACTGCAGTAGTGAGAGCTGTAGTAGAGAGTACTGCAGTAGTGAGAGCTGTAGTAGAGTACTGCACTAGTGAGAGCTGTAGTAGTGAGAGTACTGCAGTAGAGAGTACTGCAGTAGTGAGAGCTGTAGTAGTGAGAGTACTGCAGTAGTGAGAGCTGTAGTAGAGAGTACTGCAGTAGTGAGCGCTGTAGTACTGAGAGTACTGCAGTAGAGAGTACTGCAGTAGTGAGAGCTGTAGTAGTGAGAGTACTGCAGTAGTGAGAGCTGTAGTAGAGAGTACTGCAGTAGTGAGAGCTGTAGTAGAGTACTGCAGTAGTGAGAGCTGTAGTAGAGTACTGCAGTAGTGAGAGCTGTAGTAGAGTACTGCAGTAGTGAGAGCTGTAGTAGAGTACTGCAGTAGTGAGAGCTGTAGTAGAGTTAGAGCTGGGTTTCGATTCAAATTTCAAGAATCGATTCGATTCCGATTTTTACGTTTCAAAATCGATTTTTTCCGATTTCTCAGATCCCATCCGATTCGCTCCGATTTCGATCTGATTTCCGATTCGATCCGATTTCGATTCGATCCGGGGGTTAATGTTATTAAAAATGAAAAATGTATTTGAACCGTTTCCTTCACTTCATGACTGTGTAGAGAAGCAACATGTTAAAACTAGTATTATATCAATATTAAACAGCAAATCTTACAAGTATTGGTATTTACTGATGGAAGACTGATGAAAAGGTTAAGGGTCAATCTACCTGAATTATCATTCTTGAAGGTAGATTGAAGTTCACTGAGGGAAATGTAGAAAATATTTTTTATTTAAAAAAAATAAAAATAAAAATAAAAAAACGATCTTTGGACGTACGAATCGATAATCGGTCATTAATATGCGAATCGATTAAAAATCGGAAAATCGATTATTTCAACCCAGCTCTAAGTAGAGTACTGCAGTAGTGAGAGCTGTAGTAGAGAGTACTGCAGTAGTGAGAGCTGTAGTAGTGAGAGCTGTAGTAGAGAGTACTGCAGTAGTGAGAGCTGTAGTAGAGAGTACTGCAGTAGTGAGAGCTGTAGTAGAGAGTACTGCAGTAGTGAGAGCTGTAGTAGTGAGAGTACTGCAGTAGTGAGAGTATTGCAGTAGTGAGAGTACTGCAGTAGTGGGAGCTGTAGTAGAGAGTACTGCAGTAGTGAGAGCTGTCGTAGTGAGAGTACTGCAGTAGTGAGAGCTGTAGTAGAGAGTACTGCAGTAGTGAGAGCTGTAGTAGTGAGAGCTGTAGTAGAGAGTACTGCAGTAGTGGGAGCTGTAGTAGAGAGTACTGCAGTAGTGAGTACTGTAGTAGTGAGAGTACAGCAGTAGTGAGAACTGTAGTAGAGAGTACTGCAGTAGTGAGTACTGTAGTAGAGAGTACTGCAGTAGTGAGAGCTGTAGTGAGAGTACTACAGTAGTGAGAGCTGTAGTAAAGAGTACTGCAGTAGTGAGAGTCCTGCAGTAGTGAGAGTACTGCAGTAGTGAGAGTACTGCAGTAGTGGGAGCTGTAGTAGAGTACTGCAGTAGTGAGAGCTGTAGTAGAGAGTACTGCAGTAGTGGGAGCTGTAGTAGAGTACTGCACTAGTGGGAGCTGTAGTAGAGAGTACTGCACTAGTGAGAGCTGTAGTAGAGTACTGCAGTAGTGAGAGCTGTAGTAGAGAGTACTGCAGTAGTGAGAGCTGTAGTAGAGAGTACTGCAGTAGTGAGAGCTGTAGTAGTGAGAGTACTGCAATAGTGAGAGCTGTAGTAGAGAGTACTGCACTAGTGAGAGCTGTAGTAGAGAGTACTGCAGTAGTGGGAGCTGTAGTAGAGAGTACTGCACTAGTGAGAGCTGTAGTAGAGAGTACTGCAGTAGTGAGAGCTGTAGTAGTAAGAGCTGTAGTAGAGAGTACTGCAGTAGTGAGAGCTGTAGTAGAGAGTACTGCAGTAGTGAGAGCTGTAGTAGTGAGAGTACTGCAGTAGTGAGCTGTAGTAGAGAGTACTGCAGTAGTGAGAGCTGTAGTAGAGAGTACTGCAGTAGTGAGAGCTGTAGTAGAGTACTGCAGTAGTGAGAGCTGTAGTAGAGTACTGCAGTAGTGAGAGCTGTAGTAGTGAGAGTACTGCAGTAGTGAGAGCTGTAGTAGAGAGTACTGCAGTAGTGAGAGCTGTAGTAGAGAGTACTGCAGTAGTGAGAGCTGTAGTAGTGAGAGCTGTAGTAGAGAGTACTGCAGTAGTGAGAGCTGTAGTAGAGAGTACTGCAGTAGTGAGAGCTGTAGTAGAGTACTGCAGTAGTGAGAGCTGTAGTAGAGTACTGCACTAGTGAGAGCTGTAGTAGTGAGAGTACTGCAGTAGAGAGTACTGCAGTAGTGAGAGCTGTAGTAGTGAGAGTACTGCAGTAGTGAGAGTACTGCAGTAGTGAGAGCTGTAGTAGTGAGAGTACTGCAGTAGTGAGAGCTGTAGTAGAGAGTACTGCACTAGTGAGAGCTGTAGTAGAGAGTACTGCAGTAGTGAGAGCTGTAGTAGAGTACTGCAGTAGTGAGAGCTGTAGTAGAGTACTGCAGTAGTGAGAGCTGTAGTAGAGTACTGCAGTAGTGAGAGCTGTAGTAGAGTTAGAGCTGGGTTTCGATTCAAATTTCAAGAATCGATTCGAATACGATTTTTACGTTTCAAAATCGATTTTTTCCGATTTCTCAGATCCCATCCGATTCGCTCCGATTTCGATCTTATTTCCGATTCGATCCGATTTCGATTCGATCCGGGGGTTAATGTTATTAAAAATGAAAAATGTATTTGAACCGTTTCCTTCACTTCATGACTGTGTAGAGAAGCAACATGTTAAAACTAGTATTATATCAATATTAAACAGCAAATCTTACAAGTATTGGTATTTACTGATGGAAGACTGATGAAAAGGTTAAGGGTCAATCTACCTTCAAGAAAGAGAATACAGGAGTCCTGAATTATCATTCTTGAAGGTAGATTGAAGTTCACTGAGGGAAATGTAGAAAATATTTTTTATTTAAAAAAAATAAAAATAAAAAAAAAATAAAAAAACGATCTTTGGACGTACGAATCGATAATCGGTCATTAATATGCGAATCGATTAAAAATCGAAAATCGATTATTTCAACCCAGCTCTAAGTAGAGTACTGCAGTAGTGAGAGCTGTAGTAGAGAGTACTGCAGTAGTGAGAGCTGTAGTAGTGAGAGCTGTAGTAGAGAGTACTGCAGTAGTGAGAGCTGTAGTAGAGAGTACTGCAGTAGTGAGAGCTGTAGTAGAGAGTACTGCAGTAGTGAGAGCTGTAGTAGTGAGAGCTGTAGTAGAGAGTACTGCAGTAGTGAGAGCTGTAGTAGAGAGTACTGCAGTAGTGAGAGCTGTAGTAGAGAGTACTGCAGTAGTGAGAGCTGTAGTAGTAAGAGCTGTAGTAGAAAGTACTGCAGAAGTGAGAGCTGTAGTAGAGAGTACTGCAGTAGTGAGAGCTGTAGTAGAGAGTACTGCAGTAGTGAGAGCTGTAGTAGTAAGAGCTGTAGTAGAGAGTACTGCAGTAGTGAGAGCTGTAGTAGAGTACTGCAGTAGTGAGAGCTGTAGTAGAGAGTACTGCAGTAGTGAGAGCTGTAGTAGAGAGTGAGAGTACTGCAGTAGTGAGAGTACTGCAGTAGTGGGAGTTACTCACGTTCATGGAGGAGTTGATTTCGCTCACCGTCTCGTCGTCCGTGGGGAACTGGTAGATCTGGACGCCGTTGGACACCAGCTCGCTCATGATCTTGATCTTGAACTTGTGCAGTTCACTTTTGGAGATGGTGTCGGCTTTGGCAATGATGGGAATGATGTTCACCTGCAACGAGACGCGGGAAACGTGAGCGACACATGTGGATGAACGGCCAACGTGACAAAACACATGAAGAAGAAAATTGTAGAAAAAGCTTCAGTTGTAGTCATCTGGACTCGGTTAGAAAAAATTAAACGTTTCGACTCATCCAAGAGTCATTGTCAATAAGAGAATTTAGGTCGAGAACTCAGATATTTATACTATTCTGTGGTAAGTCCAGCCCATATCTGAGTTTGAGCTTTTTCTACAATGGAACACGCCTGGACGAATGAGGGATTACACCCACATGAAGAAGAAGCAGTTTAATTTCATGATGTATATTTGCATTCATGAAGAAGTGATGAGTTTGTGCTCAAATGTTGTACGCAAATGTGTCATCTTAAGGATTTATACACGGTTTATACAACTAACGAGCCCTTTTCCCTCTTCATTTGTAGTTTTTACCATCACTTAGACTCACAAACTTGAATGATCAACACGAGTCGCTAACATCGATACAGTTCAGCTTGAAACGCAGCAACAACAACACATTTTTGCTGAACACATCTATGTGCGTCGACGTAAATTTCAGATTAGAATGTTTCAAATCGGAATGAGTGAAGCCTCTAAAAAAAAAAAAAAAAAAAAAACACAACCGGCCCCTGATTTACAAACTTAATCAGAACTTGACAGAAGAGACGCACAGCAAAACACATTTCTATTCCAAAAACGACCGGCAGCAGACGATCTGGAATCAACGACAGTGTCACAACAAAGACACTCGGCGGCGCAGCTCTCGATCGACTCGGAGCCACACGCTAATTATATCCTCAACGTACTTTATTGGCTCGTTAATTAACAGCGGAGCGGCCATCGTTAACGCCTGCACCATTTATCGTGGTGATAAAAAGGGAGGAAGCGTTGAGAGTAATGTAGGCGGCGGGAAACAAAAGGAATGCAAAAACTAAATAAAAACTGTGTGCACATTTTAAAAGGTACTGTACATTTAATACTTCATAAACGTGCAGAAATGGTGTAATCGAAAGTATTGAAGTATTGTACGCGTTTAAAAGTTGCTCACGGACCCTTCTATACGTTTACGACAGTTTATTTCTGTCATTTTCTCCGTTTGTCTCTTCGTTTTAGGCCCACGTGAATAATAACAAAGCATTTAAATTATGTTTCAAATGTAAAATTTATGTGATTTACAAGTCTATTTATTTAAATATTAAATGTATATATAGCAATTTATAATTACATTTCAAATTGAATAAATAGACACTCTTTAATTCATAATGTCCTTCCTTTTCTGAGCAAATAAGAGATTAATCGATACAACATTTGGTAAATTCATTCTTTTATTTGTGTATAAAAAGGAGTTCTACGGGACAACAACAAAAAGAAGAAAAATGAAGTTTATTTTTACATAGATATAATAGTTTTTTCTGTATAAATAGGTGATTGTGCATGAACTCGTGTAGTTGTGGTCTCGTGAGTGCAGTTTGCGTCAAGGCTAGATCATTTTAAAAAAAAAAATTATAACAAGGCACTTCTAAGTAAAAGTGTTCTCATCGAAATATTGTACTGTAATATTGTGTATAGAATAATGTTGCGGTATTGATCATTCAAGCCAAAATCCAATCAAAAAGAAGGAGCAGTCAAACCAAAACCTTATTCTAATACTTGCCTTTTGTCCTGATACAAACTAAACCAATGCAAAGGACATTAAACCAACCAAAGTGCAAATATTAGGAGTAAAAAGCTTTTTCCTGGTGTAAATCTAAAGCTGAACCAACACAACGTCCTGCCAGAGCTCATAATTAGCCATAAAATGATCTTTCTTTGCCCCGGGCTCTCTTCCCGCCTCCACAGACCCGTGTCCATGTTGGTCTTCAATCACTTAAACAGGAGAGACTCAAAAAGCTGTTCAAAAAGAGAAACGCCATCGTTTCCAAATACGCCGAATCTGGTGTAAAACATTGTGCTCTTTTTGCCTGGTTTTCCCCTCTTTGCGATCTCGTGTGTTGATCATATAAAGCAAACACTAATACATAATATAAATAAGACTTGAACACTACGCAGACAATGGATCAATAATGTTTAATAGATACAAAAATGACAATTATCTGTTAATCATGATTTTGAAATGATGGCGATTGATTTTATCGCCCTTTTGCAGTTTGCCGTATCTCTAACTGTATTTATACCGTATTTTCCGGACCATAAGTCGAACCTTTTTTCGCCGTATCGATATATCGGCAGGAGTCATTTTTGGTATAATTTCCCCCAATTAATTATGTTGTGACTGCACTACAATTTTGTTCAAAGAAAGTGACGTTTCGACTATTTTTCTGATTAAAAAGGGCGCGTTTCATTGCGAGTTTGCGCAGATCACGGTCTGACTAAAGAAAATTGTTGTTAAAATGTATTGGGTTCTTTTAAAAAAATAGCGATGCGCTGTAGAATATCATGAGCGATATATCGATTGTCGCGTGTATCGCAAAATCGTGATATTACCGTATATCGTGAGCTGCGTATCGTGTATCGAATCGTGAGGGACCCAGTGATTCCCGGCCCTACTCCAACTGGCTGAGGAGTAAATATCCACCGGCTCAAACTGTGGTCGGGTTAAGTTTAGGTTTAGCGAGTCACTGGTGAAAAGAAAATCATTGCTTACATTGTTCTGTTGCGACACCTTCCTCGTGGGCGTGGCCTCCCCCATTGTATCATGTTTGTTTTACTCGATGTGGCTTTCCTATGCACGCGAGGCCAGTTTGTAGACGTTTGGAGTTTCTTTGGAGCTTTTAGTCAGTCATCTCGAGTGCACAGACTTATTGTATCGAGCAGAACCTGTAACAAGTCAGTGTGTCGTTTTTATTCATGAATAAGTGGTCTTCATCGGGTCTTTTCAGCTTCTTTAAAAAGGTGCACTGTGTAACATTTCTGGCGGAGGATCCGTCACATGCTCGTCCACACGTTATTGCTTTGCCAGGAATGCTCCGCAGTATGGCATCTATCCAGGCTTTTAGATAGGATTTGAAAACACCCTGTCCAAATAATGTTGTCCGGGGGCTTAACATTTTTTCGTATCACTACCTTTTTTCGACGCTTTTACAAAATAAAGCGGCGCTTTTAAAACGCGCTTTTATCACACACACACACACACACACACACACACACACACACACACACACACACACACACACACACACACACACACACACACACACACACACACACACACACACACACACACACACACACACACACACACACACACACACACACACACACACACACACACACACACACACACACACACACACACACACACACACACACACACACACACACACACACACACACACACACACACACACACACACACACACACACACACACACACACACACACACACACACACACACACACACACACACACACACACACACACACACACACACACACACACACACACACACACACACACACACACACACACACACACACACACACACACACACACACACACACACACACACACACACACACACACACACACACACACACACACACACACACACACACCTTCCTGTTTGTAATTGATGGTATCACAATACGAAACTCATTAAATGTCACAATTTACAAATGAAAACAAAAAGGAGAGCACCTTAATTGTGGATTTTTTAAACTTTTCTGCACAAATTGCTAATTGACTGGTGTAACAAAAAAACACAAATAAAAATGCGTTTTTGGGTCGTTTCTTTGATAGTGTATTCTCACGAGGGAGCAGCAGGGGGAGCTCCATCGCTGAAGTTACATAGCTCTACTTTAACCAACTTGCTCGTCTCCATGGAGATAGACAGGCTTAATACCACACTGTGGCCCATTCCAGCAATAAAACAAGCAGATGGGCCGACTATACACCAGAAAAGTTCTATAGTTCACCTTTATATTGATAAGATATTCCTTTATTGTCCCACATGGGGAAATTTCATTGGTGCAACGCAGGTAGATACAGAGGTAGATACAGAAGAACAGATCACTTATAGGAAGTCTGAAAAACACTTTCAGTAGAAGATCTCCTACAAATAAAAACTCCCATAGACAAATAAATAAATACATAAATACCATTGCATGTGATCACGACAGTAATTGAACATGAATATGTGTCACGACAGCACATAGATTGCACATGAATTTCACAGTAATTGCACATATGACAGAATTGCACATCAGTATTAGGTTAGGTCAGTATTGCGAGTGTTCAGTACTAACAGTTTTTGTTATAAAGTCTGACAGCAGCAGGAAGGAAAGACCTACGGAACCTTTCCTTCACACATCGAGGGTGGATCAGTCTCACTGAAGCTGCTCTCCAGAGCGGACAGAGTGTCCTGCAGGGGGTGACACTCATGGTCCAGCATAGATGTGAATCTAGCCAGGACCCTCCTGTCCCCCACCTCCTGCACCGAGTCCAGAGCACAGCCCAGGAAGGAGCTGGACTTCTTGATGACTCTGTCCAGCTTCCTCCTCTCCCTCTCTGTGATGCTGCTGCTCCAGCAGGCCACACCATACAGGAGGGCTGATGCCACCACAGAGTCGTAGAAGGTCTTCAGGAGTGGCCCTGTCACTCCAAAAGACCTGAGTCTCCTCAGGAGGTAGAGCCGACTCTGGCTCTTCCTGTACAGTGCGTCCGTGTTATGAGTCCAGTCCAGTTTGTGGTTCAGATGAACACCCAGGTACTTGTATGAGTCCACTCTCTCAATGTCCCGTCCATGGATGTTCACTGGTGAGGGGGCAGTGAGGTGGCGTCTGCGGAAATCCACCACCATCTCCTTGGTCTTCCCCGCGTTGATGAGGAGGTGGTTCCGCTGACACCAGTCCACAAAGTCCTGCGCCAGTCCTCTGTACTCCGCGTCATCGTCGTCCGTGATGAGTCCGATGATGGCAGAGTCGTCAGAGAACTTCTGCAGGACACAGCTGTCCGTGTCATGTCTGAAGTCTGCAGTGTAAAGGGTGAAGAGAAAGGGCCCGAGGACAGTGCCCTGGGGGGCCCCCACACTGCAGGTCCGAGTGTCAGACACACAGTCCCGTGCTCTCACAAACTGGGGTCGGTCTGTGAGGTAGTCCAGGATCCACTCTGCCAGGTCATACTCCACACCAGCCGTCTCCAGCTTGTCCCTCAGGAGCAGCGGCTGGATGGTGTTGAAGGCGCTGGAAAGATCGAAGAACAGAATCCTCACAGAGCTGCCAGGCTTTTCCAGGTGAGAGAGAGAGCGGTGCAGCAGGGAGATGACAGCGTCCTCCACTCCGATGCCAGACCGATATGCAAACTGCAGCGGGTCCATGGCTGAGCTCACGGTGGAGCGGAGGTGGTCCAGGACTAGCCGCTCCAGTGTCTTCATCAGGTGGGACGTGAGAGCCACTGGCCTGAAGCTGTTGAGATCTTTGGGGCGCGGTGTCTTAGGCACAGGTACCAGACAGGATGTCTTCCAGACCTGTGGTACCACCCTCAGCTTCAGGCTCATGTTGAAGACATGCTCCATAACTCCACACAGTTCATCTGCGCAGGACTTAAGGAGGCTGGGGCTGATCCCATCAGGTCCTGCTGCCTTCCTCACTTTAATCCTCTTCAGCTCACTCCTCACCTGTGCTGCTGTGACAGTCAGTGGTTGGCAGGGGGACCGTGTGCTGGGGGGATGGGTGAGTCCAGGCGAAGTGGGGAGCTGATGGTCCGGGGCAGATAAGCGAAGAGGAACAGATGCAGGGCATTGTCCAGCTGTGGAAGAGGGAGCATGCAGCTGTGCAGGGGGAGGGGCGGGTGACCGATCAAATCTCAAGAAGTGAGCATTTAAATCATTCACCCACTGTAGATCCCCCTCTGTCTGGGCAGGGGGGATTTTGAAGCCCGAGATGGTTTTCAGGCTCCTCCACACTCCCTGAATGTTCTTCTGCTGCAGCTGCTCCTCCATCCTCCTCCTGTAGCCGGCCTCAGGCTGCCTGATCTTCCTCCTCAGCTCCTTCTGCACAGTCCTCAGCTCCTCCTTGTTCCCTGACCTGAAGGCTCTCTTCTTCTCCTTCAGCAGAGCCTTCAGTTCACGGTTAATCCATGGCTTGTTGTTTGGAAAACACCGCACCGTCCAGGAGGGAACAATGTTCTCAAAACAGAAGTTGATGTAGTCCGTGATGCACTCTGTGATGGTGTTGATGTCCTCCCCATGTGGGTCATAAAGCTCAGTCCAGACAGTGGTGCTGAAGCAGTCCCTCAGAGCCTCCTCGCTCTCAGCAGACCACATCCTCACCTCACGGGACACCACAGGTTGCCTGCGCACGATGGGTTCATACACAGGCCTCAGATGTACAAGGTTGTGGTCCGAGCTGCCCAGGGGAGTAAGGGGGGAAGAGGAATAAGCCTCCTTGGTGTTGGCCAAAAACAAGTCCAATGTTCTATTCTCTCTGGTGGGGCAGGTAACATACTGGGTGTATGTTGGTAGAACAGAAGAGGGAGAAGCGTGGTTAAAGTCACCAGAGATGAGGAAGAGAGCCTGTGGATGCTGTGTTTGCAGCCTACAAGTGCAGGAGAGCATTGCTTCACAAGCATCTTCAGCATTGGCAGACGGGGCCACATAGACTACGATCAAAATCACATGTGAGAACTCCCGGGGCAGATAATATGGCCTCATGCCAATAGCCAATAGTGCAATATCCCTGTTACATAGCTGCTCCTTCAGTGTGCAGTGTTCGGGTTTGGACCAGCTCGTGTTCACATACACCGCCAGACCTCCACCTCTTTTCTTCCCGGATTCTCTCGTTCTGTCCGCCCGCAGCAGATGAAAATTGTCCAAACCTACAATAGAGTCTGGCATTTCTGCTGTTAACCAGGTCTATGTGAAAATCAAGACGCTGCTGTCCCTATAAATCCTCTGGGACCGCATGAGGCTCGCTATTTCCGTCATTTTATTTTGAAGGGACCTCACGTTACCCATGACTACGGCGGGAACCGACTTCCTGTTTGTCCCTCTCTTCTCTCGGAGTTTACGTCCAGCCCGTCTGCTTCGTTGCGTTTTCCTTAGGATGTCCGCCGGGATAACGTGACGATCTCCGGGTAAGACGCGGTACGGCGCCGGCCGGGGGGCGGGGCCGGAGCCGGGGGACTCGGAGCCAAAACACATCGCAACGACACGACGAAAACACTCAATCCAGCCGAATAAAGTCAAAACAAGTTAATTTAAAGCGATTCCAGTGCATGTCCCGATCGTTCGTGAAGTTCCTCTTTCATATAAACGTGTACCGACGACACGCCGTACTTTAGCGGCGGCCGGAGGGCGCGGGGGGGGGGGGGGGGGGGGGGGGGGCTGGTGGGCTCGCTCGGAGCTAGCTCACGTCACAACAACACAACGAACGCAACGAAAAATGCTCAAATCCAGCCGAAAAAAGTCAAAAACAGTTGAATTAAAAAACTATTCCAGCGCGTGTCCCTATCGTACAGTAAAGTAGAAAAAATATACTAACTATATTTACAAAATATAGGAAATAAAGCACAATAAGTGTGAGAAAGAAGAGAGAGCGTTTACACCGGGCTGCCAGCTGTACCAGCGCCTTATGACGTATTATGACGTCATAAGTCACAATACGCCTTATGACGTATTGTGATAATGATGTGTAAATAAAGGTTTTGCCAATCCAACATCACTGCTAAAGCTGGACTAGAAGAGGACCAAACTACCTCTAAATCAGGTCTAAACTGGGCCAGGACCAAACTACCTCTGAATCAGGTCTAAACTGGGCCAGAACCAAGACCAAACTGCCTCTAAATAAGGTCTAAACTGGGCCAGGACCAGGACCAAACTACCTCTAAATCAGGTCTAAACTGGGCCAGAATCAGGACCTAACTACCTCTAAATCGGGTCTAAACTGGGCCAGGACCAGAACCAAACTACCTCTAAATCGGGTTTAAACTGGGCCAGGACCAGGACCAAACGAGGGTGAGTGCACAGTCGGAGCGGTGCTAGTTTCCAGCACTTGGCAGAAGCGTGGTCCTGTGTTGGGAGTTAAAAGAACAGGTTTTGGACACAAGCTGACCATCTGCTTCCCCCTCTGCGTTAGCGCCGCATCGGTTCACTCCAACAGCGATAAAAACACAACTCTCTGGCTCAGAATCAGAGGGCAAGCTGCTCACGCTCAAGTATTAGACGGGTGGAACTAGTAAGTAAGATGTACATGTGTAGAAGCTGGGATTTAAAGTACTCATTGAACTATAATGCAGTTAATATGCGGTCACATTGAATAGCACATCTTTTTAGATTTGCAATTTCACTTCCTGACATCACAGTAGGAAATTACCCAGGAAACACTGGGAAAAAAACTCATCTAATGTCAACTTTTATTTATTTGACAAATAAAAATATATGAGCGACTTTATTTTGTTGACTCAATGTTTAGAGGATCAAAAAAGTTGTTTATTTTTGTAAATTATGCATAAACTTTGACTGGAATGAGTGTCCCTAGTGCGATGTCACTTCCTGTCATTCTCCACAGATTTTTTTTAAACGTTTTCCCAACAAATGCCTACATTGATCGGTGTGAAACTAGAATTTATATGTACAGCAGGTAAAAATACACCAAATAAAGTCAAAATTAGAAAATCATAAAAATAGGCCCTTTAAACGTATCTGTCAAAAACGGTCTGAGCAGAAAGAGACTCGAGGGAAGTCTCATCTTTTAGTCACGTTTTGGTCCTACTTGGTTCAGCCCATATTGAGAGGATCATCTTGACTTGGCCTCAACTACTAAAAGACCACTCAGTTTAGGCCTGGAAAAAATAGCGAGTTGCAATTGGATTTACGTTTGAATAAAATGATTCTGCTCCAAGTTCACATTCAAACGCAAATTGACAAAAGGACTGAAGAGAACCAACTGACAAACTATTTAAAGACTTAAGTGTTTGTACCGATCTAAACTATAGTTCAGCGTTTTTATGCAGAAATAGACAGGATATTTTGCGGTTTGCGGTGGAAAGTATGGTGGTTTTGGGCCGTTTCTTTGACAGTGTATTCTCACGAGAGACCTGCAGGGGGAGCTCTATTGCTGAGGTTACTTAGCTCTACTTTAACCAACTCGCTAGTCTCCATGGAGATAGACAAGTTTGATACCATACTGTGACACATTACGGCAATAAAACAAGCCGGTGGACCAGAAAAGTTCTATATTTCAATTTGAAATACTATATTCATAGTATTGTACATTTCATATTCTACAAATTATTTACAACCGTTTGAATTTTGGTTGATCTCGCATCTCTTTGCTACAGAGTTCGTATAGCGTTTTGTCCGAGAACGTTCTCCAAAAGGTTCTCTTATCATGTTTTTGACCCGTATCAATGGCGGCAGCCGGAACGTTCCGCAGTGTGGCATTAAACGTCGACCGTGCCGGCGGCTAAACGTCGCTCCCGTCCTCAGGAGTGCGTCGGTGTTCACGGGACGGTGACACATTCCTCACCGACCGCACACTTTTCACACTTCTAACACTTCTACGGCCCCAAGTCGCAAAGTTCTCGCTCTCCATCCCAACCATTTCTCCCCCTTTCCCTCTCTCAAAACCTCTTGCTTCCTTCATTTCTTTCACTTTCGCAGTCTTCCTCTCTTCCTTCCACTGTTTCTCATCTCTTCTCTCGATTTCCCCATCTCCCTCTCTACACTCTCCTCTTTCACTGCCACCGTCCCATCATCCGTCCCATTTCACTCTCACCCTCTTCCTCACCTCACTCCACACTCTCCCTCTGTAAATCCCTACTTTTTCTCCCTCTCTCCCCTAATCCTTTCCTCATCCCTCTCTTGCCCTTTTTTCCTCCCCTCTACTCAATCCCTTTCGCTCCCCCTCTCCCCTTTAACCCTTGTGCACTCCATCCCCCTTTCTCTCCCTTCTCTCCTCCCTTGTTCGCTCTTCCCCTCTCCCCCTCTGTCTTAACACATGCTTTTTAACTGTTTGCATGACTTACTGCTTGAATTCCTCTCCCTCTCCTCCCTCATTTCTTTCTCCCCCCGTCCCTTCCTCCCTCTCTCTCTCCCCTGCCCTACTGTTTGCATGACTCTTCCTCCCATCTCTTCCTCTCTCCCTGTCGCAACCGTTTGCATGACTCTTACTCCTTGAATTCCTTTCCCTTTCCTACTCTCTCCCTTCTCTCCTCCATCATTCCTTCTCCCCTCGTCCCTTCCTCCCTCCCCCTGTCCCTTCCTCCCTCCCCCGCTCTCTCCCCCTCTGTCCTAACACATGCTTTTTATGCATGACTCTCTTGCTCCTTGAATTCCTCTCCCTCCCTTCCTTCCTTCCTCCCTCTCTCCCTCCCCTCTCTCTCTCTGTCCTAACACATGCTTTATAACTGTTTGCATGACTCTTGCTGAATTCCTCCTTTTCTCTTATTTCTCCCCCTTCTCTCCTCTCTCATTCTTTCTCCCCCTCTCTTCCTCCCTCCCCCTCTCTCTTTGTCCAAACACATGCTTTATAACTGTTTGCATGACTCTCTTGCTCCTTGAATTCCTCCCTTTCCTCACTCGGGAGCAGATGATTTAGGTTCAAACCGCACACAGACTCGTCACTTTTCAACAGTCGCCGGCGCAGCGCGGTCTGTTTACATGTACACGGCGTGTGTTTACACTGAGGGAGACGAATACGAATACGGACGTTTATCCTCGTGCTGAAAAAAACAAGAACTTGAACCTAGAAAAATGCCTTAAAATTAAATTCCAAATAGAATAGAGAATTGACTTTAATGTGAAAGGTGCACTGTGTAACTTTTCTGGTGCTCTTTGTTTCCATGGAGATGTTATTTATTTGCCTTGAATGATCCACCATATGGCAGTAAAGTTGTAAATATTGGAAATGCAGTATTATAAAAAATGAAGTGCAAAATAAGGATAATAATGTCACAAAAAAAGCAAATTAAAACATAACTTGTGTAATCTTTCAAATTAAGAGCATAATGTGATATGTCTGGCCCATTATTTTGATACGTACTGAACTTTAACCTCACCAAAGACATTTCCAGGAATAATTTAAGACGTTTGGGAGGTAGGGCCATGCATTTTCAGAATATTGTCCTAAAAAAAACATTGCCTTTATTCAATTACAGGCGTTTCAAATGTTCAAAAAGCAATTAATGATTAATCTTCCAGCAGCACAAAATAACCCTCTGAAACCGCAGCAGACGTAGGGAATTTAAACTCACGAGACGACACACGAGATCAGTCGTAGCTACAACCAAAGTTTGTCCGAGTTAACATCAGGCTCTAGACCGGGACCCCTAAAAACAACCATGCAACCTAGTCGGGACCCCCACAGTAAAAGGAAATAGCCGTCTGTAATCATTCCAAGTCCTTTTCAAATGAGGTCAATGTCTGTTTATTTTAGTAGTTTACTGTGTTATCTGACCCAATGTCACTAAAAACACCCCCACTTTATGCTAGCGGTGTTTTTGCGCTTGTAAAAACGGGAAATGGGGAGAATTCCCGGTTCACGGCTGAACTTTCGCCGTCACGTTGATGAAGTGCTTGCGTTTTCGCCGGTCGATCGCACGTTTGACAAGAGATCAATGGCAGACGCGGCGAGACGAGGGCTCACTCTGCCGCCGCCAATTACAAATCATCAGAAGACGCGCTCCATTTCCAGATATTCCCCCCGCCACGATCGGCAAATCTTTCATCGTGGACGGACAGAATCGTGCAGTGAACACCAGTCTTAAAGCGAATAAGAAAGACTCGCACTGCCAGTATTAAACATGACTCCGGAAGCGTTTCTTTGCGAGCTTCGGCCCGTTTATGCGTCGACAGAGCAATAATGAGGACGCAAGGGCCACGGCGGCGACACAGCGAAGGCCACGGATCGATGCCTGTCCGCGTGCAAACAGCTGTGACGGAAAACAATTGAGCCGGCGTTAAATTCTGGGCCTCGCAATCGAACGAAACAACGTTGTAATGGATTTTTCGACGATGCTGTAACTGTCCTGCAGCCACATATATACTGTAGGGTCCATGAAACACGTGATAGTTCGGGTCACGGTAGCTCCTCGACTGGAAAAGGGAATCAAAAGTTGCCATTTCTTTTTCGGAAATACAATAGCGTTTCAAATTTGATGCCCATTTCAACCACGTAAAAGGCAGAGATTCAGTCAGTGATGCGTATGGGTCTTTTTTTAATCTACA
Source organism: Eucyclogobius newberryi (assembly GCF_026437365.1). NCBI lineage: Eukaryota > Metazoa > Chordata > Actinopteri > Gobiiformes > Gobiidae > Eucyclogobius > Eucyclogobius newberryi. Next base: position 2,071,252 of record NW_027315779.1, read on the forward strand.
GCCAATCCTTTGTCAGTAAAATAATGTAGTGTTTATATCTCAAGAGCAACGTACAAATGTGTAAAAGCTGTTTACAGTTTTAAAAGTTGACCAGAAAACCGTTTAGAAATGACACCTTTCACGAAATCCACAAAAGTACTCGCAACAAACAACAGCATTTATCACAAACACTGAGCATTTCAACTAGTTTCTTCCAAAAAAATCTGCACATTATCACTCATATCGAAATAAATAGTGACCGCTTTAAGTCTATCATGCTCGATTATGTTAAATCCGATACGTTGAGACCCGCCCGGGCAAAATGAACGCGGTTGTGACTCACTGACGGACAACAGAGAGGATTTCTTCGGCCTAAACCCGCCCGGTCTGACGGAGTTCCCCGCGTTGCCGCTCAAGGTTACCTTGCTGTCCAGTTTCTTCATGGTGACCAGGTCCAGGGACTTGAGCGAGTGTCCCGTGGGCGCGATGAAGTAGAGGCAGATGTGGATCCGCGTGTCGTGGTAGTTGAACAGCGACCGCTTGATTTTGAGCTCTTCCTGGAGGTAGTTTTCAAACTGAGTGTCGATGTAATCCACTATGGGCTTGTAACTGTGCAGAAAAGACACAAAAAAGGACAGATTAAGACCATTCAAGCTTATTGTAATCGTGTATCATTGGTTTTCACACTGTAATATAATAAAACTCCACAGCAAGCGTTCAGAATACACTACTCCGATTAGACCAAGTGATGAAATACAGTAAAAACAAATTTTATTTCAGGTAATCTACCCATCACTGAGTACTTGTGACAGGTTATTACGTGTTTTGTGGGATAGTACCTTTGTTAAAGTTTATCATAGTTTTACATCAGTCCAGTGACAGTTTGTTAACGTGGTGTTGAAAATTAATCCTCTGTATCATCAATTCATGAGTTTCAGCTTCCCGTTTATAGACATAATTTTGAAGACTCTTCCCCATTCAAAAGACAGAATATTTAGTTAAAAATTCACTTCTCTGTCGACTGGGAGTGGGAATCCAAGGCTCACGATTCGATTGAGAGGCTCATGAGCCGAAGTGTGAACAACGCGTCCGTTCATCTCACGGTTTTTCATATAAAACAGCTCATACTTTTTAAAAATGTGCAGAATTACATGGTGGAGCAATGATAATGATGCTGGCTTATTATTACAAGTCTGTGTCTAACCACAAAGCAAAAAGCATCACAATTACTAAATGTATTAAAACCTAGTGAGAAAAGCATACAGCGCATTTCTTTTATCAGTATTATCTCTTCATCATCATCATTTTATCTAAAAACCACATTACTTCCAAATGATTTTTCGATGAAAACGGCCTAAATATTTCATCATTTTGAATCACAATATTCTGTCGAAACACAGGGACAATTTACACGCAAGGAACGTATTTTTCTGACAGTTTACACATCCTAGGAAAATAAATGTGTTGCTATTTATTCTCGTTCCTCAAATAAAACCTCTTGTGTAAATGAGACGGGTCTTGGCCCTTGTTTACAGTAGACTCATGTTCAACCAGGAAGTAATTTGATTATAAACTGGAGAAAACCAGGTAAGATATTGAGCAAATTGATCCAATAATTGACAGCATCTCCACCACGGCTTATTCAAAGTGCATCCGTGGAACATTTGTCTGCATCTGTTTGAGCCGCTTCGGACAGAAATAACTCCAGACTCTCCACGTCCCAGAGCTGAACCCGTGCACTTTGGTCTCGGTTCACTCCCTCTTCAATCTTTGCTGAGAAATGCACAACCTCTGACCTTTCAGCTGTTCTTTCTCTGTCCGCAGCAGCGTCCGGCCTGAAGCGCCCTGGACGTGTGCTCCGCAGAGACTCGCTAGCAAAGGGCGTGAGAGAGCGAACAAACTGTACGAGAGCCGTGTTCGGAAAGAGAGAAAACCTAAAGAAATGTGTTTTTACCATTTCTCTTTCTGCTCAGAAATCCACTGTTGGTTTTGGAAATAAAGCATGAAAGGAATTCCGCTGTTAAAATCATGGAAAATACTCTGAGGACCGTGAGGCACCTGCCGAGGTTGCCAGATATTGAGATTTTGATCCATCACTTCAGCGCAGTTATTCGCCATTAGGACTGAAATCATGAACAAAAACACTTAATTCTGGTGAACAAATTGTTTATTAAGAATGATTCAAGCTTAGTAACATTTAACTAACACTCTAATAACCCTGACCCAAATTAAGTAGTTACCATATTTTCCAGTTTGGCTGGTTTGACTTATACTCCGGAGCGACTTGTGTGATATTTTTAACTTGTTATTTTCACACTGGCAACCACAAGAGGGCGCTCTAGGCTCTGAGCGACGCAGAAGAAGAATCAGCACTTCCTCTTCCTCTGGAGTTTGTGGAGTTGTTTAGAAGTGACACAGAGGAAGAAGAATTCAATGGATTTAGTGATTTGGGGTAAAACTGATGCTTTGGTAAACTTGTTAGCATGTTCTTTATGCTATAGTTATCTGAATAACTGTTCATATGTTACGTTAACATACCAGACACTTACCACAGTTCTGTCTGTGCCTCATGTAGCTGAAGGTGTTAGCGTTAGCATACGTCATGTAGCTGAAGGTGTTAGCGTTAGCATACGTACACCTATTCACCATGTTCTCTCATCTGTTATAATTTTAAATTGCATTTCGAGATGAAATGTCTGTTCTTGGTCTTGGATTTTATCAAATATATTTCCCCCAAAAAAGTGACTTAAAGGCGGTATGGACGATTTTTCGGCGATTTGAGAACGCAGGCGGAAGTGCACATGCCACTCCCCCGTGTGGACTGATACAACACACACGTGCGTTTGTTTATTAGCGCAACGGAGCACATCGCATCGCTCGTCTCCCGTAGATTTCTGTCCACTTCTGCGTCAGCTCGAACTGTCTTTCTCCGTCTTCATTTTGTCCCGTACACTGAGGGAACTATATTATGATAGATCCATGCGCTTAGGCACGCGGAAACGTGGGGAAGAGCCAGACGCGGCTGCAGGTGAGCGATAGGTGCGTTTTATGATTGATACGTGGCAGGACAAATGATTTATCCACGCCACGAGGAAATATGATACAAAATTTGCTGAAAAAAATCGTCCATTCCACCTTTAAACTCCAGTGCGACTTATAAATGTTTTTTCCTTCTCTATTATGCAATTTCTGGCAGGTGCGACTTATAGTCCGGAAAATATGGTACTAATCTTGAATCATGCTTAATAAACTATATGTTCATTATTGAATAAGTCTTTGTTCATGCTTTATTATCATATATTTACACAAACTACTATGTACTACGACTTGACACTGTGGTATATATATATAGGGTTGTAATCATTTAGTCGATTATTCGGTCAATGGCGTCTTAGTCTAATTATTTTATTTGGATTAAAATGATTAAAATGGTACAACGGAGATGTACAAGTTTGTTTAAACTCACGATTCACATCCTTCCTTCCTGCTCACACATAAATGCAGCACTCTTCTGTATAAGTAGCTGTTTTAGCATGAACTTCTGTGGTCTTTGGAGCGCAGTTTGGGTCAGTTACACAGAGATCCTTTACACTTACACTCTCTTTAAGTCGACTACGGCTAATCGAACTCAATACTGAATGTGATATGGTCATTTGGAGCTCATGTTGTTTATGTGGAGCTAGTGACAAACTTTACACCAAGGACAGTTTTTTACAGCTGGCTTTACAGGGAGGACAATCTTCTCTTTCACTTGGCTTTACTATACTTCTATTTGCACTAGATAAGGCCGACGTATACTCCAAAGAGAGCGTATACAAACACACCGTAAGTTGTCACTCTTTCAGTTATCGAAGGAGGAAGTCAGTCGTTAACCACAGACGCACCAACGGATCCGAAAGCAAAGGTCCGAGTTCACCATCAGTAAAAATGGTTCATAACAAACACATCTCGCGCACATTTCTGTTCAACAATACACCATAAAGGGGCAAAAAAAGCTATTTAACTTTACAGAATGACGTTTAACAGTCGGTGGTCAGCGTTTTAGAGACTCTGACCGCCGACAGTCCGACGTGTGTGTGCGATTCGCTCACAAAAGATTCTTAATGCTTTGCCTGGAACATTCCGGCGCCTGCCCTCACCTGTCCTCTTTGTTGATTTGGTCCCCGAAGCCCACGGTGTCCACGATGGTCAGCTTCAGGTGCACGTTGCTCTCCTGCAGGTCGTAGGTCCGAGGCCGCAGGTAGACGCCGTTCTGGTAGTGGCTCGCCTCTTCGTTCTCGAACATGGTGTTAAAGAGCGTGTTCATTAACGTGGACTTTCCTATTCCCGTCTCCCCTGGGAACAACAACAAAAAAAAAAAAGATAAATATCATCGTTACAGTGTTAAATGTCGAGAAAGTGCAAGTGTAGAGGTCGTTTCGTGGACTTTGCCGCAAACCGTTCCCCACCAAATTAAGTTAGCACATTTACAAGCCCATCGACAATTAAACATAGGAAATAGTTTGAATTCCTCTGCTCGCATGTAACTGTACTCACATGGGAGCGATTGTGCCGCTTCTCACACACACACACACACACACGACGGGGCGAACAACTAATCGAGCCGCAATCGCTCAGGTAAACTTCGTGTCCTAAACGGTGAGGCTGCAGTGAAACGGGGTTTGTCTTTTGCCCATATAGCCTTCTGTTGCTGAAATGCTAACGCTAAAGTCATAAGCAAAAGATACTACAGAAGAAACTCCATTTTAGTGACACAAACGTTAGAACACACATGCAAACAAACATCCTTTAAAAAATATTGAAATGTGAATGGTTAAAAAGGTCAAATGTAACCAGAAATATCACAAACACTGCTAGTTTTGATTGCACCATAACGTACTACTTTTGATACATTTCTACTGATGTGGTTAGGTCGCTTTAAGGTGCACTTTGACACTTTTCTGGTGGAGACTTTACCTGCTGCTCGACTCCATGGAAAAGTTATTGCTTTGTCTGGGATGCACTCGACTAAAGACACGTCATGGCGATCGATTAGTCGACTAAAGGGGGCGTGGCAAGTACCTTTATGTACAATATATATTACCCAAACTGCAATCAAAAAGCTACAACTGCAAATAAAAAGGCTATTAATACAGAAAAGAGTACTAGGAAACTATTCTGTGAATTTTGTGCCTGTTCACACATAAATACCTCCAGCTAACTTACTCCATATCCTCTCATTTTTGCTGTTGTCCCATTTAAATCCCTATAATCTAAAAAACAGGATTGGCCGACCAGTACAAACACTCCACCGACCGATTAATCAACTAAATGACACGCAGCCCTAACGGCACCAAACTTATCAACAGAGAAAGGCTGATGTATCAATTAGCACTTTTTAGCGTATCAAAAATTTGGTTTGGGCCGACCCACCGTCTAAACACACGTGAAGCTTTAATTCAACACTTAAATGTGAAGATGGCATGAGTTAGGTTATGGGCGAGCGGTAAAAACGGGGTTGTGGATGTACAAAAATGAGCAAAGCAGTGAAAAGTAGACAAGAATTAAGATAATTTTGGGGAAGATCATCCAAATCGGCTCCAAATATCGGCCCGAACACATCTCCGTGGAGACAAGCAGCAGCAGCGGCAGACCCCCGACCGGACGAACGTTTCGCACTTTCGCCCTGCCGCCCCTTCACTCACCGACACAGAGGATGTTGAAGCAGAATCCCTGCGTGACCGACTTGCTGACCAGCTGATCGGGAAGGCTGTCGAATCCAACATGGCCGCCCAAGCTCAGGCTCCTCTTCTCCTCGTTCTGAAAGTGCAAAAAAGAGAGCGGCCAATGAGCAAACGCGCTGTAAAGTCAATAGCGGCGCGTTCCTTTACCGCGGAGGCTTCGAAATCGGGCGACGAAATGCTACGAAATGTGTCTGAAAACTGCAATTGCTTTAGACTTAAGGATTGCACATTTCAAACACTTCTTTGAGTTAAGATAAACAAAGATCAACTTGCAATTCATGTTTGCAGATGTCAAAACTACAATGTTAGCCGGTTTTAAACATATGGAGAAAAACTTTGAAAAATGTATAATATTGCAATTGTTGAAGAATATTAAGTCTATTGATAATTTATAACTAAAACTATTGAAAATTAGGGTAAAAAAGACAGAAAAGTCCAGTGTAATCCCATAAAACAAGGGTATAAAGCAATATTTATGCACTTGTGCGTTTAATTTTGAAGTCTGTTCATGTTTTGAACCTCCACCAAGTCATTTACAGTTAAAATATCATCTAAAAATATACATACGGTTTGTCAGCATCGCCCTACATTACATACAGACATACGGAGACGCATATTTAGTCCTTTTGCAAGTGATATATTTTACCACAGAAAATGTTGTGCCTGTGATGTAAAATGCAGCGTTGATTAATCATTGAGGCACGCTTCAGAGACGCTTTTGAAACGTGGAGTCGGTACAAAGTCGAGAGCTGGTTAAATCTGGGCGCGCGGCGACGACTACGGATTACAAAAATAATCCCAGAAATGTTGAAGCGTGTGGAGGCTAATGACAGGGTCATGGCACCAATTCTGCTGCCGGGTTTAGTCACCGTCTTCTAAAACAGACGATTTTCCACACTATAAGGCACACTTAAAAGCCTTCAAAATGGATTAGTTCTGGTTGTGCTTAATGACCTCTAAGCTTTTTTTGTGTGGTACACATTTTGTTTTGCTTAATGCACCTTATAGTCCGGTACGTTTTATGAAAAATGATCGAAAATAGACCGTTCATCGAGAGTGCGCCTTATAGTGCTTAAAATACGGTAAATACGACAGCTTTGATTATACAGAGAACACTGGAGAACTGGATCACATATTTACATTTTATTCTATGGTTTATATTTTATTAAAGAAAAGGGTTTGGTGTCAGCATTAAAAAAAATGAATTTCTAACGTAAAACCGGTTGATTTTTTAATGTATTATTGTAATGGTTGCAATTTCATATTTAGATTTTGCTGAAACAAAAACACCTTTAGCCCTTTTATAATTTCATAGTGAGGTCAAAAGGTTCGGCCCAAAAGCAGAAGTCGTCCATCAAATCAACCACATTTTAAAAACTATAAATCCAAATATCTTTTGCAACATCGTGCAATTCAATTACGATCGTCTGCGAGTGATTTGACATCTCTAGAAGGCAAGTTATTGAATATGCAACGCCTCAAATTACACAATAATTTATACTACAACACTCGTGTATAAGTCAGACATAAAACTAAATAAAAAATGAGGAAAATATAAGACTCGATCGAGGCTAATTTGAGCTGCCTTTTTCAACATTTTCATTTCAAAAACAGCAGATTTCTGTCAGATGGACGGTGTATGTATATTTAACTTTGCGGTATCAATTATTGCCTTAACCTTATATCGTGGCAAGACATTGAACATCGTCCAGGAACGCCCCGTCGCCGTGGGAACTCCAAAACAGTGTAAACACTCGGCCGCAATAACGGACGCATACGTTTTTTCCCCGCGGAGCTTCGGGTTACGCCGGGTCGGCCAACGAAAACAGGACTAATCCAGTTTACACGGCGTTTACATTATGTCTATGGCTCCGTGTGACAAACAGAGTTAAGTTACAATAAACCACATGTCTGAAGTGACAGATGTGGCAATAAATAAACCGGCGATTAATCTTTCTGTGTTTGGAAGGCGCAAGATTAAAGTACATTTGGAATTTCCCATGTAGATGTTATCGTGTGTCAAAATGAGACCGCTGTGTGCCGTGTGGAGCAGCAAGATAAATTGATTAACCGTTTTATTATGTGAAAAAGCAGCTAACCCTGTAGTTTAGACTTTCTCAATCAGTTTGGAAATGTATGGTTCTTGTATGAGTTTAGGAGTGAAGATTGTGGTCTTCTCTTTACAGTAAACGCTTCTGAACATGTTTAACATGTAAAGTTTAAAAACAGAAACCTACAATACAGAAATCGTTATCGCAGATGCTTGACAGGAAATCGCAATTTGATATTTTCCCCAAATCCTTTCGGCCAAAATGTATATATAATATACCCCATATATATATAATAAAATATCTGATTGATCGCGAAGACAGAGGCTAAAGTGAACAGCACACGGAGCTAAAACTCCAGGCAGCACTGGCCTCGCGCAACATTACGTTTTACAAGTTTCTTATTTCAAGTTATGCGACAAAAACGCAAATGAATTCATAGCTACAGTAACTGTTTACAGTTAATTAGTCCTTTATTATATATATATATACATATAAATAAATACATATGTGTGTGTATATGTGTAATATATATATATATATATATATATATATATATATATATATACACATACATACATACACACACACACACACTTTATATAAAAACAGAACATTTTGGACTGGAAGGACAAACTTATGAATAAAATGTGTTATTTCAAGCAGAAACTCTTTATCTGTTATTTGTTTATTACTATAAATATTTACCGTATTTTCCGGGCTATAAGTCGCACTGGAGTACAAGTCTCACCAGTCAACAAATGCATAATAGAGAAGAATAAAACATATATAAGTTGCACTCGAGTATGAAATGTGGTTGCAAGTGTGACAATAACAAATAATATCACATACAAGTCGCTCCGGAGTATAAGTATACGAGTATAAGTACAAGTCGCACCCCGGCCAAAACTATAAAAAAAAAAAGGTGCAACTTATAGTCCGGAAAATATGGGTAATATGCTTTTAAATGGTTTAAGGAATGTACAAAAAAATTGACCGATTACTCAATTAATTGAAGAGAAAAGACTGTACAGATGACTCGGTTGCTAAAGTAATCGTAAAGTAATCGTTAGCTGCTGCAGCTCGAGTAAAGACAAAAGATGAATGAAGCTCGTCAGCGCCGTCTGGTCCAACGCTCAGAGAGAAAGACATAGTTTAAGGATGAGATCACAGTCGCACAGACGGAGCCGACCTGCAGCGCTTTAGGTAAAAGGCTTTAACAGTTTCAAGTGCAAGAGGGATTTTTGAATTAAATGCACTTTTGAGTAATTGAAGACGTTGTTGTATCGAGAGCAATACAATTATGTAACTTTTGGGTTAGTAACTTGGGTGAAATGTTGAAATATTGCCATAGAAATCGAAAAATAACCTTTGAAGTGTCATAATTTGCTCCCGTCTGCATAAAATGGCCGATTCTGTCGTTTAGTTCTGCTCTGAAATGCATCCTGGGAGATTCTTTTTATTAGTCAATTCAGGGCCAATTTTGTGTCAATTCCTCCCGGACGCGTTTAAAATGTTAACTGAATCTTATATTAAAACACAAATCTGATCGCTAAACTTAAGATATTTGTCTCCAAATTGTGCAGCTCAATTTACACAATAACCCCAAGATGTACAATAGAGTCAAAATAATAAAATGCAACAAATAGCTAATTATAGGAAAGCTCAAATCTTACTGTTAAAAAAAAAAAAAAAATTAAAACATTTCTACAAGTGCAAAAAAAATGCACACAATAAAAAATAAATTAAAAAAATGACAAGAAAATAATAATTGTCATATTTTGATAATTGTAATCGAAATGTCAAAATATAAAATTGCAAACAAAACGACCTTTTTATAAACAAAACAGTGGCATTTTCAAATCAAAATGTCAAAAAAATCAAATAATAAACTCGATATTTACAATACACTTTATCTGTAAAAATTCTCTATCTTGAAGCCTTCCGTCACCATATTTACACTTTATTTGGTTGGCAATATATTTAAAAAGTCGACTTTATTTAACGATAAGTCGCGAGAGTAATGGAAAAATGAAAGGAGCCGTTAAAAGGGAATGTTTACGACAGCCACCCACGTTCAGGGAGACGCGTCGATGGGCGGGGTAAATAATACTGTAAAGTGTCGTGTTTTTATGAGGAAAACACCAGCTGAGTAAAGACCACAGGGTTAAAGAGTCAGACAGCCTCACGAGTGGTCAAAGGGCTCAAAACCTGCAAGAAAACCAGGACTCTTGGACGAGATCAAGACGTCAAAACAACAGAAACAATGTACTGTATTTTCCAGACCAGAAGTCGCAGCTTTTTTCATAGTTTTGGCCGGCGTGCGGTTTGTCCTCCAGAGAAATTTATATGTGATATTATTAACGTATTCCTCTACCTCCGGAGTTTGTGGAGTTGTTTAGAAGTGACACAGAGGAAGAAGAATTCAGTGGATTTAGTGATTTTGGGGTAAAACTGATGCTTTGGTAAACTTGTTAGCATGTTCTTTATGCTATAGTTATCTGAATAACTGTTCATATGTTACGTTAACATACCAGACACTTACCACAGTTCTGTCTGTGCCTCATGTAGCTGAAGGTGTTAGCGTTAGCATACGTCATGTAGCTGAAGGTGTTACGTTTTCTGAACACGTTAGCGCTCCTCGATGTGGGACCCGCTTTATGAAATCAAACGATCAATTTGACATAAACAGCAAGACAAAAAATAACTTTAAATTTAGGGTTTTGTTTTTTTGGAGGAAACGCTGAGAAGAACTTAATTTTTGCTTCTAAACATAATCACATTTGTTTTAACTGAACTAAAAAAATACAGCATTCGGTTATTTTTTCACTTTTTTATAAATTAAAAAAATAAAATAATAATAAATCTTCTAAAAATGTCATAATTATAATTTTTTGTCTTAATGATTATATTGCGACCTAAATAATGACAATTATCGATTAACCTGATAATCCCTACAACAGACAGGAACTACAATTGTCTTGGTTAATATTTGTATTGTCTCTCTACAAATAACTTAGTACTTTTATAGCAGTACAAAGGATGGGCTATGATTTGTAGTTGACTTGACCAGTTCCTCTTAGTTAGAGGGACAGATTTTCCGCCTCGCTCTGAGAACATAATTAAGTATGAATGATCTGGGGTTTTGTCGGTCTTCAGAAAAACTCTCTGGAGACGCATGCATTTAATCTTCCCTTTGACTTCGGTCTGAATACATTTCTCCGGATCGTTGGGCTCTCTCCCCCCTCTCTTTCCGAAACGCTTCACACGTGGCAGATGTCGCCGCGGCAACATCTCCACAGACAGGAGGATTTTTTTTTGGGCCCGGAGAGACGCAAACGCAGCGGCGCCGAGAGCTTCTTTACACAGGAAAACTCTTTAACTCCCACCCAAACGATTACTGTCAAATATAACCTGCAGAGAAAGTATGTTTTATTGTCATGTTTTTGTATTTAAAGTCCATTTAAAGTGGCAGAGCGAACTCTTCTGAACATAAGCAGTTAATCATATTTTAATTTGGATCAATCATTACTAATCTCCAAATCATCAATAAGTCAGATTTATAATAATAATAATAATAATGATGAAATTGTATTTATAATGCACTTTACATTTGACTCCAAATCCCAAAAGTGCCGGAAATCAAATAAATCAATTAGTCTACCAATCATTCTTTCCCTCTTCACCCCCATCCAAGCTGAAGTGAGGCCGTTTGAGGATCTGATGCAGCACGTTTATGTTTGCATCAAATACACAAAATTTACACATTTTGCGTGTCATTTTCACGCAATTGCGGCTCAATTTGAGTCATAAAACTTCTTTTCCTCTGCTCATGGCATTGGTTTTGGACCGGTTAGCGACTACGATCATTTCAATAATCGATTTAAAACATCAGCGTCGGGTACAAGTTGAAAAAGGTGCAGCTGCCACAAGCCTGCTCCTTTTCATTCACCCTTTGTTTAACTGTATGTCATTGATCGTTCCACCCGGCTCCGCCCTGCTGCAGCGCGGACACCGTTTCCCGGGACGTCCTGGGACAGAGCGCAGGAAACGGAGCGCAGAGGGGGCCCCAGGTGGCTCCCGGGGCGATGAGCCAGAACAGGGGGACAGGCCAGTGCACAATGAGAGCGTCACATGTGTTAGAATGATGTAATGCAGGTTTATAGCGTGAGGGGGAGGATATGGTGATGTGGTCAAATGTAAATCAACGCACTTTTATGGGTCAAACGGTGAACGTACTAAAATTCTGCACAGATTAGCCGCTGTTCCATCACGGGACATGTCACTCCTCTCAAAAGATTAAAGTTGTCTGGTGCCAAACGCTGAATTATAGCACGTAGACGTTTATACAAATGAGTGGGGGACGATTCAAGGAGTGAAGCCACACCCGCCCACACTGAAACGTAAACATCTGCTCACGTCTGTGCAAGATCCACTTTGTTTATGATCGACACACGCGTTTCTGGGCACATTTGACTCTATTCCATCTGCAGCATATTCAGTACAAGATTGAACGTATTTTTAGATTTGTCCTTTTGAACGTGGCTCACCTTGTTCCCTGTAATTCAGAAAAACCAAGGACGCCGTGCCAAATGCGTACTAAATAGTGTTCTGCCGTTTTCGTTGCTGCGTCTCCACTTTTAACCCCAAAAACTGATCAAATAATGAGCAGAAAATGGATGAATGACCCATTAAAATAACAACAAATGACAAAAAAAGACAAATCGTAATGTGAAACCTTCAAAGTATTATTATAAAAAGATGCAAGATTGGACTTTTTTTTTTTTAATGTTGTGACGCGTTTCAGATGCTTTTTTTACTTCTCAAAGCGTTTCCGTCTTAACCGTCCTTTCCTCAAACCAAACAGACAAACTGACGGTTCACACTTCATTGGTTTGTGGCGGGGACGCACCCGTTTATAGAAGAGCGTTTGAAATATTTACTGGTGATCTGCACGGTTAAGACACGTCCTCAATCCTCGCTCAGACTGGACGACGGACAATCTGTGTAGTTTTAAATTGAACGTAAAAGTGTCGCTGTGGCTTCTGTTGGGGCTCACTGAGCATCGTATTTTAATCTTAAAGAGAGCCAATCGATCGAAATCATCGGCTTTTATGGCTTTTGTTTGAACGTTCTGCAACCAATCGTCTTCCAGTAAAAGCATATTGTTTTCAGTTAAGACTTTGGAAGCAGAAATGTGCCCATTTTTGTGATAAATGGCTTAAATGTTTAAAATCTCGTTCATTTTCATCAAATTACAGTTGAAAAAGACAGATTTATTTGTTTTTAATTAAACCAGTACAAGGGAAAACTGGCTCGATCCTTCATTTCGTCATGATGAAATAAGTAATAAAATGTATAAGATAAGATAAGATAAGATAAGATATTCCTTTATTGTCCCACATGGGGAAATTTCATTGGTGCAACGCAGGTAGATACAGAGGTAGATACAGAAGAACAGATCACTTATAGGAAGTCTGAAAAACACTTTCAGTAGAAGATCTCCTATAAATAAATAAAAACTCCCATAGACAAATAAATACATAAATAAATACCATTGCATGTGATCCCGACAGTAATTGCACATGAATATGTGTCACGACAGCACATAGATTGCACATGAATTTCACAGTAATTGCACATGAATTGCACTTGAATTCCAACAGCAATTGCACATACGACAGAATTGCACATCAGTATTAGGTTAGGTCAGTATTGCGACGGGATAACGTGACGATCTCCGGGTAAGACGACAGTTCTCCGCAGTTTCATGAGTTCCTCCTTTGTGGAAACGCGGTACGAGCCGGGGGGCGGGGCCGGAGCCGGGGGGCGGGGCCGGAGCCGGGGGGCGGGGCCGGAGCCGGGGGACTCAGAGCCAAGACACATCGCAACGACACGACGAAAACACTCAATCCAGCCGAATAAAGTCAAAACAAGTTAATTTAAAGCGATTCCAGTGCGTGTCCCGATCGTTCGTGAAGTTCCTCTTTCATTTAAACGTGTATATAAACGTGTACCGACGACACGCCGTACTTTAGCGCGGCCGGAGGGCGCGGGGGGGGGGGCTGGTGGGCTCGCTCGGAGCTAGCTCACGTCACAACAACACAACGAAAAACGCTCAAATCCAGCCGAAAAAAGTCAACAGTTGAAATTAAAAAACTATTCCAGCGCGTGTCCCTATCGTACAGTAAAATAGAAAAAATATACTAACTATATTTACGAAATATAGGAGATAAAGCACAATAAGTGTGAGAAAGAAGAGAGAGCGTTTACACCGGGCTGCCAGCTGTACCAGCGCCTTATGACGTCTCGATGCTGCTCTGAACGTGCTACGGCCTGACAGAAATGAACAATAAATCATGGGTCAGATTGGTTCAAATCCGACAAACGGAGCGAGCACAAACGCACTTTAGGTTAAGGATGTTCACAAACGTGGATTGTAAAAGATATTCTATGGGTTTGGGAGACTTTAATGACTTCAAACCTCGTAGAAGAGTCTAAAAAATATGACGTATGAAGACACGCCTTCACTCGTGGCTTGCTCTTTAGCACCTAAAAAAACGTTTAGCTCCGTCGGACAGATTTGTGAACTCTGGAGCTCTGGTCTGTTTTTATGATCTCATCTTTGTGATAATTTCTCTGTCGCCGAGTCACTGCCTGAAGAAACAACGCAGAAATGCATTAGGGAGGAGGAAGGAGAGAGGAGTAGAGGAAGGAGGGAGGAGAGGAGGAAGGAGAGAGGAGAGGAGGAAGGAGAGAGGAGAGGAGGAAGGAGAGAGGAGAGGAGGAAGGAGAGAGGAGAGGAGGAAGGAGAGAGGAGAGAGGAAAGGAGCGAGGAGAGGAGCGAGGAGAGGAGCGAGGAGAGGAGCGAGGAGAGGAGCGAGGAGAGAGTATAGTTATGGCACAGGAGAGGAAGAAAGATTAATTATTCAGAATAATTACGGGAATAATATCAAAATTATATAAATACAGCCATTTTAACAATATTTGGGAAAGAGAGGGTCACTTTAATTTGACGATGAATGGGAAAAATGTGTAAAGGAGGAGCAAAACAAAAATCACGTGTTTGGTGGGGAATTTTGTTGGGAAAATGTGTCACGTTTGTCACCATGTTAAAGTGCATATTATTCACAGGGAAATGTGGACTGTTGGAGAGGGCGTGGCACGTACTCTGGGACCGTCCCGTCGGTCGGGGATATTGGACTGAATAATAATGCACTGCAGACATAGTTCTCTCATATTTAGAACTATGTATCTGGGCCTCAAAACTCCTGCGCTGGACACGATCAATGGATACCTTTGGAGTATAACATTTTGTGGCAGGAAAAAGGGTCATAACAAAGAAATGGATGACACACACATCGCCAACGATCAAGGACTGGACGGACATAGTGACGGGCATTAGATAAATGAAAAACAAATTACATTCAGAATTACCAGACTTTAAGCCGCTACTTTTCCCCCTGTGGTCCTTACAACGTCTAATTTATAGATTTTACTGGCTAACGGCCACCAGAGGGCAATCTAGCAGGAAGTGCAAGCATTTGACACACTGCCCAGGGTTTAAGCTTCAAAACGCTGTGTGTTTTATTACAATCAGACTCATATTCACAGAGATATGAGTCCAATGAGGAAGTGAATCTAGACGCGGCAGAATATGTAATGTACGGCGGTCTGCAGTTTAGAGACTTTCTAGGCCAAACCTGACCCACGAGTCAAAGACATGTGGATCAAAGGCATGGAACATATTTCTGTGTAAATATCTCATGTTAGAACGTGGGCACCTGCGGGTTATTGACAGGTGTGGCCCGTATATGGACATGTTCTATTTTTTTCCGTAAATTATTCAGGAGCGCTGTATGGCCCGAAAATCACAGTCATTTGTAGTTTGCACTTCTGTTTAGTTGATGTCTACTTGTGTATTTGTTTTTTACTCTCTGGTCATTTTGTTCAATAGGTATCTTTATAAAATTGGTAAAAAATTAAAATCTGATTGAACCGGTTTCCAGCCTGGGTTTTTGCCCCGAGCCGTCTGAGCGTTCGACTGTAGAAGAATATCGACGTGATCTTTTGCCTCTTCATGGGACATGACACTTTTCCCCGCCGGCTCTGCAGCGTATGACGGGCCGTCGATATAAATACATCCGTGTGCGGCGGGCGGCACGATGAGCCACAAACACACGGAGCGGACACGCTAAAGCCGGAACAAACGCACGGAGCAGACACCCTAAAGCCGGAACAAACGCACGGAGCGGACACGCTAAAGCCGGAACAAACGCACGGAGCGGACACGCTAAAGCCGGAACAAACGCACGGAGCAGACACCCTAAAGCCGGAACAAACGCACGGAGCGGACACGCTAAAGCCGGAACAAACGCACGGAGCGGACACGCTAAAGCCGGAACAAACGCACGGAGCAGACACCCTAAAGCCGGAACAAACGCACGGAGCGGACACGCTAAAGCCGGAACAAACGCACGGAGCAGACACGCTAAAGTCGGAACAAACGCACGGAGCAGACACCCTAAAGCCGGAACAAACGCACGGAGCGGACACGCTAAAGCCGGAACAAACGCACGGAGCGGACACGCTAAAGCCGGAACAAACGCACGGAGCGGACACGCTAAAGCCGGAACAAACGCACGGAGCAGACACCCTAAAGCCGGAACAAACGCACGGAGCGGACACGCTAAAGCCGGAACAAACGCACGGAGCGGACACGCTAAAGCCGGAACAAACGCACGGAGCAGACACCCTAAAGCCGGAACAAACGCACGGAGCGGACACGCTAAAGCCGGAACAAACGCACGGAGCAGACACGCTAAAGTCGGAACAAACGCACGGAGCAGACACCCTAAAGCCGGAACAAACGCACGGAGCGGACACGCTAAAGCCGGAACAAACGCACGGAGCAGACACGCTAAAGTCGGAACAAACGCACGGAGCAGACACGCTAAAGTCGGAACAAACGCACGGAGCAGACACGCTAAAGTCGGAACAAACGCACGGAGCGAACACGCTAAAGTCGGAACAAACGCACGGAGCGGACACGCTAAAGCCGGAACAAACGCACGGAGCGGACGTGCTAAAGCTGGAACAAAAACACGGAGCGGAAACGCTAAAGTCGGAACAAACGCACGGAGCGAACACGCTAAAGCCGGAACAAACACACGGAGCGAACACGCTAAAGCCGGAACAAACACACGGAGCGAACACGCTAAAGCTGGAACAAACACACGGAGCGGACACGCTAAAGCCAGAACAGAGAAACGTGCGGCGTGGAAACTATCGCAAAAGGGCAACAAAAGTGTGTCGTTTAAAGTATCTGCACGTGGTATTACTGCAGTACTTTTGTCAACAAACAACAAAACAAAATGTCTTGTTGCAATTTTCCCGACAAGATTTGTGATCAGAGGTGGTTAGTCCTCCGGTACTTTTACTTCAGTTTTCAGACGTCAAACTTTTACTTCTACTCGAGTGACGTTTAGTTGGAAGTAACTGTACTCGTATGTAAAAGTTGTGGTTCCTCTTTTTACCGTGGGAAAGTAAAAAAACTTCTTGACAATATTAAATGATTTGAACACGTTTTCTGTCCTTTGAAAATACCAGATTTGGAACATTATTTAAACTTTTGTCCTTCACGATCACATTTTACATCAAAACTGTTACTCTTACTTGAGCATTAGTTCCTCCAAATACTTTTTTACGCTTACCCGAGTAAATTCTTGTACCGCTACGTTGTACTTTTACTTGTGTAGTATTATTTTTGAAGAAATGCTCCTCTTTTTGCCATTTTAACGATAAGATTCTGTTCAAAGTTCACATTTATGTTCATTAGCGTTTCCTCGTTGTGAGACAAATGAAGGTTTTTATGCTCCAGGAGGTCCTTTGCTGATTGCGTTTATTCAAGTTGCGATTGAGATTTGCTTAATCTTTAACTCTATAAGTGCATTTTCATGTCCTCACAGTTCAGGACGGACAAAAACATATAAAACAAGAAGAACGTCTCGTTTTTAATGCTATAATGGAAACCAAGTACTGAATAAATACAACGTTATCATTGAGGTCCTTCATAAAGGCTTTTACTCATCTGCACTGTGATTAGGGATGTCACCATTATTAGGTTGCCGTATTTTCCACACTATAAGGCACACCGGACTATAAGGCGCATTAAGCGATATAAAACATACCACACAAAATCGCTTGAGGTCAGTAAGCACATCCAGAATTACCGTATTTTCCAGACTATAAATCAAACCAGCCAAAAATGCATAATAGAGAAGAAAAAAACATATATAAGTTGCACTGGAGTATGAAATGCAGTTGCAAGTGTGAAAATATCAAATAATATCACATATAAGTCGCTCCAGAGAATAAGTCAGGGGTGGGCAATTATTTTCCTCCGAGGGCCATATTCGAATCCAGGCAAGTAGCGGAGGGCCGGCCTGCCATCATTGGTGTAAAAAAAAAAAAGAAAAATGAAATATCAAGTAAATATTACTTTTCTGTCAAATATAGGCTATTGAATCTATTATTTAATTGATTTCACGTCATATGTATTAAGGATACACGTGCAGACAGATGCCTGAGGGGGAGAAAGGGATTTTTTTTTTTTTTTTAAATATTACTTTGACAAGCTTGGAGGGCTGGATTGAAAGGCCCTGCGGGCCGGATCCGGCCCGTGGGCCATAGTTTGCCCACCCCAGGTATAAGTATAAGTATATAAGTATAAATACAAGTTGCACCCGGGCCAAAACTGTGAAAAAATGTGTGATTTATAGTCCGGAAAATACAATAATCCATATATAAGGCGCACTGGATTATAAGGCGCACTGTCGCTTTTTGAGAAAATGAAAGGCTTTTTAGTGCACCGTATAGTCGGAAAATACGGTAATCGATAATCGTGATTATTCTTCAGGTATAAATAACAATAGTGACAATTTTAAACGCAAAATTGAGTATTATTTGGTCAATATACGGCCAAAAATAGACCTAAATGTAAAGAACTTTATTTTATCTGGTCTTTTTTTTGGTCAAATTTAACTTTGTCTTTCAGAAAGTAAATTGTCATAAAACTGGTCACAAACCACACGAATGAAAATTAAAGATTTCACTTTTATTTGGCCACAGTCTCAATAATAATGAATAAAAGATCTTTTGACATCGTGACATCTCTAACTAACACGGTCTAATACTTTTATATTTTATTTACAGTAATTGTTTATTTGACACATTAATGGTCATCTGTAAAAGGAGAAAACCGCACACAAGACTGCCACTAAACATCTTTAACAATGCAGTGAGTCTGGTTTGCCTTCATTTTTCTGCTTGAGACATAGAAAACGTATAATGTTGACTTGAATTCGATGTGTTTTTACTGCCAGCTGGAAAAGGATCCTTGAAAAAGCCGTTATAAAAGCGGCGGAACACATTTTTTAAGGCAAAAATGCATTAAAGAGGCGGCAATAATCTGGAACAAACCCGACCCAGCACAGGAGGCCAACTTTATAAAACACTGCACCAAAACCGTCTCGAATAGCATCCTATAAATACACAAACGTACTTTCAATACTCACTCTGCAATATGTCGTGACTTAGAAAACCCTGTTGAAATGAACGACGCGGGGACAAAAGCTGTAGTTTTGCTCACATAAATATTTTCCCTCTTAGTCACACTTCGGTGTCAAATATTTGCCGAGCTGTAGCGATGCCACGTGGGAAAAAGAGATGTTTGTTTGACACGTTTATGGTGGAAGCTGAAGTTTGTGTCGGCGTCAATCACCCGAAGAAACAAATTACAAATGAGCACTTTTGAAACAATGACTTTTGAGCAACAGCTTGAACCACGATTCAAACTTTGACTCTAGTTGGTGTATTTGTACCTGTTGTACATATAAATGATCATTTTACACCAATCGAGTAGGTATTTGTGGAGAAAACGTTGAAAAATGACAGGAAGTGACATCACACTAGGGACGCTCGCATAGTTTACACAAAAGAAAATACTTTGGGGAAATTCTAAACATATTTAAACAAAATAAAATCACTCTCATATATTTTAATTCGTCAAATGAAAACAATTGTGACATTGGATGACATTTCAGTGTTTGCGGGGGAATTTCCTACTGTGAGGTCATCAACAACAAACAGGAAGTGAAATTATAAACCTAAAAAATTAGCTATTGTGGGATAATTTTAAAAAATAAAATAACAATCTTTAGCTAAATTAGATTAGAAAACTTAACTGGAACTTTAGTTGAATGAGTCGTCCGACCAGTAGGGGGCACTTTAAGCTTCACTATGACTTTTAAGATCAGTCGATGTTGGCAATAGTTCATCTAATCGCATTTTTTTTAACCGGTGATGCGATTATGGTGAGATTTAGAAGTTGTGTTCAAGATTCTGCACATTTTTACACGTCCAAAAGCAAGAGAAGACGTGCACAAACCTGTCACTACAACCACTGCATCAACGTAACGTTCAGTTTCTTTGCACTAATCCAGACTTTTCTGTTCATTTATTGTAATACGGTGAGATTTGAGCTGTGGAGAGTTGAATAAGTAACTTATATGCCTAATAAATAACTAATAATGTGTTAAGAAAACATGAAGGAAAGACAATTTAGGATTTCATCGTCGTTTTGGTCGTGACGTTCATTATCGCAAATACCAGTGCTGTATTTTCCGGACTATAAGTCGCACCGTTTTTCATAGTTATATACTCCGGAGCGACTTCTATGTGATATTATTTGTTATTTTCACACTTGCAACCGCATTTCATACTCCAGTGAAACTTATATATGTTTTTTCCTTCTCTGTTATGCATTTTTTTGGCTGGTGCAACTTATACTGCGGAAAATATAGTAATTGTTAAATCAAGACGTTTATTCTCACTCAAATTTGAAATCGTGCAATTGAAACGTGAGCAGCAGCAGCAGCAGCAGCAGCAATAGTAGCAATAGTAGCAATAGTAGTAATAGTAGTAATAGTAGTAATAGTAGTAATAGTAGTAATAGCAGCAATAGCAGTAGTAGCAGTAGTAGCAGTAGTAGCAGTAGTAGTAGCAGTACATGTTTTGACACTCTGCTAATCGATGCATGGAAAGGAAACGACCGTAGCTTGTTCTCGTCATTGATTTTCCTTGTCCCACTAAAGCTGTAGTTGTTTTTTTTCCCCTCAGCCCATCGGTGTTTCCACGGACACGACACTTCCCCCAGCAATGTCCGCCGCCAATAATTAACCACGGCAGCTCCGCAAACGGCAGAAACCCGTGTGGCGTTTGCTCGGCGCGCTCTCACTCGGCTCACAAAGTTCGACAGGAAGTGGCAACAATCGAAAGGCAAAGGCAGCGAACTGTCACGCGCGGTCGTTCCACCGTGGCTTCTCTGCGTTTTTAAAGACTTTAATTCAATCCGCTAATTTGGCATTCAAAAAAGGAGGCGTCTGAAAAACACGGAGCAGGCGATAAAATGATGCCGCGAATGACGCGAGAGGAAAGTGTTCGGCGAAACTGCTACAAAGCTACATCTAAAACGTACGTGAAAAATATTAGGGTTAAAATAAGAATAAATAGGTTAAAGTGCCTATGACATGTTTTTACGGTGTTCTAATTTTGAATTTAGTTGTTAGTTAGGTGTATTCATACCTGTTGTACATATAAATGATGTACCTGTTGTACATATAAATGATAGTTTTACACCAATCGAGCAGATGTTTGAGGAGAAAATATTGAAAAAAACTGTAGAAAATGACAGGAAGTGACATCAAAATATTCCATTTCATTCCAGTCAAAGTTCATCCATAATTTACAAAAAATAAACAACTTTTTTGACTTTCTAAACATCAATTAAACAAAATAAAATCGCACTCATATATTTGCAGCAGAAAGGATGAGGCTTTATCTTGAGGAGTTATCTTGAGTTTTGGGTGTGAATCGTGAGCTTAATCTGCATTTATACTGATAAATACTGTATTTTCCGGACTATAAGTCGCACCTTTTTCCATAGTTTTGGCCGGGATGCGACTTATACATATATTTAAACTTATATACTTATACTCCGGAGCGACTCCTATGTGATATTATTTGTTATTTTCACACTTGCAACCGCATTTCATACTCCACTGCGACTTATATATGTTTTTTTCTTCTCTATTATGCTATTTTTGGCTGGTGCGACTTATACTCCGGTGCAACTTATAGTCCGGAAAATAGGGTAGTAGTTTTCTGCTTAAATATTGTGTAATTGCATGATATCGTGGTCTTGACGGTGCACTTACAAGTTCAAATCGTAGAGATAATGAACAGGTTTGAGAGCTTTTTAAGCATCGCCACGCCCCGATTTCCCCACATCTCGTAGGCCTACTCGACAGCAACGAGCCCAATAAACTTAATTAATCCGACTTTACCCATGCGTCCCCGGCGGCGCTAATCACCGCCACAGCGTCTGCCAAAAGTTAATCACCGTTTGTAAATCCCGTACTTGAACTGCCCACAAAGAGTGTCCATCAAACGCGGGAGATTAGCGGTCATCCCTGGAATAACACTGAGCGCCGTTTTATCCACAAAAAACTCACTGCGATTGAGACTTGGAAAGACAAAAGAGGTTCGGTAAAAGCGTGATTTTAGAGCGGCCGCGTCAAAAGTTTCGTTTACGTCCAGGAAAATGGCAATGAACGCCATTTTTTATCCGTTTTTTTAAGTAAGAAGTGGAAAAACCTGGATCATTGAATGTTAGAAAATTATTCCTGATGCGTTTACTTGTGTTATATGGCCCTGTCTTAATACTAGCTTATTAAATATTGACATTTTATGCTTTTCCTGTGCATTGCGTCACTCCCACATGTCTAAACTTGGGCTCATTACAATATCATGCGAAAGCCGGTCCAATAACCTGCTTCTCCCGTGTTATTTTGCAATCAAATTAATCAATTTAAGAGACGCCATCCATCAAAAGGAGAAATCCATCCATCCATCCATCCATCCATTTTCTACCGCTTGTTCCCTTTCGGGGTCGCGGGTGACTGGAGCCTATCCCAGTGACTTCGGGCCTTAGGCGGGGTACACCCTGGACAGTGGCCAACTTGTCGCAGGGCGACAGGAGAAATGAGA
The DNA here is from genome assembly GCF_026437365.1 of Eucyclogobius newberryi. Taxonomy (NCBI): domain Eukaryota; kingdom Metazoa; phylum Chordata; class Actinopteri; order Gobiiformes; family Gobiidae; genus Eucyclogobius; species Eucyclogobius newberryi. The sequence continues at coordinate 2,094,110 of NW_027315779.1, forward strand.
AATATTATGCTTTTTTTCCCCCGGTACTTGTCATTGAACTATAACACAAGTAGATCAGTATTTCGCATTTCAAATCGTTGCAAACCGCAATATTGATCGAAAAAACAAAATAAATCCCCATTCAAAACCGCAGAAACCATGACATTTAATCGCAGAAAACGGCGCATTTTCATTTCGACCTTTGCATTTTTGACATTTCGGAACCCCAACGTCACGCCGAGTCCTAATTCTTCAAATAACTGCAACTAATTCAGTACAGCCGAGTGGGCGGGGAAGGGGGGTAGGTGAAAACGGGCATGTTCTGCACACCTCATTCGCAGCACAACGCACGCAAACAAAACATGACTCAAAATACAACGCCAACGATGAGGAAACACTGTTGTGACGAGGATAAAACCTCATTTAAAAAGTTGATTTTACGTCATATTTAGTGCATTTTAAAGATCGTTTCTCACATGCAGACTGACAGAGCACTCACTCTACTCTAAATGTGTGACCTGATATGTCCCCACAGGCAAAACAAACCGTGCGCAGTAGTAGTAGTAGTAGTAGTAGTAGTAGTAGCAGTAGTAGTAGTAGCAGCAGTAGTAGTAACTGTGTAAGTAGGTCGAGTCTTTAGTAGTTTTACCAATCCTAGGCTACTCCAGTAAACAGTTTAGAGTGCCATACGCTGCGCCCTTATGTCCACCGGTGCCCAGCCTGCGTAAAAACGTGGGTTTACGCAGAGTAGTTTGCGGAAGAAAACGCGAAATAAACACACAGCTAGCGGGCGGTTTCGCGTAAAGTTTGACTAGTGTCTCCTCCGCGTCGCGTCCACATTTCCAGCCCCCGCGCCGAGCTAAGGACCCCGCACCGAACGAAACCCCCACGAGCGCCGAATCCGAAAGCGCCGACGGAACGCGAGAGAGGCGCGGCGGAAACACGTACCGAAAACACGTCTACGTCCGTGGCAGCCATGGCGGTCGGTGCGGCGGCGGTCCGTGGAGCAGCCCCTCGTCTCTGTCGCACTCTCTCGGGCCTGAACTACGGCAGAAGCGGCGGCGGCGGCAGCAGCAGCCCGAGCCGTGGAGCCGTGGAGCCGTGGAGGTGCGGAGCGGGTTAGGGGAGGAAGCGGAGCGCTGGGCGACGGAGCGACGTGCGCGGCGGAGAAGAGCAGCAGCGGATCGAGAGGAGTGAGTGCTGCGGAGACGCGGGTTCGCTCTCAGGACACGCCTCTTCCGGGGGCAAAGCCAGCGTTTTTAATCAAGTCTGGAGGATTTTATTATTATTTATTTTATTATGAGCTGTGACGGTGATAGAGATGATAAGAGTGCGAGGCTAATCGATAATCGGGATTGTTCAGGACATAATGTAATTGTCAGAACTAAAGCACGACAATCTTGACAAATTAAGAAGCAAAATTAAGTATTTTTTGTTCAATATACGGCCCAAAAATAGACCTAAATGTAATAACTAGTTTTTTTTATCTGGCTGTTTTTGTCACAATTAACTTTATTTAGTCAGAAAGCTCAATTTCGTAAAACCTTAGGGATCATCTCAAAATGGGTTGAAGCTGAAAAGACGTAATTTCTTTCGTCTCTCTCTGGACCCCCTCCCCCCCTCAAAAGACGAAAGACTGGCTTCACATAAAATGTTACGCGTTGATAAAACGATAGTAGCTTGGTCCAGGATGAGTAGAAGTTATGAATTCTCCAAATAATGTCACCTGTTGCGCATGTTTGTTTACTCAATCCACATGGTCCACGACGCGCCGTGGCCAGCGCGGGGAGCGGGGCGGGTGCTCCCTTGCACGGGCCACTGCGCGCTGTGATCACAACGCATCGTGAGCACGGGCCGCACACGGGCCGCGGTGCACCGTGCTCCCCCGTACGCACTCCCCGTGCTCCGCGCCGCACCCGCCGCCTAATGTTGGCCTAATGCTCGTTGCTGAGAGAGTTTTTTAGCATTTCAAAACAATTACTGCCACAACGATGTATTGAAGCTTCAAAGCAACAAAAAGCTTCTTCTTCTTCTTCTTCTTCTTCTTTGGTGTTTTATGGCAGTTGGTATCCAAGAGTCACATTACCTCCAGCTACTGTAGTTATACGGACTTTAGACTTTATTCTATAGACGTTATTCTCCCGCATCCTTAGTAACATGGTAGACAGTAAAAACAAATATATGTATTATATTTCACTGTTGTTTGGTGACATCCCTTGCTGATGATCATGTGTATTTTTGACATATGATGTTTGTCTGTTTTCCTTGCAGACAAATGGTCTATGTATTTCTACACGTTTTACAGGCAAAGTCAAAGCTAACATACCATTCAATGCACATGGTCCTGTGCGTTATTTTTTGTGACAACCACGGCTTGTTTCATTAGCATTTAAATTCACCTCTAAATTATTTCATGCCCTCGAGCAAAATGTGCCACTTTTCCCGCAAGTGCTCGACATGTCGTTGCCTCTCTGTTTAACACTATCATTTAAATACATGGAACAGCAAGGGCTTTTGGACAAATCACCATGTTTTTTCTCCTCATTCTGGCACAATTCTGCTATAACTTGTGCTTGAAAACTGTGAGCTGCAGAATCCCATGATCTCCCGTGAGTCTTCTTTGCAAAGCGTCTGATTTTTGTCTCGTTTTGGTCTGATTGACGTTTATCTTATCAGTGGCACATGTTTTCCACTGACTCCTGTGTGTTCGGTCCAGAGCGTGGAACTCTCTTGCCTCCACTCTGACTCTTTGACGAGCCGATCCAACATGGCCGCGTCAGAGGAACGCCCCTCGCGCTCTGGAATGCCGCTGCTCACGTGACAAGCCGCGACAGGAGCGACGTGGAGGAGAAACACGCGCGTCACCGGCGTCAGCAGCATCACCGCATACTTGAAACATCACCTGCATTCATAATCATAATCATAATCATAATCATATTCAGTCACAACGACGTGGCGTGTCATGCTGAAGAGTGGACCAATCACAAAGCGCGGCTGCAATCCATGAATCGCAATTATGAAAACTGTCATTCAAAAAAAATGGGATGTGTAACAAAAAAAGTCAATTTATTAATAGAAAATAGGTATAATTCGTGGTCTATGAGAAGCCTGGTTGCATCTGTGTATCTATGTTTTTATTTTGTTTTTTGCTTTAGCTGCAGGTGAATAGGAAAAAATCTTAAATTAAATATTTCATATGTTTAATACTTCTTCTGTGGTTTATTTTAACATTTTTATAAAAAGAAAATGCACTGTATCATCTATTGTTTTTCCCTGTGTAATGTTTTCACGTGTAAATAAGGCATTTTGTGTGTAAGAATTGGACACATTTATCAGACTTAACAGACTCTGGACTCCATACGACCACTGTTTGGACTTTAATGTGTTGTCATTTTGTTTCTGTAATTGTTCTGTGCTACCTTTGTTATTTTTATGTTGTCTATTGCATTTTGCGTTTTTTTAATATTGAAAAGAATAAAATTACCTTCACCATAGCATATCAGTTTGTACTATTTACAGAGGGAATTTTGGATATCTTAGAATTTAACTTAACTTACCTATTCTTGCTGAATATTTTGAGGGTCAAAATTTGAATAAATCAGGATTATATAATTAGATATCAACAAATCCCTCTGTGAATTCTGTCAAAATCTCATTAAAGATGACAGATTGCAGGTCTTTACAGTGCAGATATTGAGTGTCCGGACAGTTTGGGATTGTATCATGTTCTACAGTAAAAACACATTGAATATTTCCTGGAGTGTTGCAGATGTATTGCTCCACTGGCAACATTAAAAATACATGGCTCCAGATACATGTCAGAGAGGCTCGTGCATTATTAACGCTGTGAGTAAGTATTGATATGGAGTGTCAACAACAGGACGTCAATGTGATTATTATTAAGTCATGCACGGTGTTAAACAGGCCGACGCCCTCGTGGAATAACGGGTGGTGTCGGCTTTGTCATTAAACAGATAAAGACAATGATGTCATCGGCGCGAACACAAATAGCTCTGAATAACAAGCCTGGATTTAAACGACCTGGTGAAGACGCCTCTGTTTTTGGCACAATAAATCGTTTTATTTGTATTTAACGTGTTTAATTCAAATAGACAATAACAGAAATGCCTGAGTTTTTATTTTTTAACTACTGTGTATTTGTATTTGATATAAGATAAGATAAGATATGCCTTTATTTGTCCACACAATGGGGAAATTGCAGTGTTGCAACGCAAGTAGATACAGAAGTAAAGGAACAGATAACTTATAGGAAGCTTTAAAAAACACTCTTAATAGAAAAACTCTTATAAACAAAACTCCTTCAGACAGAACCTCTCATATTCTAAATAAGGAATAGAGGGAAAAAATAAACAAAATAAAATAAACAAATAAGAAAACATAAGACAAATAATAATAATCATAGTAATAATGGCAAAGTAAACACTCTTATTTACAGCAGTTATATGACATGTATATGAATATGACATTATTGCGTATGAGTATGACAGTAATTGCACATGAATATCGACAGTATTGCACATGATTATGTCAGTATTGCACATGCGTATGTCAGTATTGCACATGATTATGTCAGTATTGCACATGGTTATGTCAATATTGCACATGGTTATGTCAGTATTGCACGTGATTAAGTCAGTATTGCACATGGTTATGTCAGTATTGCACATGCGTATGTCAGTATTGCACATGATTATGTCAGTATTGCACATGGTTATGTCAGTATTACACATGGTTATGTCAGTATTGCACATGATTAAGTCAGTATTGCACATGGTTATGTCAGTATTGCACATGCGTATGTCAGTATTGCACATGCGTATGTCAGTATTGCACATGATTATGTCAGTATTGCACATGATTAAGTCAGTATTGCACATGATTATGTCAGTATTGCACATGGTTATGTTAGTATTGCACATGCGTATGTCAGTATTGCACATGATTATGTCAGTATTGCACATGATTAAGTCAGTATTGCACATGGTTATGTCAGTATTGCACATGCGTATGTCAGTATTGCACATGATTATGTCAGTATTGCACATGGTTATGTCAGTATTACACATGGTTATGTCAGTATTGCACATGGGTATGACAGTATTGCACAAGGTTATGTCAGTATGCACATGGTTATGTCAGTATTGCACATGCGTATGTCAGTATTGCACATGGTTATGTCAGTATTGCACATGGTTATGCCAGTATTGCACATGGTTATGACAGTATTGCACATGGGTATGACCGTATTGCACATGGGTATGATAGTATTGCACATGGTTATGACAGTATTGCACATGGTTATGACAGTATTGCACATGGGTATGACAGTATTGTACATGGTTATGACAGTATTGCACATGGTTATGACAGTATTGCACATGGGTATGACAGTATTGCACATGGGTATGCCAGTATTGCACATGGTTATGACAGTATTGCACATGGTTATGACAGTATTGCACATGGGTATGACAGTATTGTACATGGTTATGACAGTATTGCACATGGTTATGACAGTATTGCACATGGGTATGACAGTATTGCACATGGGTATGCCAGTATTGCACATGGTTATGACAGTATTGCACATGGTTATGACAGTATTGTACATGGTTATGACAGTATTGCACATGGTTATGACAGTATTGCACATGGGTATGACAGTATTGCACATGGGTATGCCAGTATTGCACATGGTTATGACAGTATTGCACATGGTTATGACAGTATTGCACATGGTTATGACAGTATTGCACATGGTTATGACAGTATTGCACATGGGTATGACAGTATACACGTGTTCAGGGCTTACAGTGTTTGTTGTAGAGTCTGACAGCAGCAGGGACGGTCCACATCGATGAGAGTGTGTCAGTCCAATGTAAATGTGCCAGAGCAGGTTCACTTTCACCTGTCGTTTTCCCACTGCAGGTTCACTTTCACCTGTCGTTTTCCCACTGCAGGTTCACTTTCACCTGTCGTTTTCCCACTGCAGGTTCACTTTCACCTGTCGTTTTCCCACTGCAGGTTCACTTTCACCTGTCGTTTTCCCACTGCAGGTTGATGAGAGTCTTCAGATTCTGATGGAGACAGAAAACAGGACATAAACACGCTAAAGACCAGTGAGATCCAACACTTTAGATGAGGCTCACACACTGTGAAGAGAAACATGACAATAGACCAGCCATTCCCAACACGTTTGGACAGACGACTTTTCCGCATTTCAACAGAATGTGGGCGGGACGGGCGGGACGGGCGGGACGGGCGGGACGGGCGGGACGGGCTGGTCAGGTAAACAACAGACAGTAATGTCACAATCTCAACAACAAGGTTCACATTGTGCTCACACGTCTGATTAACACATCTACTAAAAGTATGAAAGGATGTCATGTTCCTCAGTCTGTCCCACGAAGACTGTCCCACAAAGACTTTCCCACAAAGACTGTCCCACGAAGACTGTCCCATAAAGTCTGTCCCACGAAGACTGTCCCATAAAGTCTGTCCCACGAAGACTGTCCCATAAAGTCTGTCCCACGAAGACTGTCCCATAAAGTCTGTCCCACAAAGACTGTCCCGTGAAGACTGTCCCATGAAGACTGTCCCACGAAGACTGTCCCACAAAGACTGTCCCATGAAGACTGTCCCACGAAGACTGTCCCACGAAGACTGTCCCACAAAGACTTTCCCACAAAGACTGTCCCATGAAGACTGTCCCACAAAGACTGTTCCACGAGGACTGTCCCACGAAGACTGTCCCACAAAGACTGTCCCGTGAAGACTGTCCCACAAAGACTGTCCCACGAAGACTGTCCCACGAAGACTGTCCCACAAAGACTGTCCCACGAAGACTGTCCCATAAAGTCTGTCCCACGAAGACTGTCCCATTAAGTCTGTCCCACAAAGACTGTCCCGTGAAGACTGTCCCGTGAAGACTGTCCCACGAAGACTGTCCCTTAAAGTCTGTCCCACGAAGACTGTCCCATAAAGTCTGTCCCATAAAGTCTGTCCCACAAAGACTGTCCCGTGAAGACTGTCCCATGAAGACTGTCCCACGAAGACTGTCCCACAAAGACTGTCCCATGAAGACTGTCCCACGAAGACTGTCCCACGAAGACTGTCCCACAAAGACTTTCCCACAAAGACTGTCCCATGAAGACTGTCCCACAAAGACTGTTCCACGAGGACTGTCCCACGAAGACTGTCCCACAAAGACTGTCCCGTGAAGACTGTCCCACAAAGACTGTCCCACGAAGACTGTCCCACGAAGACTGTCCCACAAAGACTGTCCCACGAAGACTGTCCCATAAAGTCTGTCCCACGAAGACTGTCCCATTAAGTCTGTCCCACAAAGACTGTCCCGTGAAGACTGTTCCGTGAAGACTGTCCCACGAAGACTGTCCCTTAAAGTCTGTACCACGAAGACTGTCCCATAAAGTCTGTCCCACAAAGACTGTCCCGTGAAGACTGTCCCATGAAGTCTCCTCTGCTCCAGGCTCGAGTCTTTGTCATTAAGTATAAACTGGTTCATTGGGGCTCGACCACGACGGGAACAGATAAATAAGAAATCCCAATTTCAGGGGTTTGACCACATGTGGCCCACATGAAATGGGGTTTATGTGGGCCCCATCTGGGCCCCATCTGGGCCCCACTTTACATCTCAAATCCAATGTCCGAGGATTATCAGACTGTTAAACTATTAGAGCTCAACCAAATGTGTTTTAATTGTATTTCTCACATTTTTACCTTTTACTTTTTAAATGACAAAAGATAATTCATAGAAATAATAACAGTATTGATGATGAGAGGCTGCAATGGAGGATAAATACTTTTGTACTTTCTTATAAATATAACTTTTTTATATATATTTTTAACTATATATAGTTACAAATCCAGACATGATGATCAGATTTATTTTCACACACAAACAAACACCAACAATCGGATCTAAATATTGTGTCTAAATATTGTGTCCAGAGAGAGAATACTTACAAATAAAGTCTATTATTGATGAAAAACAGACATTGTCTATTATCTTTTGACATATTGATGTAATAATGTCGCTGTCTTGTGTGTTTTTGAGTCTTTATAGTCCAAATAATGATTAAAACGATCAAAATACCACACAATTATGTTGTATAGCCTTGTCACAATTAACATATTATCAAGTATTCATATTTTACTGGACATAACGCACAAACACATCCTGCCCTGTTACAGTTTGCACACATTATTCAAATCTTATGTAAATGCCTCATCCACGTGTGCATTTCCCCGGATAGTTCCTCCCTCAGGTGGAACAGCGGGCGGAGGGAGGGAGAGTGACCGGCCGCAGGTGAGAGAGCAGCGCACCGTCCCGGGACAGACGCGCTCCTGCTACACCCCCCGCGGGGAACAACACGCACCGCCGCCGGGACACTCGGAGGGACACACCCGAGGGACGACACCCGAGGGACGACAGCCCGCGCCATGGACCTCACGCAACAGTCCGTGCTGTCGTTCCTGATCGCGGAGGGGGGAACGGTGAGGAAGAGCGCGCTCGTGCGACGGTTCAAAGGTTCCACCGACTGCGACGATCCCGCGGAGCGAGAGCGCAACCGGGCCCTGTTCCGGGACCTGGTCAACAGCGTCGCCGTGGTCAGGGAAGTGGACGGCGCGAAGTACGTGGTGGTCAGGAGGAAATACGAGCCGTTGGTGGAGAGTTACCGGGCGCGCGAGGAAGAGAAGGAGGAAGAGAAGGAAGAGAAGGAGGAAGAGAAGGAGGAAGGGAAGGAAGAAGAGGAGAGAGCTGCGGGCGCAAGGGCAGACGTGGTGCCTGAAGGTGAGCCACAGTGCCCCCTAGGTGAGCCACAGCGCCCCCTAGATGAACCACAGCGCCCCCTAGTGCCGAGCGAAGAAGCGCGCGACGACCGTGAACGCGGCGGGAATCTGAACCCGATCGCGATGGCGTTACAAAGATGCACACACGACGTTAAACTGAAGAGGAGCATGCATTTCGACGTGCAAAGCCAACGGGCGAAACCGCAAAGCAAGCCCTACGCGTTACCGCTGAGGACGCCGCCCACCCAAGTCCAGATCCATAAGATAAACGATGACCCGGGCCAGGCGGCGACGGGATGGGCTCGAGCGAGCGCCAACGCGGGCTCGCCGGGTTCAAAACGGGCGACAAAAAGCGCCAAAGTGTCCGCGGAGGTGAGAGAAAGCCGTAGCAGCCCGTCGCTGGTGCCGCTGGAGCAGACGGAGCACGAGTGGCTGGTGAAGTGCGCGTCCGGACACTGGAGTCAAGTGTACGGGATGCTAATGCGGGACAGCCAGCTCGCCGAGAAGAAGGACTTCATCTCTGGGTTCACCGCGCTGCACTGGGCGGCCAAGTTCGGCAGGAGCGACATGCTGACCAAGATCCTGGACGTGTCGAAGCGCGGCGGGGCGGAGGTGGACGTGAACGCCAAGGCGCGCGGCGGGTACACGCCCTTGCACATCGCGGCGCTGCACGACCAGGAGTACATCCTGGCGATGCTGGTCGGAGAGTACGGAGCGGACGCCAAAATACGAGACAACTGCGGGAGGAGAGCGCACCATTACCTGCACAAGGGCGTGTCCCCGACCGTCAAGGAGATGCTGGGCCAGCCCAAACCCAACGCCGACGACGACAAGGAGGTCAGAGGCGTCCAGAGCGAAAAAGAGGAGCAAGACGTGTTCCCGGATCTGTCCAAGGGTCTGCACTCCATCAGTAAGTTGTTCCAGCCGACTCTGACCGGGCACAAGAGGAAGTCCAAGCAGAGGCCGGCGCTGAGCTCGCTTCAGGACGAGCCGGAGACGGAAGGACGTGAGGACGGACGGCACAGGCTGCACTCGGACGTCTTCATGTGAAACTGTCGGGGGTTTCGCTCACGTCGCACTGACAACGGCTTTGATCGCCACTGCAGCCGTCGCCGTGGTTACATTATGATATTTGCTGTTTTGATTATGATGCTACAACTGGACTAAAGACTTAACAACAAAGCGAAATGTATATGTGCGAGCAGAAGCCATGTGTCAAGTTTAAGTAACAATACTTTAAAATGATATATATAAGTAAGAAGTAGTGACCCAAGTGATTACTCAAGTGAGAGTATAAAAACTGCAGAAATGTTTGTTGATTTAAGCTGATTCAAGCGTGACATAATCTACAGATTCTGGTATTTTGAAAAAATAAACTCAAAAAGTCACATTAATGCTCGTGTGAGACGTTTATTTATGTTTTTAACTTGTACTGATTTATTCACAGTCGGAAAAGTGACTAAAACTGTTAAACCAAATATTACTCATGCGGTGGTGGAAAGAGTACTACAAATAAAAGTAAAAGTACAGATACACGGCTTAAAAGGTACTCAAGTACAAGTACAAGTACAGCTTTTACCCGGGTAAAAGTAAAAAGTACACATTGTTCGGACTAAATTTAGTCGTTTTGGGCAGCAGTTTGCACATTCTTTCAGCTCAATTACGTGTTTAAAAATCTGCTCGAAAAACGTACAATTGCTCAAAAATGACTGAATTACAGCATTTATTGTACAGTATTTACTGAGTATTTGTAATTGGAAAAGTATTTGATACATAAGATGAGTTTAAAGCTTAAGTTGTTGCGTTTTATAACAACATTATCACAAAAATGACAAAGTAAAACCAGCTGAGTTCAACTGTTGGGTCACGATAAGGTCACTGTCAATCAAGTTTACGGCGGCGCAGATGGGTGTGGCTGAGTGTGTGTCCGTCGCCTGTGATTGGCTGTCATTTTCAAAGGTTTATTTTGTCAACAGAGGCTTAAACGGACGAATGTTTCAACTTAGCGACAATGCTAACGCAACTGTCAAGAGTTTAGCCTTAAACGCCAGAAAACACAGAAAAGATGAGTCGATTTGTTAATTAAAAAAAGGCAATTTAAATGAAATATTTGTCGGGAAAATGACACGTTTGAAATGACAGACGATGCGGTTGTACGTGAACTCTGTAATTACTTCAACTTTCAACTTTTGCTATTACGTTGCTGTTAAGTGGAATGATTTACTGCTAACTGCGGCCCGAGGCGGTCGAAGCGGTTACGGGGAAGTTTTCCTGCCACATTTTGTCTTGATTTTAGATTCTTTAGACTGCTGCGTGATATTACAGTATAATAACAGTCATCGCCGTTGGTTTTCACACTAATATTAGCACAGAATCCAGATTTCAGGACTGAACATTGCACGACATCACGAGGACTCTGCGCCAAACCAAGCTAGTTTTAGTCGTCACAAAATCCCGCCTTCCTCTCGTTTCTCGTCATATTTCTCGTCATATTTACATTCTACTCGTGGTTTACGGTAAGAATGACGGCGAGAATTGAGATGACGCCGTGAGATAAACGAGTCCAGGCCTGAAGAGTGAATCAACGTCTTTGTTACGATCCAGACTCAAAGTCATCTTAAAACTCTCATCGTGTTTCACTAAAGGATGTGAAATAATAAATACATTAATTAAAAAAAAAAAAAAATAGTAATAATAAAATAATAATAATAAATGATTTAATACATTTTAAAAAATAAATAAATTAATAATAAAAGATTTAATACATTTAAAAAAATAAATGAATAAGAATAAATGAAAACATGGCCGACTAAAACACATTGGAAATACTGTTTTTTGTATGTATCAGTTGTGTTTGGTTTTAGTGTGTGAATTAGAGGAATGAGGGGAAGTTTTGTGATTGTATTGTTGTGTATTTGATATTTTACTGTTGCTAATTAAATAAAAAAGAAAGAAGAAAGTACATTAAATGTGAGGAAGACAGGGTTTTGTGACGACTAAAAGTGAAGATTGCAGCCGCCTCACAAGGAATAAGTGGAATAAATACTCAGAATGTTTGAATAAAGCAAAGTAAAAGTAGTAAACATAATATATTATATATAATAAGCGAGCTCCTGTACATTGCAGTCCAAATGTGGCCCTCAGACCAATTTTTGTTCCTGCAAAGTTGATTCAAACAACAAAAAGTTGTACTTTTTACTGTAAAGTTGGGGGAAATTCAGGCCTTTTAATGTTATACAAACCTAATATTAATGTTCTTTAGTCTTATTAAAGGTGTAAATGCATCGAAACTATGTCAAATGCAAAATGTCTAATAATTCACTTTATTGTTGGGATGTTTGTGGCTCTCTGCTGCGGATAAGTATCAAAATGGGCCCTCGGTGAAACAAGTTTGGACAAACCTGCAGTCTGAGAACATTCTGTACCTGATCACACGATCACACGATCACACGATCACACGATCACACGATCACACGATCACACGATCACACGATCACACGATCACACGATCACACGATCACACGATCACACGATCATGATCACACGATCACACGATCACACGATCACACGATCACACGATCACACGATCACACGATCACACGATCACACGATCATGATCACACGATCACACGATCACACGATCACACGATCACACGATCACACGATCACACGATCACACGATCACACGATCACACGATCATGATCACACGATCACACGATCACACGATCACACGATCACACGATCACACGATCACACGATCACACGATCACACGATCACACGATCATGATCACACGATCACACGATCACACGATCACACGATCACACGATCACACGATCACACGATCACACGATCATGATCACACGATCACACGATCACACGATCACACGATCATACGATCACACGATAACACGATCACACGATCACACGATCATACGATCACACGATCACACGATCACACGATCACACGATCACACGATCACACGATCACACGATCACACGATCATGATCACACGATCACACGATCACACGATCACACGATCACACGATCACACGATCATGATCACACGATCACACGATCACACGATCACACGATCACACGATCACACGATCACACGATCATGATCACACGATCACACGATCACACGATCACACGATCACACGATCACACGATCACACGATCATGATCACACGATCACACGATCACACGATCACACGATCACACGATCACACGATCACACGATCACACGATAACACGATCACACGATCACACGATCACACGATCACACGATCACACGATCACACGATCATACGATCACACGATAACACGATCACACGATCACACGATCATGATCACACGATCACACGATCACACGATCACACGATCATGATCACACGATCACACGATCACACGATCACACGATCACACGATCACACGATCATACGATCACACGATAACACGATCACACGATCACACGATCATGATCACACGATCATGATCACACGATCACACGATCACACGATCACACGATCACACGATCACACGATCACACGATCACACGATCACACGATCACACGATCACACGATCACACGATCACACGATCACACGATCATGATCACACGATCACACGATCACACGATCACACGATCACATGATGCAATAGAAGTTGAGAAACTGTAATAAACTAATGCAAAGCCAAATGCTTCTCTCTGTCACCAACATTCCACAAAATATCTTCAATTTCTTCCATAAATAAGTTGAAATATGTGGCTCCTCCTCCGCTGCAGTAGCTCCTCCTCCGCTGCAGTAGCTCCTCCTCCGCTGCAGTAGCTCCTCCTCCGCTGCAGTAGCTCCTCCTCCGCTGCAGTAGCTCCTCCTCCGCTGCAGTGGCTCCTCCTCCGCTGCATTGGCTCCTCCTCCGCTGCAGTGGCTCCTCCTCCGCTGCAGTGGCTCCTCCTCCGCTGCAGTAGCTCCTCCTCCGCTGCAGTAGCTCCTCCTCCGCTGCAGTAGCTCCTCCTCCGCTGCAGTAGCTCCTCCTCCGCTGCAGTAGCTCCTCCTCCGCTGCAGTGGCTCCTCCTCCGCTGCATTGGCTCCTCCTCCGCTGCAGTGGCTCCTCCTCCGCTGCAGTGGCTCCTCCTCCGCTGCAGTAGCTCCTCCTCCGCTGCAGTAGCTCCTCCTCCGCTGCAGTAGCTCCTCCTCCGCTGCAGTAGCTCCTCCTCCGCTGCAGTAGCTCCTCCTCCACTGCAGTGGCTCCTCACATGTGACGCGCTTGTTAATGATCAGCCAAAGACGCACCTCGAGCCTGAAACTCTAAAAAGACACAAAGCTCGGTGTCCAGGTGTTTGCTCCGTGAAACGTGTCCCATGTCTGTCCCATGTCCGTCCCGCGTCTGTCCCGTGTCTGTCCCGTGTCCGTCCCGGTCTGTCCCGCGTCTGTCCCACGTCTGTCCCGTGTCTGTCCTGTGTCTGTCCCGCGTCTGTCCCGTGTCTGTCCCGCGTCTGTCCCGTGTCTGTCCCGCGTCTGTCCCGTGTCTGTCCCGTGTCCGTCCCGGTCTGTCCCGTGTCAGTCCCACGTCTGTCCCGTGTCTGTCCCGCGTCTGTCCCGTGTCTGTCCCGTGTCCGTCCCGGTCTGTCCCGCGTCTGTCCCGCGTCTGTCCCGTGTCTGTCCTGTGTCTGTCCCGTGTCTGTCCCGCGTCTGTCCCGTGTCTGTCCCGTGTCCGTCCCGGTCTGTCCCGCGTCTGTCCTGTGTCTGTCCCGCGTCTGTCCTGTGTCTGTCCCGCGTCTGTCCCGTGTCTGTCCCATGTCTGTCCCGTGTCTGTCCCGTGTCCGTCCCGGTCTGTCCCGCGTCTGTCCTGTGTCTGTCCCGCGTCTGTCCTGTGTCTGTCCCGCGTCTGTCCCGTGTCTGTCCCGTGTCCGTCCCGGTCTGTCCCGTGTCAGTCCCACGTCTGTCCCGTGTCTGTCCCGCGTCTGTCCCGTGTCTGTCCCGTGTCCGTCCCGGTCTGTCCCGCGTCTGTCCCGCGTCTGTCCCGTGTCTGTCCTGTGTCTGTCCCGTGTCTGTCCCGCGTCTGTCCCGTGTCTGTCCCGTGTCCGTCCCGGTCTGTTCCGCGTCTGTCCTGTGTCTGTCCCGCGTCTGTCCTGTGTCTGTCCCGCGTCTGTCCCGTGTCTGTCCCATGTCTGTCCCGTGTCTGTCCCGTGTCCGTCCCGGTCTGTCCCGCGTCTGTCCTGTGTCTGTCCCGCGTCTGTCCTGTGTCTGTCCCGCGTCTGTCCCGTGTCTGTCCCGTGTCCGTCCCGGTCTGTCCCGCGTCTGTCCTGTGTCTGTCCCGCGTCTGTCCTGTGTCTGTCCCGCGTCTGTCCTGTGTCTGTCCCGCGTCTGTCCTGTGTCTGTCCCGCGTCTGTCCTGTGTCTGTCCCGCGTCTGTCCTGTGTCTGTCCCGCGTCTGTCCCGTGTCTGTTCCATGTCTGTCCCGTGTCTGTCCCGGGCGTGTCGAGGCTGTGTCTGACTGTCTGCGGTGGCTCAGGGGCCGGTGTCTAACGTGCTCTGGGGGCCAAACTGTGCACCACACGCTCCGGCAGCATCAGGGGCCCCGTTTCCATGGAGACGAGAACAACGTCACCGCGATGTAAAGACTTTATTATTCCAACGTGAGACGCTTTAAGGCCGCGGACGTGGTGGAAGTTTGAGGTTTGTCTTCAGGAAACACTAATGTCACGTGTCCAAATATATAATAGACACAGTAATATATATATATATATATATATATATATATATATATATATATATATATATATATAGAGTATTATTCCATCAAAGTTCATTTATTTATTAAGATAAGATTCTTTATAACAAGACATTTACAAACAATAGAACAGTTATTTTCTTACTATTTTCCACATTTGTGTCACGAAAACTATATATATGAAGTATATATGAAGTATTATATATATGAAGTATATATGAAGTATTATATATGAAGTATATATGAAGTATCATATATATGAAGTATATATGAAGTATTATATATATGAAGTATTATATATATGAAGTATATATGAAGTATTATATATGAAGTATATATGAAGTATTATATATGAAGTATATATGAAGTATCATATATATGAAGTATATATGAAGTATTATATATATGAAGTATTATATATATGAAGTATATATGAAGTATTATATATGAAGTATATATGAAGTATTATATATGAAGTATATATGAAGTATCATATATATGAAGTATATATGAAGTATTATATATATGAAGTATTATATATATGAAGTATATATGAAGTATTATATATGTGAAGTATATATGAAGTATTATATATGAAGTATATATGAAGTATATTTGAAGTATATATGAAGTATTATATATATGAAGTATATATGAAGTATTATATATGAAGTATATATGAAGTATTATATATGAAGTATATATGAAGTATTATATATATGAAGTATATATATATATATATATATATGAAGTATTATATATATGAAGTATATATGAAGTATTATATATATAAAGTATATAGTATTATATATAATAATAATAATAATAATAACTTTTATTTATATAGCGCTTTTCAGTGACCCAAAGACGCTGAACATAATAAAAAAGGGGGGGGGGTATTTACAGACAGGGGGGGACAACACGTACAGAACACATTAATATACAGATAAAATGAACAAGACAGAAGAAGTAGAGAGAAAATGATGGGGATGTAACAGGGGGTAGAAGAGTAGACAGTGGGGTAGGGGAGGTCATAGGCTTGGGTGAAGAGGTATGTTTTGAGGCGGGATTTGAATGTTGTGAGTGAGGGAGAGTGGCGGACAGGTTGGGGGAGGGAGTGATATGAAGTATATATGAAGTATTATATATAGTAAACATTCCAAAAGGTTTTTATAAGAGTGTAATTCCAAAACTGATTTCATTCATTAATTCATCCAATATATTTTGACTTTTGACATAATAAATCTAAGAGTTTTATTCCATTAAAGCTGAATCTGCTGGACTGACACGTGTCTTACAGCGCCCCCTGCAGGCCGGGCCACTCGCTGAACTAAAATGCACTTAAGATACATTTATTTTGAATTTAGCTCAAAGTTATAAAATTGTTATTGCAGAATAGCAATTTTTTAGGTTTATAATTTCACTTCCTGTTTGTAATTGATGCCATAACAGTAGAGTAGGAAATTACCCAGCAAACACTGGGAAAAAACTGATCTAGTCCTGGTTTAGTCCTGGTTTAGTCCAGGTTTACTCTCGATCTAGTCCAGGTTTAGTCCAGGTTTACTCTCGATCTAGTCCAGGTTTAGTCCTGATTTATTCATGGTTCAGTCCAGGTTTACTCTCGATCTAGTCCAGTCATAGTTCCGGGTTAAGTCACATTACTATAATAAAAACATGAAATTGGTGAACTATTAACAGCGTTTTCCAGGAAACATATGGCACTGAACTGAACCAGGACTGAGCCAGGACTGAACCAGGACTAAGGTCCACATCGGGCTTAAACTGGGCTCAATACGACAGACTCGACATCACATTGTCCAGCTCTGAACATTCAAGCTAAAAACATGTTCTAAAAGTCGGTTTGTTCACTTTATTTTCACCGTCCTTCACATTTGGCTCAACAAGTGCCTTTAAAATCATGTTTTTCAACCCATTTTGCGGCACTTGTTTCTTCACACAAACCACCACAATCCGGTCCAGTTTCACCAGTTTAAAAGGCTGAGCCTCTGTGTCTGTGTTTGGCTGTGACCGTTTCGCTTATTTCTGAGGTTCACGAGTTTGTCTAAAACTACATTATTTAATTAAAAGCGCGTGTGAATCTGAGAACTGAAATTATTTATTTTTTTAATCAGTTTCAGAGTTGTTTCTTCCATCGTAGAAGATTTGTTTCATTTGACTTTGAACTTGAAATGCTGACCTTGAAATTTCTACCGTATTTTCCGGACTATAAGTCGCACCTTTTTTCATAGTTTTGGCCGGGGTGCGACTTATACTTATATTTATACGTATATACTTATACTCCGGAGCGACTTATATGTGATATTATTTGTTATTTTCACACTTGCAACTGCATTTCATACTCCAGTGCAACTTATATGTGTTTTTTTCTTCTCTATTATGCATTTTTTGCCTGATGCGACTTATACTCTGGAAAATACGGTAATTCTGAATTTCTAGCGTAAAAAAAACATATTTGAATTCAAATTGTCAAATTTTTTTTCTCATAACAAATCCTTCTTTTCTTTTAAACAGTTGATTCTTTGCTTTTCGAGAAATACAATTCAAACGTCGAACTCTGAAAAATGTCACAGCAAAGACTCAAGATGCAAAGAGCTAATCGCTAAAGCTAAATCGCTCTGATAAATCTAAATTCACGGAGAATTCCCCCTCTATCCCCCTCTTTTAGCCGAATTTAATCAAGTATTAAAACTATACATTTGACATTTTTCATTTCTAAATGGAGCAAAACACTTTTAAAATGCAAAGTGCAAAATTACGTAACTGAATTTCAGTTACGTAATTTTGCAAAATAGAAATTGAAAATAGGATGAAACTATTGATCTTCCACACAACATGGTTTAGTCGGGTGAATGATTGAAACATTTGGCGTTCTGAGCGAAAGACCAAAGTAGAACCTCTTTCCAACATCAAAAACGTGTATTTTTTAACTTCTCCTCACACGTTCACTCGTCCGTCTTCAGCCCGGCGCCTCTTTGTGTTAGAGTCTCCCCTCAGCGGCCCCAAATCTAAATCATGTTTCATCATCGGGCCCCGAGACGACACTCCGTGAGCAGGTCCTACAAGACGAGGAAACGGGCCCAGCAACAAAACACGGGTCAAAGTAAAACACTAGATTACATACTAGGGCGTCGTTCATTTGAGAGCGTTTTAAATGGCGACTGTCCAGGGGCGGAGGCAGGAGAAAGACAACAGGCTTATCTCCCCCAAAGCCACGCCCCCAAATCACGACTAGGCGCGAGGAAGTGGCGTTCGTCGAAATAGTGGCGCTGTTTCCACGAAAAACTGCAGAGAAGAAATGAAACTGAACTGGAAACAACGAACAAACAAGAAGATTGCACTTCTCATCTTATTGTGAAAATGTTTAGGAAAGGGAGTTATCCACAGAAGAAGAAAGTTAAGCCACAAAGTCAAAGTTTTGTCCAGTTTCAAGTCACGTCCGTGTGTGATTTTCTTTTCTTTTTCCCACTTTCCGTATTTGGATCATGAGGTTTAACCCTTAATCGTGCAGTTTGTGTCATTGTTTGATGTCGTTTCTTTCCATCGAGCTCTGAAAAGAAGATTCTTACCATAAAACCAGCACAAAAATGAATTGTTGCTCTTTTTTCTGATTATTATTCACACGTGTCTATTATATTATCTGATTTCATTACAAACTAAAGCAGTAAGAATCATTCATAACACTAACCTAATGATTGAAATGACAAGAACTTATAAAATAACAAACGCTCACGATGATGCACTAAGTGAGAAAGTTGCTGTTGCCATTGACGACTATACAATGTGTCTCTCCAGGACAGCAGGGGGCGCCACCTCTCTCTGACCTTTGCCCTCTCTGTCCTGTGGAACTCTCTGGATTATAATTTAACAACATTAACTAATGTCTATAACTTTAAGAAACAGTTTGAAGCAAAAACCAAAATCAAATCGTATGAATTAAACAATTAAAAAATGATAAATTATCGATTGTGATGATAATTTATGTGAAATGACACTCGATTGAAAAATAAATAAACAATAATAATAAATAGTGCGGGGCCTTTTCAGCAGCAGACGATCTGATTGGTCAGATGAAGGAAGGGGGCGGGCGTTAAACCGGTCAGACTCTGTGATTGGTTTGTGGGGAAAATGAACACGTTCCGCCGCTAGATGGCGACATTTACCAGACTAAAACACCACTACATTATGTTCTGTTGTTATATATTTCAACTAAAACATGAAGATACTAGTCCAGGTTTAAGCATTACACACAATTTGGACATAAAATATGTCATTTATAATATTTAGTTCCACTTTTTTTGTCATGAATTCAATAAAAAGTGAAATTTACATAGAATATTTGTCTTTTTCTCAGTTTTTCCAATATCTTTCTTTGCACATTACAACAGATAAAACTGAAAACCACACGGTGTCTTTGCAGTTATTAAAAGAACCACAAACACTTAGTTTGAAGCTTAATTTATTCACAATACAAACACGGAATTTACAACTCCAAATAGGCACAAAACAAAGTCAGACTTGTCAGGAGGAAATGTGGCGTCACAGCATTTCAAAGTAACGGCTTCAGTGTCACACACGTCCGGAATCTCAATCTAAATCCCCAACGCAACAAGAATAATCCTCTTTACGTCAAAACGCCCGCGCTGCACTTTCTCTGACCGGAGGAAACAATGGGACAAAGACTCGGGACGGGTTTTCAAACTGCGGTGTAACGTCTGCTCACGGCCTTTTGAGTTTAAGTTCGATAAAGTCTGGGTCTAGTTCAATCCCGTTTAGTCTCGGGTTAGTCCTGTTTACGACCGACTTTGAACCGGATTAAGGTGATTTCTTGACCTGGTTTCGACGGGACTCTCAGTATGTGGAGATGTTTGTGTCTCTTTTGGCTAGAAATCTGCCTTTTCGTGTTTTAGTTTACTTTCTTGGATATTTCAGAGCCCAGAGCAGTCGATAAACTCTTGATTTCGATAACGTCCTCCAAAATGCGTGATTAAAAATGACTGCAAACTCTATACGGTGCATAATAACTGTAAAATGAGGACAAATAAAGGCTATTTTTAAGCTTCCACAGCCCTGTTTTACGTCTACTCTATAACGGAGCAGTGTCACCCATGGATCCAGTGGAATAACGGTGTAACCAGTGAACTCTAATGAAGCTTTAAGCAGTTTTAAACTAAACGTGTGGATATTTCCCTCTAGAAAACTATGACATGCTTTTTAGAGCTGCTTTACATCTATTCATGGGTTTCAACGACCTGTTATAGGCAACGTTTTGAGGACTTTTCCCCCATTCAGAAGATAAACTGTAATACGTTTTGTTTTTAATTCAATTGCTACAGAAACGGTCCAAATTTCTCATTCCGAAAACCCTGGACTTCCCTATTTTGCCGTGTGTTTTTGTCTCGGCTTCTCGTGCGGATATTGCGCTCGAACAGGAGTCGCTGCCGTTTAAAGGTGCGCTGCGGAGCTTTTCTCACGGAGACTTAGCCGCTCTGCAGTCTTTATTACGGCGCGTCTAGTGTCATGGAGACGGTGCGAAGGATGCATGTTTTTACTAGGGGTTTTTGAGTGATAAACGCGGCAAAACGGTGTATTAAATGACGGGAATAATACGCAGTGCAGCTTTAAACGCTCGCAACCCACTTTGAACACGTCCTCGAGCCCGGCGGCGTCAAAAAGTGAAAAAAACTGAAGCCGAAGTCGTAAATTCTTCATGAAAAATGCGCTCAGAGGCACAAAAGGTCCAGTATATGAAAAAACCCAGTCGATTTGAAAATTGAACACATTATTTTGACTTTTGAAGCAGATTCCACGTGATCATGTTAAAAATATGACTGGATGATGACGTGAGGCTGATGCGTCGTCTTTGTTTGACTGTTACGTGTCCGTACAAAGTTATTTAACATGTATTTGTGATCTGACCCCAGAACACGCTCCGTCAAACAAACAAACAAACAAACAAACACAAAACAATGTGAACGATGCAGGTTTTGAACAGGTCCATGATTCCACGATAAAAGTAATAAAATCAAGCCGCTTTCAGACCATTTTCTCCATTTAGCTTTTTTTGTCATATTTGGGTTGAAAGGGCCATATTTAAATGTAGATAGTAATTCATTTGACATTTAACTAATCAATATTAAAAAACGATGCATTTATGACAAATTTGACGGACTGTGGACACAATGGAGATTTTATTTTAATTCATTTTTATCATGATTGTGTTTCTTTTGTTGGTCGATGTTTTTCAGTCATTTTATATATTCTTTTACTTTTAAAAATTGAATAATAATAATAATGATAAAATAAAAAAGAGAGAAATGCATTATCGTTACAAAACTGGGTTCTAATAATAATAATAATAATAACTTTTATTTATATAGCGCTTTTCAGTGACCCAAAGACGCTGAACATAATAAAAAAAGGGGGGGGTATTTACAGACAGGGGGGACAACACGTACAGAACACATTAATATACAGATAAAATGAACAAGACAGAAGAAGTAGAGAGAAAAAGATGGGGATGTAACAGGGGGTAGAAGTGTAGGCAATGGGGTAGAGGAGGCTAGGGGTAGGGGAGGTCATAGGCTTGGGTGAAGAGGTATGTTTTGAGGCGGGATTTGAATGTTGTGAGTGAGGGAGAGTGGCGGACAGGTTGGGGGAGGGAGTTCCAGAGTCGGGGTGCTGTTCGGGAGAATGCTCTGTCGCCAAAACTTTTGAGTCGGGATGTTGGTGCAGCCAGGGTGAGAGAGGAGGAGGATCGGAGAGCTCGGGTGGGGCGGTGGGGGATGAGGAGGTCAGACAGGTAGGGGGGGGCAAGGTGGTGAAGAGCTTTGAAGGTGAGGAGGAGTATTTTAAAGTTTATGCGCTGCTTGATGGGGAGCCAGTGGAGAGAGCGGAGAACGGGAGTGATGTGATCACGGGACCGGGTGTGGGTGAGGAGGCGGGTGTGGGTGAGGAGGCGGGTGTGGGTGAGGAGGCGGGCAGCGGAGTTTTGGACCATTTGGAGTCTATGGAGGGAATGGGAGGAGATGCCAGTGAGGAGGGAGTTGCAGTAGTCGAGGTGGGAGGAGATGAAGGCATGGATGAGGGATTCAGCAGCGGGGAGGGTAAACCGACCGTAAAGACGTGAACGTGACAGTTTAAAACGTGGACGATACAAAAGAAAACGTCGACGGATGGAGTAAGGCTTTTTTAGTTGAGATTATAACGTTGGTTTTTTGAAGAAATGTGCATTACTTTACATTACAAAGTGCTTTTTCTCATTCACCTTTTTTGGTTTTTAGTGCCTTAATTTGAAACATATAAAATATACAATAAAAAAAAACAAAAAAACAGAAGCAATCTACAACTATAAACATCACATCGTCCACAATATGTATCAGGGTTTCGCCGATTAAAGCTTGCGTTTCTGCGGACGATGTCGTGGCGGAAGCGAGGAAAACGGGCGACAAAAGATGCAGAGGAAGAGCTGTCCGCCGAGCAGTTCAGTGTCGCGACAATCGGCGACGCCCTCGACACCGGCGTTCGCTCGAAACGTCGTCGCGTTTCGCCCGATTCGCCTCGGGTCGGTGGAGTCGAGCGAAACGGTTTCATTGGCGTCCTTTTCCGCGGCGAGTCCGAGCGCGTTCCTTCAGCGCGGCCTCGTCCTCCTCCAGAGAACGTAAAGCGAGACGAATCCGTGCGACGAGCGGGAAATAAATAGACGTTTTTTTGGGGGGGACGATGTTGTCGCTTGACGTGCGATGGCGTTTTCGGACGAAGTGGGCGGACGATATGTGACCGAAGTCCAAACTGATCTATAGCGCCGTGAAGGGCAGTAGTTTGTCGTACCGTCGGCGGGTTTTTGTCGTTTGAAACCCGCTCGGGAGGTTGAAGCGGCGCTAAAGTGTCCGCTCGGCGTCTCTGAGCAGAAAGCGGCGGAGGCGGTGCTTTCAGTGGTTCAGGCTGTGCGATAACGCCTCGAGCTGCTCCTCGCCGAGCCGCTGGCGCTCCTCCAGGTCCTTCTGCCGGATGAGGAGCGACGCCTTGGTCTGGACGTGGCGCTTGTACTCGTGCAGCTGCTCGGGGCGGAGCTGGCGGGACAGGAAGGCCGACACCTGGCTCTCCCGCCGGTCCAGGTTGTCCTTCAGGTCTTTGGCGTCGTCCCTCTGTTTGCACAGCAGACGGTGGCGACTGTCCAGGGATTCCTGAGGAAGAGGAAGACGAGTCGGGGTTAGAAACGGTGTTTTTAATCGTCGTCGTACTGATTTTAGATTAGACTACTGTAACTCCCTGCTTGCAGCGTGTCCTAAAAGCTCCATAAAAAGCTTTCAACTGGTTCAAAATGCAGCAGCAAGATTACTAACAGGAACAAAAAGAAGAGAGCACATTACGCCAGTGCTCAAGTCTCTTCACTGGCTCCCCGTCGAGTCTAGAATCAAATTTAAAATTCTACTCTTGACCTACAAAGCCATAAATGACATGGCCCCATCCTACCTCAAAGATGCTATAGAACCATATCATCCAAACAGAGCTCTTCGCTCTCAGAATGCTGGCCTTCTGGTGGTGCCAAGAGTCTCTAAAAGTACTGTAGGAGGTAGAGCGTTTAGCTACCAAGCTCCTGTGTTATGGAATCAGCTCCCGACCCATGTTAAATATGCTGACACAGTCTCTTCATTTAAGTCCAGGCTTAAAACGTTCCTCTTCGAAATCGCTTATGGTCAGAGTAGTTAGGAACAGAAAGATAAACCCACAGCTTCAGCTACGCTGCCCTAGGAGTAACTATGCTGGGGGAAGTATGACAGCTTGAGCACTATCCTCTTCTTCTTCTGACTACTTATGCTATCAAACAATATTTATTTTTTGATTCCACTTGCAAATTGTTCACCGCCTTCTTTTCTTTCTCTCACTCCTGAGGACCTGTGGACCCAGATGCCCCTCCCCTGGTGAAGTGGTCCCTGCCCTGTGTGGACGGTCCCTCTTCTGCCTGAAGAGTGGGTCCAGCTCGCCTCCGACGGTCCCTCATCTGCCTGAAGAGTGGGTCCAGCTCGCCTCAGTCGGTCCCTCATCTGCCTGAAGAGTGGGTCCAGCTCGCCTCCGACGGTCCCTCATCTGCCTGAAGAGTGGGTCCAGCTCGCCTCCGACGGTCCCTCTTCTGCCTGAAGAGTGGGTCCAGCTCGACTCAGACGGTCCCTCTTCTGCCTGAAGAGTGGGTCCAGCTCGACTCAGACGGTCCCTCTTCTGCCTGAAGAGTGGGTCCAGCTCCAGTCTCCCTCGTGTCCGTCTGTCCGTCTGTGAGAGTCGGATCTCTCCTTCACTGGAACTCCTCCAGGTTTCTACGCTTTTTTCCCAAAGAGGTTTTTTTTGTAGTTTTTCCTGGCCGAGAAGGAGAGTCTAAGGACAGAGGACCCTGGGACATCGTCCCTCGCCACCACAGACATTGTCTGACTTCATCGCCACCACAGACATTGTCTGACTCCATCGCCACCACAGACATTGTTGATTCATTTCTCCCTGTGGCCCTCAGAGGCAACTGTTGTTGTGATTTTGGGCCTTACAAAAATAAATTGATTTGATTTGATTTGATTTTAAAGGACTAATATTATGCATTATTTGTATTTATATTATCCTTTAAACATGCTCTTTAATGCCCTTTACGTTGGCATTTCATGTTCTAGAACTTGTAGAAAATATGTATATAACTTTGCCACAGTCTTGGAAGACGCCAGAGTGACTGAGGACCTCATCAAACTAGCGTGCCTGAATGAAGCTAAATGCTACTCCAGGTGTGTTTTTGGCGCTCGGAGGGGAGTGGACCTCATTAAACCAGTGTGAATGAAGCTAAATGCTACTCCAGGTGTGTTTTTGACGCTTGGAGGGGAGAGGACCTCATCAAACCAGTGTGAATGAAGCTAAATGCTACTTCAGGTGTGTTTCTGACGCTCGGAGGGGAGAGGACCTCATCAAACCAGCGCGAATGAAGCTAAATGCTACTCCAGGTGTGTTTCTGACGCTCGGAGGGGAGAGGACCTCATCAAACCAGCGCGAATGAAGCTAAATGCTACTCCAGGTGTGTTTCTGACGCTCGGAGGGGAGAGGACCTCATCAAACCAGCGCGAATGAAGCTAAATGCTACTCCAGGTGTGTTTCTGACGCTCGGAGGGGAGAGGACCTCATCAAACCAGCGCGAATGAAGCTAAATGCTACTCCAGGTGTGTTTTTGGCGCTCGGAGGGGAGAGGACCTCATCAAACCAGCGTGAATGAAGCTAAATGCTACTCCAGGTGTGTTTCTGACGCTCGGAGGGGAGTGGACCTCATCAAACCAGCGTGAATGAAGCTAAATGCTACTCCAGGTGTGTTTCTGACGCTCGGAGGGGAGTGGACCTCATCAAACCAGAGCGAATGAAGCTAAATGCTACTCCAGGTGTGTTTCTGACGCTCGGAGGGGAGTGGACCTCATCAAACCAGCGCGAATGAAGCTAAATGCTACTCCAGGTGTGTTTCTGACGCTCGGAGGGGAGTGGACCTCATCAAACCAGCGCGAATGAAGCTAAATGCTACTCCAGGTGTGTTTCTGACGCTCGGAGGGGAGTGGACCTCATCAAACCAGCGCGAATGAAGCTAAATGCTACTCCAGGTGTGTTTCTGACGCTCGGAGGGGAGTGGACCTCATCAAACCAGCGTGAATGAAGCTAAATGCTACTCCAGGTGTGTTTCTGACGCTCGGAGGGGAGAGGACCTCATCAAACCAGCGCAAATGAAGCTAAATGCTACTTGCGATAAACAAACGGCAGAATTGTTCATTTAATTATGAGAAAAGTGACATTATGTTGATTATGACGTTGATTAATGTGCAGTGTAAAGAGTTATGAGCTCATCTGCGTTGGTCGGTTGTATTAATGAGCCATAAATGTTTCCTGTTTGATAAATGAATAATAAATATTGAGTCATCTATTAACGGAATAATAATAAATAATAACTACAATTTAATCAATCACTCGCTGCACTGTTCACTTTCTGCACTTCATCTGTAAATTTAACTGTACATTTTGTGTACATAGTGAGCAAATTTTTATCCAATAATAGATTTAAATAGTTTTTCTTTTTGATTTTATATTGGTTGTTTTATCATTGTTTGTTGTTTTATGTTGCACCAAAACAAGTTCATATGTTTGAGAATTCTGTTCATTGACAACGGCAATAAACCTTTTCTGATTCTTTTCTGAAATATATTGCGTTCTAAACTTCTTCTTTATAGTTTTGCCTGTTCAATTTTAGGACAAAGAAAGTACCGTATTTTCCGGACTATTAGTCGCACTGGACTATAAGTCGCACCAGCCAAAAAATGCATAATAGAGAAGAAAAAAACATATATATATAAGTCGCTCCGGAGTATAAGTTTAAGTGTAAATATAAGTATAAGTCGCACCCCGGCCAAAACTATGTAAAAAGGTGCAACTTATAGTCCTGAAAATACGGTAGCTTCTGTTGCCATCAATCAGAACAGGTCAAAAATGAACAACAAAAGCAGCACAAAAAAGTACGGTTTCACTTTTAATTTTTAGTAAACAAGAAGTCGATCATTGGAACTATCGCGGCGTCGTTTCTTGGCGTTTCGAGGCGACGCGCGCCAACGCTCCGACTCGTCCTGTGGCTGGACAAACCGCGCAGCGACTGTTTGCAGAGGATCACGTCTGTGTCGCTTTAAGACCTTTCTCTTTTCGCTGAAGATGCAGTGTCGCCTTGAGTCAACAGAGGGCAGGGGAAGACGCAAATGTCATCGAAACCCAGCCGCTGAGTTTCGGTGAGTCAGTGTAAATACCACGGCTGCTGCTGATAACGGCCGGGGAGAGGGGGGGATAAAAAAGGAAAAAGAAAAGGAGCGTAAGCTGCTAACGAGCTCTGACGGAGCAACAAAGAGCTCATTCAGCGGCTATCGGGGGAATTTAACGTATCAAACGTAAAGCGATGGAGGAATGCCTCACGTAAGAGGGCGAAAGACCGGCCAATTCATCATTATAGAAGGTTAAAAGTGTCATATCATTAATTAAACGAGTGCAATGTCATTGTTATCGCCGCGTCTCATGTGTAAGTACATTATTATAACTTATATACCGTATTTTCAGGACTATAAGTGGCACCAGTCAAAAAATACATAATAGAGAAGAAAAAAAACATATATAAGTTGCACTGGAGTATGAAATGCAGTTGCAAGTGTGAAAATAACAAATAATATCACATATAAGTTGCTCCGGAGTATAAGTATACAAGTATAAATATAAGTATGAGTTGCACCCCGGCCAAAACTATGACAAAAGGTCCGGAAAATAAGGTAATCCTGTTTTAAACAGTCGATAAACAGGTCTTTCCTTTAGTCGCCTCGATCAATCTTAAAAAGCTTAAAAAATATAGTTATGAATTGAGAATGAGTTTCACATTTACTGTATTTTCCGGACTATAAGGCGCACTTAATAAAAGCCTTTAATTTTCTCAAAAAAACGACAGTGCGCCTCATAATCCAGTGCGTCTTATATATGGATGAATTCTGGTTGTGTTTACTGACCTCGAGTGATTTTGTGTGGTACACGTTATATTTCTCTTAATGCGCCTTATAATCCAGTGCCCCTTATAGTGCGGAAAATACGGTAAGTCAAATAACTGCAATACGACTAAAATGCTATGTGATGATTAGATGTTATTGAGTTATTCTGCTTATTACTAATTAGGATTGTCAGAAGTGAAATTAGATTTGAACACGTATCAATACAAAATAATTAAAATCATATTAAACAGGACAAAGTGTGACAGTTTTAGAAGGATTTTGAGCGTAAACCAAGACTAGAATAAGACCACAATGTTCTATAAAGATATCGTTATTATGTTTTGTTGAAAAGGTCAGTCTATTGTCTGAAACGTTGAATTAAAAAAAGAGCTTTTTTCATAATAATGTTGTTGTGTCGAAAGCGACAATCAAGTACAGTTTGAAATGATCATAAAAACATGTAGTATTCATGCTTTTCACAGCTTAACTCTGAAGCGCATTTGTTGTAACTTTGTAAATATTAAATGGACAGGATTTAATCACTTACATGACATGTTTGTTTTTAAAATGCCTTGTGTCGGACGATTAAGAATCAATGTATAACGTGTATCTTGATGTGTTTGTTTTGCGATTTTAAAACTGCATTAACCATAAAATAAGCGGTGAAGGAGATAAAGCCATGACATATTTACTATTCCAGCGCGGGTCGTCAGGGGCGTCGGCTTCGCCCTTCACCTTTTCCCAGGCCATGTGTGTGTGTGTGTGTGTGTTTTGTGTGTGTGTGTGTTTTGTGTGTGTGTGTTTTGTGTGTGTGTGTGTTTTGTGTGTGTGTGTGTTTTGTGTGTGTGTTTTGTGTGTGTGCGTGTGTTTTGTGCGTGTGTGAGCGTGTGTTTTGTGTGTGAGAGTGTGTGTGTGAATGTGTGCGTGTGTTTTGTGCGTGTGTGCGTGCGCGTGTGTGTTTTGTGTGTGTGTGTGTGTGTGCGTGTTTTGTGTGTGAGTGAGAGCGTATGTTTTGTGTGTGTGTGCGTGTGAGAGTGTGTGTGTGTGCGCGTATGTGTGTGAATGTGTGTGTGCGCGTGTGTTTTGTGCGTGTGTGTGTGTGCGCGTGTGGGTTTTGTGCGTGTGTGTGTGTATTTTGTGCGTGTGTGTGTATTTTGTGCGTGTGTGTGTGTGTTTTGTGTGTGTGTGTGTGTGTATGTGTCTGTGTATGTGTGTGTGTTTTGTGCTTTTGTGTGTGTGTGTGTTTTGTGCTTTTGTGTGTGTGTGTTTTGTGCTTTAGTGTGTGTGTGTGTTTTGTGCTTTTGTGTGTGTGTGTGTTTTGTGCTTTTGTGTGTGTGTGTGTGTGTTTTGTGCTTTAGTGTGTGTGTGTGTGTGTTTTTTGTGCTTTTGTGTGTGTGTGTGTGTGTGTGTGTGTGTGTTTTGTGCTTTAGTGTGTGTGTGTGTGTGTTTTTTGTGCTTTTGTGTGTGTGTGTGTGTGTTTTGTGCTTTTGTGTGTGTGTGTGTGTGTGTGTGTGTGTGAATTTGCAGATCTGAGTCAACATCAGGACTGGAGGCGTGTCCCGGGGCAGGACACGCCTCCAGGGACGACATCACAGCTCATAGTTCACACGGCGACAATTTACACTTTTTTACACGTTTCTGGTTTCAAACCATCATTCAACAAAATAAAGGTGTTATACGGTATTATTGTGTGTCAAATCGTAACTGTCGTGTGATTGATAGGGATTTTGACTCTTGTTTACAATATGGTTGCTAGGTAACAGCAAGTACCTCTACCTGTCCAACCAGGAAGTGCAATTATAAACTTGGCAAAACTGGTCAAACTGGGGACAAAAAAGGCAAAATGTTTGAATAAAATCTGAAATATAATTGTGTTAACGACGTTTTAGTAAAATTTGACGTCTAACTTACATTTTTTATTTTTGAATACGGCAGTTAAAGGTGCACTGCGTGACTTTTCGGACGTTCTTTTTTGCTTTTCCTGAAATGCTCAGAGAGAGACATTAACCGTCTCTATCTCCATGGAGACTGGCAAGTGACACTACCAGGCATAGTTACTAGTCAGGTCTGCGGAGAGGCAAACACATTCACAACAACAACAAAAGAAGAAAAAAACACAGAAAACTGAAGAAGACAGATGCGTCTTTTCACTGAAACGCAGTGGACATGATAATTAGCATTGATTACAAGTATTAATTACACGTTATACTGTTACTATTCTATAACCGTGCTGAGAAGTAAAGTTCTATTACACCTGTTGCTATGACGCATCAAGTGTTTAGCTGCTTTGATGGTCAGTTTTGTGTTTGTTGTTGTTGTTGTCGTCTTCAGCGTCACGCACAAACAGATGCATTTATCACACATTTAATTCTCTCTTGATTTAGTCGTATTCGCTCGTTAACGGACCGAGGCGTTTGATCGATCGAGTCGTTACTTCTATCGCAGGAAAGGAACGTGTTTGTGAAAAGATTACGAGCAAATTACAGTCACAAACACAAACAAGACGGTGCTGAAGTTCAGAGGATTTGCATCATTTACAAAGGAAAACACATGTAAATGAGTAAAAAGAAAGAGTCACCACGCCCGACCGGCTCAAATGAAAGTGTAACTATCACAATGACACGTTTTCAAATATTAAAACTATATTATACAACTGAAACAATAACCCACAAGCAGGATTATTCCATTTAACCTTTTGGAAGTCATAAAAAACACGAGCTGTGATAAACAAACGGCAGAATGGAACACAAACACAAACTAGTCACTGTAGTTAATATCGTCAATGAGCCGTATATGTTAATTATTCACCTGCTGCAGCTCAAATGTTAACGAACAACAACAAATCGAGAACATGTTTACGTCCAGTTTGAGCAGAGAAAATGAACAAATGATGTATAAATGCAATATAAATGTATATAACGGGTTTGTCCAATGAGGAAACTTATCTTGATTTGTTGTTGTTGTTTTGTGGGAAGAAGCTTTATTACAAACACTTTCAAAGCCATAAACACATTCTTTTCAAAACAAGCTGTTATTTAAGTAGTTTAAGTGGTAGTTATAAATAAAGTAAGTAAACCAAATGGAAAAAGAGAGTTGAATGGGATTATATTCAAAATTCTACGAAATAGCGACGTTCATAACTGCACTTCCCGGACGTAGGTGAGCAGCAGATGTAATTCCTCGACTGTTACCTAGCAACCATACTGCAAACGAGCCAAAATCCATACAAAATACACAATAGTTATGATTTGACGTACGCAATAATACCTGATGACACCTTTATTTTGTTTAATGATGGTTTAAATCTGTTGACGGATCCATTTTAAAACGACTTCCGGAAATTTTCAACCTTTGCTTTTCTAATTTTCTCCAAAAAACGCAACTCGACCGATATAAAAACGTCCTAAGAGCCCGTCACCCGCTAAATGCCCTGAACATACAAAATACACAATAGTTATGATTTGATGTACACACTAATACCCGATGGCATCTTTATTTTGTTAAATATTGTTTAAACTTGTTGAGGGATTCATTTCAAAACTTTAAAACTTCCTGAAATTGTCAAGGTTTGTAACCGTATTTTCCGTTTTCTTTCATAGTTTTGGCCAGGATGTGAGTTATATTTATACTTATACATAGTAGAAAAAGCTTCAGTTGTAGTCATCTGGACTCAGTTTGAAAAAATAGACGTTTCGACTCTCATCCAAGAGTCATTGTCAATAAGGTTATTGTCAATAAGGTTATTGACAATGACTCTTGGATGAGAGTCGAAACGTCTATTTTTTCAAACTGAGTCCAGTTGACTACAACTGAAGCTTTTTCTACTATGGAACACGCCTGGACGAATGAGGGATTACACCGACTTATACTTATACAGTTATACTTATACTCCGGAGCGACTTATATGAGATATTATTCGTTATTTTCACACTTGCAACCGCATTTCATTCTCCAGTGCGACTTATTTATGTTTTTTTTCTTCTGTATTCTGCATTTTTTGGCTGGTGTGACTTATACTCCGGTGCGACTTATATTCCGGAAAATACAGTAGTCAAATTTTTTCCAAAAACCGCAACGATGATGAAAAACGATGATGAATATTTGCCACAGGTTCTGGCCCGCCTCATTATGTCCTTAGAACCCGCCATGCGCTGAATCCCGTGCGGCCGGGCGCGTACCTTCTCCTCGGCGTCCGTGTGCTGGTCCACGGTGCTCAGGGCGTTCTGGACCCGGGCGAGTCGTGCCGACAGACACAGCAGCAGGCTGACCACGCGCTCCAGGTCTCCCATGAACAGGTCGTAGCGCTCCAGCTCCACGGGCGCGCAGCGCTCGCGCACCAGGCCCTGCAGCGCCGTTCCGCGCAGCGCGTTGGCGTCGATCTCAGTCTGGAGGGCCGCGCGGGCGTCGGCCAGAGAGCGGAGGCGGCCCTCGATGCGCGACACCAACAGACGCTGCGGGACAAAGTGTTTATTAGCAAAGGTAAAAACATACACGAGACACTAGTCTAATGTGATAGTGTTAAGTAGGTCAAGATGACTCGTTTAATCGATAATCGTGATGATTCAGGTCACAATATAATAATATAACTGATGAAAATAGAGTTTATTTTACCATCATTATTAGTATTATCTTATCTTACGCTAGCTGTTTTTATTTTATTTTATTTTGTCTTTATTTTCCCTTCCATTCCTTATTAGGAAAGGAGAGGTTTTGTCTATAGGAGTTTTTGTTTGTAAAAGTTTTGTTTATAAGAGTTCTTCTATTGAGAGTGTTTTTTAAACTTCCTATAAGTTATCTGTCCTTTACCTCTGTATCTACCTGCGTTGCAACAATGAAATTTCCCCATGTGTGGACAATAAAGGAATATCTTATCTTAATATAATGGTACAAACCAAATACGTATAACCGTTTCAGAGGCAAAATTAAAATGACGTATTACAGGTTTTTATGATTTTCTCATTTTGACTTAATTTGGTGTATTTATACCTGTTGCACATATAAATGATCGTTTTACACCAATCGAGCAGGTGTTTGTGGAGAAACATTGAAAAATCTGTAGAAAATAACATTCAGAGTTTTTGTATAATTTAAACAAAGAAACAAATTGTATGACTCTCTAAACATTAATTCAACAAAATAAAGTTGCTCTCATTCATTTTAATTTGTTAAATTAAAAAAGGCTGACATTAGTTGACTTTTTGCCCAGTGTTTGCTGGGCAATTTCCTACTGTGATGTCATCAATTACAAACAGGAAGTTAAATCAGAAACCAAAAAAAATGCTATTCTGAGAAAACATTTTTAGCTACATTCAAAATATATTCATTTTAACTGCATTTTAGTTCAATGAGTCGTCCAACCTGCAGGGGGTGCTTTAAGTCATTTTTAGTTCCAATCTATCCTCCCCAAAATAGTCCTAAATGTGAAAAACCTGTGTCTGTTTGTGTCATATTTTACTTTATTTTGTCATTCACAAAGTTTAATTTTGTGAAGCCGGTCACAAACTTGAGGAACAGTAACGTGTTATAAAACGAGAATGAAGAAAAGTAAAGATTACCAGTAAGTAAAGAATAATCGTTGAATCGTGATGTTTTTTTCTTACAATAATCGGAAAATTTGGGATTTTTTGGAATGTATTTTTGGCGGCAGGAAAAGCTCATCAGCAACGATCAAGGACTGGACGACCTTTGTGACGGACGCTAGAAAAGTAGAAAAACTAACATTACGACTCAATTTGGAAACGTACAACTTTGACCAGCTCTGGACTCAATGGGACTTTTATTTGAATGTATCTGTGTCAAGATTGTGTTTCCTTTGTTTTCTGGTCAATGTCTATTTGTCATTTTATTTTTAATGTCGCTCTCTTGTCTTGTTTTGTGTCCGTTCTGTGTCTTACGTTTAAAAAAAAGAATTTGAATGAAAAAAAATTGAAAAATGGAAAAAAAAGAAACTGCATTTTTCATGGTCAAATATTTGATGGATTCTCCCGATCTCCATCAGAAATGTGCTAAAACAGCCTGTAAATGAACTGCTTGAGTTTAAAGTAACACAAAATGTAAATGTAACTTTTTTTAATAACTTAAAAAATCTGATTTCATCCTGAAGAACACGACGAAACACAATAATCCACACACATTGTCCTGTTGTCTCGTTATATTGTGTCTTTAGTGATATGTATGCACTTAAAGCATGAAGCACCAAGTCGTAGCAAATTAAACAAGTTATAACACTTTTCTGCCTCCAGTGGACACTCAAAGTACTTCACACACTTATACACAAGGTCGGTGAAGTGCATTGCCCGAACACGCCTTAAAAGAGGTAAAAGATGTGTGAAAAATCAGATTATCGAGTGTATCGCCCATAATGAAACCTCAAAAAGAGACGGAAACATCCAGCGTAATCCGATCTCTACAAAGTGACATTTCTGCACGTTTGTGGTCCAGTTTATTCATGTTTAGAGCAAGACTTTAACCTTAACTTTAAGACATTTACAGGCACGTTTTAGCACATTCTCGACGGATTAAAAAAGTCAAACATAACATCAAGCTTACGCAAAAAATACATCGATAGAGATATTCACTTTTATCAATATACCCCAAGCTCTAAAGGCAGAAGCTTGTAAAATTGTGCCCGATTTGCACATTTTCAGCAGTGCAATGCCTTTTGTGCGGCGTAATAACTGAGTCTGTTTGCTGATCCGAGCAGGAGACAGAGATAAGCTGCAGACGGAACATCAGCAGATAAGAAGCCACGTTATCAGACTGACTGGGTCCGCTTAAGGCCGAGCGCGCCGAGACGGGATCGACGTCAAACAGATTTAGCGTAGAGCGCGTTCATAACTCAAACTGTGACGGGGGGAATGCGAAAACGTGGGGAGAAACGTCACAATTTTTAATGATTTTTCGCCATTATTGAAACATGAAAAATCCTCAATCTTCTTTCACCCTAATACATCGCTGTTCCATTAAAATACTTTGAATCGAACTTTCGGAGTTCTTGTGGTATAAACTGCCACGTAAAACTCATGGTACGTTGGCGTGTACTTTTTGGGGTCCAGACTGAGTAGAAATTACATACTTTTGCTTCTAAAATAGTCACGATTATGAGTTTTTTTAGTTTTTACGATGATATTATGACCATAATGGACCAGAATGTGTTAAACGCTGATGAGTAATGCATTCTGAGAAGTTGTGATCCAAAAAGCAATGCTTCAACGACTTTAAATAAAGCCTAAAGCACACAATTTAGTCATTAATTGCAAGTAAAAGACTAATGCCATAAAGCAGTGGATAATAAAACGACAAAGCATGAAATGTCATTGTGATCTGACCATGTGACAACTGTATTTGCCGATATTTATCATAGTTCAGTTTTCCGTGCAGCTTCACGCTCAAGAAGAGAGTTATATAGTTGCCCTTTGTATTTATTTATTTTAATCTACAGATACATATTCTTAAAAATAATGACTTTTCACAAACATGTTTCACCTCGGACATATGCTTAATTGTAGCTCATTTGCTGTTATAAATACTTGTACTGTAAATATTTGCTTGTTTTGGCTCTCGCATGTAAAAAGAATTGTGATGAAATGTAAATTGTGATGATTTTTCCCCCCTTTTCAGGTTTTCTTGTTGCTTCTACAATGTAACTATGGTGAATTAAAGCAATTATGTGTAAGATCAAATACAAACACTTTTAAATGACTTCCTGGTGTTGTTTTGGAGCTGTTGGATGAATCCTGTTGTTAAATATTGAAGGCAGTAGATTCACCTTTTTCTCTTTGGCCTCCGCTTTGCTCTGCGCATCTGAGTTTTGGGAGGACGGACAGGAAAAGGCCTCAGCGACTTCTGCCACCTCCACGCTGAAAAACAAAACCAAAAACATATTAGAAAATACGTTACACTTATCGTCATATATTACGACAAAACTGCTCGTTTAAAAAAAAAAAACACACATTATTGAAATTTTGACAATTTGAAAGCATTTTTTTTAAACTATCAGCATCAAAAGTGATCATTAAATGTATTCTTTCCAATCCCTGTTATGACCAAACATATTTCAAGAGTGGAAAGGGGCAAAAACGGTTACAAAAGGTGAATACCGTATTTTCCGGACTATAAGTTGCACCGTTTTTCATAGTTTTGGCCGGGGTGCGACTTATACTTGTATTTATACTATATACTTATACTCCGGAGCGACTTATATGTGATATTATTTGTTATTTTCACACTTGCAACCACATTTCATACTCCAGTGCGACTTATATATGTTTTTTTCTTCTCTATTATGCATTTTTTGGCTTGTGCGACTTATACTGCGCCAAATACGGTAGTTGGCGTTCCTTTAGCAGCGTGAGCCAAAACGCACCCACATTATTCAGAAAACAGGGTTAGAGTTAAATAGATTTCTGACATCTGACTTTTTGCACTCGATTGGAGCCACATTTACTGCACATCCCTCGGTCCAACGTCCCTCTGTCGTTAAACAATAAAGCGCTGTGGTGCTGCGGTGCCCGGCGCTGCGGTGCCCGCGTGTGTGCGAGTATCGTGACGCGCTGCTTACATTGGCAGAAACATGAGCGCACCGGGTCTGAGCAGGTGCCAGGCGACGCAACAAAAGAAACTCGAGCATGCGGGCCGAGTATCGTCCGGAAATGTTACACCGGAGGATTAAAAAGTGAGCTTTGGAAATGGATTCAGTGGTAATCGGTAATCATTTTCAACATTTTTTTAACTTGATTCAAGGGGAATATACAGTTTAAATTTGGGACAGTGATTAAGTTGGTAAAGTAAAAAAAGGTTTCAAGCTCTGTGCAGTCTAAATTCTAGCTCTCTATTTAAAAAACGGTGTCCAAATGACGACCAGTGAAACCTTTTCTACGACGGATTTACTGCTTTACGAACAATCCCACTCTCTTAAGTTAACGAGCCCCGTCTAATGAGCTTGAACAGAAACACGAGTGACACTGTGAAGAGGGTTTGTCAGCGTCTTTTCTTTCTGCAGAAACTTAAGATTATTCAGAAAAATATCTTGCTGAACTTTCTAAATCGCTGCCATTGAAAGTTTGGTTGGTCAGAGCGAGAAAAGCTTTAAACTTTGTGTTAGAGGCAAAAAAACGCTGCAATTTAAAGTGTCTATGACAGTTTGGACGACTCATTGAACTCAAATGCAGTTAAGATAAATATATTTTGCATTTAGTTAAAAAATATAAAAATATAATCACAAAATAGCAAAATGTTTAGGTTTGTAATTGCACTTCCTGTTTGTAATTGATGACATCACACTAGGAAATTACCCAGCAAACACTGGGCCAAAACGCATCTGATGTCACCTTTTTTTAATTGACAAATTAAAATATATGAGAGCGACTTCATTTTGTTTAATTAATGTTTAGAGGATCAAAAAAGTTGTTTCTATGTGTAAATTTTGCATAAACTTTGACTGGAATGAGTGTCCCTGACAGATTTTTCAACGTTTTCTTTACAAATACCTGCTCAATTGGTGTAAAACTATGATGTACATGTACAAAAGGTATAAATACACCAAATAAAGTCAAAATTAGAAAATCGTAAAAACCTGTCATAGGCACTTTAACTTTCTAATTGTTCCCTCGACTCTCTTTACAAGTAGACTTTTCTTTTTTTCTCCAGGAAGAAGATATTGCTCCATTAATGTTAAAATCTTCACTCCACAAGCCAAAGGTAACGATCAAGCACTTTATGTTTTTTCTTTCAATCTTTTTTACTTGATTGTTCCATAGTGTTAAAATGCTCCTTGAAACTGTTAGTGGTTTGTAACTTATGTCCATTTCATTGTTTTTGGTGACACTTTATATAAAAATCAATAACATGACTAGTTTTAACCCTAACCTCAATCCTAACCCGAGTAAAAGATTATTAAATGATTAGTTTGTTTGTTGATGATTAATAAATATCTATAAATACTTTGTATCGATGCCTGATTCTAAAATGATTCCTTGTTTCTGTGACTGTTTTTACAGGCACGACAATATGATCTAACTCCTCCCTCTGAACCCCGTATCCCTGGTAACGGAACACCTTGTGAAGTGAATGCATAATTGAGGTGTTCTTGGCGTAACGTTGCCTTCACCTCTCTCCTTTCTGCTCCTGCTTCTTCTTGTAGTGCTCCTCCATCAGCAGCGTGTCCTCCGACAGCAGCTGCTCCATCAGCATCAGCGCCGTCTTCCTATTGGCCAGCGGGTACAGCACACTGGCCAGCGATTGGTCGGCTCTAACCACGGCCACCACCAGCTCCTCCCACTGCGGCTTCTCGGCGCTGGTCCGCTGGACATCGGTCTCGCCCTCGGGTGCGCCCATCTCCTCCGCATCACGGGTCTGCGCCGAGCTTTTGTCCTCGTTTTGGGGCGTGTTCTCCTCGTTGGCGCGTTGAGCGGCGTCCGGGTCGGAGGCGGAGTCGCTCGGGGAGGCGGAGTCGCTCGGGGAGACGGGCGGCGGGCTGGGTTCCGCGGGGGCGGCAGAGTTCGAAGGATCGTCGGCGGCCAACACTTCTGTCGGCGGCGAGTTGGGGGCGTCCTGTGCGAGCTGGTCCTCGGTGGGGGGAGGGGGGAAGTGCCAGAGGGAGGGCTCCGTGGTAACGCCGCAGCTCAGAGACACTTCCTGGTTTGAGTCGAGAGGCGGAGGAGGGGGCGGAGGCAGGTCGGCGACGGCGGGTTCATCCACGGACTCCTCTACCTCGGTTACGGACGCGGATGAGCTGCGCCTGTAAAAGACAACAACAACAACAACATGTAAATACATTCAAATGATTACACAGGATGTTACTGATAATACCAAACACACATATTACTAATGTTCTGAACAAGTGTCATGTAAATAATGTCTCTGTTCCTGATACATTTAATCATAATTTCCATGGTGTAAATAAAATAAAGGAAAAGCCGCCTCTGAACTGATAATATAACAAATCATATGACCAGAACAACGCATTTAAAGGTGCAATATGTAACTTTTTGATTCAATTTTCTGATTAAAAACCTCTCAATGGGGACAAGCTTCAATCCTGCACGAGAAAAGTTAAATAATGGACCCAGAATTTTGGTTTGATTTGCAAAATGTGTTATTTTCAATTTCTAGATTAAATAAGTAGATGAAAAAGGTTTAAAATAATTGCTTTTCTTATCAAATAGTTGCAATATGTTTATATATAAGTATTATATAACTAAAAGGTAAACAATAATAAAGAGTAATTTTGCAGTGAAAAGCCCAACAGTCGACAATCTGCCACAATAATCACTATATCAACTTTAAATTTCAATAAATGAGAGGATATAGAATGTTTTAGGGGCTCAAATCGACTAATTGTGACAAGTCAACTATAAAAAAATTATTGATTATATTAAACTATAATAATTCATCATCATAGTTGTTAACTGGACCATACAGACTATAAGACACGTCAGAAGACCTTTTATAACAAAGACAGCAACGTTAATAAAGCAAAAAACAATAAGTGACTGCTGTTTTTCATCAATAATACACTCAATTCATAAATATTATCTATAGAGGTCTTCAGTCACCATATTTCCACTTGTAATTGACTGATAATGTATTTAAAGTCTAAATATAGAATAGAAATAAACGTTTGACTCTAATCACAAACTAAAACTAATCGCAAACTAGTCAACTATTAAATTAATCGTTAGTTGTGTTGTTTTTTTTGTAAATTTGAGCTCTAGAAGGTTGAATAAGTCATTTCTATGACAAATTATGGTTTGATTCTGCTATATTTTGTATTACAGCTCATGCTTTTTGATCATATTTGACGTTTAAAAGGTGTTTACTGAATACCGTATTTTCCGGACTATAAGTACATAAGTATAAGTCGCACCCCGACCAAAACTATGAAAAAAGGTGCAACTTATACTTATATACTTATACTCCGGAGTGACTTGTATGTGATATTATTTGTTATTTTCACACTTGCAACCGCATTTCATACTCCAGTGCAACTTATAGTCCAGAAAATACGGTATCTCTAGCTTTATGACCCAGAGCAGTTTCAACATTATCGTTTCTGTGCTCACTATATCGAGCAGACAATCTGTTACAGTGACATTAAAATGTGCAATTACTGTGCAATTCATGTGCAATTACTGTCGTGACACATATTCATGTGCAATTACTGTCGTGATCACATGCAATGGTATTTATTTATTCTTATCTTTATTATTTTTCCCCTCCATCCCTTGTTGGGAAATGGGAGGTTTAGTCTATAGGAGTTTTTGTTTATAAGAGATCTTCTACTGAAAGTGTTTTTCAGACTTCCTATAAGTGATCTGTTCTTTTCTTCTGTATCTACCTCTGTATCTACCTGCGTTGCAACAAAGAAATTTCCCCATGTGTGGACAATAAAGGATTATCTTATCTTATCTTAAATATACTTCTTGCTTAAGATAAACAGCCCTGGCTCTGAGTACATTTGTCATTTGCTTGTCCACGCCGGGACCGTCCCACTCTGCAACAGCCCTGGCATTGACGCTGGCTGTAACTTTACCTGGGGCTTTGCGTGTTCTCATAGGCGGCCTTTGTCTGCGAGGGGCTGGAGGAGGTGGATTTCATCCCCCTCTCGCCGAGGTCCTGACCCGGGGGGCTCTCCGGAGGGCCGGTCCAGGGCTCAGTCGGGACCGCCCCGTGTGAGTGGATCCTGGCCCGCGCCGAGGAGCCGGGCCCTGGGGACGAGCCGGGGTCCGTCGCCCCTGAAACGTCGGCTTCACCGCCCAGGATTGGCTCGGAGTTCTGCTTGACGGGGGACTTTTTCTGTTTCGTCGGCCCCCGGGTCTGGATTTGTACGAGTTCCTGCGATGTTGTGTTTTTCTCATGCTCTTTGTGGTCCGGCGCGTCATTCGAAACCGTCTCTTCGCTTCGGTCCGGTTCAAGTCGGGTCGAATGCCTCCACAGTTGGTCCAGTTGCTCGGTGCTCTTGCTCAAAGCTTTTGGCCTTGTAAATTTGGCCGTTCCCAGCTCCTCCATGGACTTGCCCCTCTGAGCGACCACGCGGACCGGCTGCTGCCCCTCCGCCTTCACCGGGCTGACCTCTGTGAAGTCCTTTCGGGGGCTGCAAAAGACAAGAGTTCAGTTTAAACGCGTCATTGGTTTGAGTCACTATGTCACTGCACATACGCAAAATGTTATCAATTTAGAAGTACTCATTGGCAAGAGGAATTGAATTTGACAACAGAACGCTAGCAAAAAGCATGTGCTATTTGTTGTTTGATAGTGATAGAACTGTATTTTAGTTTGTTTTGAATTGCACTAAAATTATGTAACTTTCGTGCCTCTTGTGAATTGCATTGTCCCTTTTTAATAAACAAGGCGTGTCACTCTAGGTTGTATCGGGTAAGATCGGTATAAATAGATTGATTTTAATCATCTTGTGAAATGAGCAGCGTTTATACGATTTTTTAATAGCAAAAAATTATAATAAAAATATTGCAGGAAAAGCATAACATCCTCCTCCAGAAAAGTGACATAGTGCACCTTTAACAACGGTTTTCTCTTGTTCCAATTCAAAATGTCTCTAGCATTGCAAAAAAAAAACTTTTCAAATTTTAAAATGTAAGTTTTTGCCGTGTCACTGGGCCGTCGTTCTGGCCTGAAACATAACGGACTTTAACTGTTACAATAAATTCCTTCCTGTGCATTTAGGCTGAGACGCTGCGGTCTTGTAAACCCCTGACATGTTTTCACAACATGTCAGGGGTTGAGTCCCACAAATATCCCCTTTCAACTTGTCCTGTCCCACTTAGGTTAGCAAAGAAGTCAAAATACAAGCCGCTTTATTACATTTCCTGTGAACGTATGTTAGCAAAATACCCAATAAGCAACAACAACAACAACAACAACAACAACAACAACGTAGTGAAATATAAAATCTATAAGAACTTACAAAGAAGAAACTAATGTGTGAAACCTTTACAAACAGCCCGTAAAGTCACTATGGTTACTGGTTTTAAAGGTAATTGTTGTAACATTTTCTCCTGCTTTACAACACACTCAAATGCCATAAAATTCCAGCACATATCATTTACCGTATTTTCTGGACTAAAAGTCGCACCTTTTTTCATAGTTTTGGCCGGGGTGCGACTCATACTTACTCCGGAGTGATTTATATGTGATATTATTTGTTATTTTCACACTTGCAATCGCATTTCATACTCCAGTGCAACTTATATATGTTTTTTTCTTCTCTATTATGCATTTTTTGGCTGGTGCGACTTATACTCCGGTGCAACTTACAGTCCTGAAAATACGGTAAAATACTGAGCCTTTTGGGTTTATTGCAAATTGCTTTTTCATCGTAAGATCTGGCAACCTTAAGTGACAGATTTCTGCTACATCCACCATACTTACAGTACATTACATTAGCAGTAAAATCG
This sequence comes from Eucyclogobius newberryi, assembly GCF_026437365.1. Lineage (NCBI taxonomy): Eukaryota > Metazoa > Chordata > Actinopteri > Gobiiformes > Gobiidae > Eucyclogobius > Eucyclogobius newberryi. The sequence continues at coordinate 2,136,614 of NW_027315779.1, forward strand.
ACATTTGAACATGTAACGTTTCTGTTCGGAGGTCTGCCCCTCGCTCGTCTCCGTGGAGATGTCGCTGCTTTGCCCGGAACGTTCCGCACCGTCACGTCAAACTCATCTATCGCATTGTACGTCGCATTCATTCAAATGCAGGTGTTAAAAAATACCTTTCATGGAAATGAATGCCATAGTGCGAGACATTCCAGGCAAAGTGAGAGCATCTCCATGGTGACAAGCAGGTGGTAGACCGACAGCAACGCTAAGTAACGTTTAAGATAACAGTATCCCACCGTAAACTATCTGTATTCATTTTTCGCACATTTCAGACCTCAAAATAGGCCGCTTTCTTTCGCAGGGTCAAATTAATGATTCATTCTCACACTCGGTGCATAAATCTCTATGGGAGGAATGCTGTTTTGGCTGAGGACTGTGGGTGTTGACTTTGCACATTTGACTCGAGTCCAGATTTATATAGTCGGTGCCACGGCTCTCACATCCCTGACCTAATGCGCCTCTGACCCAAAAAAAACAATAAAAATGTCCCAATTTGTTTGCGGTGTTAGTACATACCTGCTGGTTTCCTCGGTATCATTAACCAGTAATGGATCCAGCGCAGACTCCAGCGCCTGGAGAAAGACCAACGCTGTAATATGACTCGGATTTCAGTTGTACAGCGAAATTGTATCTTTGACATTCTTTTCCCCCTTTGTTTCGGACACAACCCAGCTTCTTTTTACATTAGCGGAGGCACGTTTCAGATAAATCATGAGGACAGCAAAGTGAAGAGTCAGGACTGCGGTACCTGGAGAGGGTGGGGTGAAGAAGTGGATCGGTTTCGATAAAAACTGCGAGTTTCGGGTTGGTCCAGAAGATCCTCCACTGAGGCCGACTTGGCCTTGGACGGTCCGCGGCTCTCTCTCCATTTGGGGCGGTGCATCTGAGTGCAGGACTGGCCCGAAGAAGACTGCGTGGAGAAGAACTGCGCGTACCTGTCAGACGATATAACGAGAGAGGATGTATGCAAACTATAAACGATTTAAAAAACAGGTCATTTAAGGCATTCAAGAAATTCAAAAAATAAATCATATGCACTCGAAATCTGATTACTTTTTAGGTATAAGACTGTTAAAAAGATTTGTGAATAGCAAAAACGTAAAGCATCTATCGCAATGCTCACATCAGATCTTGAAGGTCCAGAAATCAGATAATAATCGGATTTTGGTGCAAAGTATTAAATTAAAAAAAAGTTAGGGGCTTGATTTTAAGTTTTTTTTGGCTTTGAAACCGTTTTAGCAAAGAATTAAAACAGCTCAGCAATATGAAGTTCTACCATGTATGACACCAAAGCCAAAGCTAATCTGCTGTGTGGTTCAAGCACTCATGTTACTTTGAATGAATGAGTTATAAGTTAAACATGTCAAGCCATGTTTCCCTTTGGTTCAAGTGAAATCTGCCTGTTGGTTTTAGCTCCATACCTGATCGAGCTGGAGGAAGAGTCCAGTATGCGTCCTGCAGAGTGGGGCCTGTTCATCTTCTTCTTCTTGCCGTCCAGAGGTCCGGACTGAGGCCTGGGCCCCCAATCGAACGGCTTCTCCCCGAGCGAGTGCCTCTGCCGGGTCGTGGGTGGCGCTTGCGGGACCGGTTGCTGCGGTTCCGCCCCTTTCTGCCCGGTTTTGCGCTCCATGTACTCCACCAGGGCTTTGTGCTGCAGGTGCTTCAGACTGTTCTTGGACGCGCCGGACGCCGACAACGCGCGGCCTCTCGTTTCGAAAATCCTCCTCCGAGTCGCGACCAATCCAGGCTCGGCTTGTTGGAGCAGCTCATCGGGCTCCCGCTCCATAGTGAAGACGTTGTCGCTTTCGTTCCCGAAAGAGCGACACAACAAATGACTCGGACCTCCGCTTCCGATTTGATTAAGTTTCTCCGGTTCGGAAAAGCACATCTTCTTTTGCTCCTGAGTCAGTCGCTTTCTACCTCTGATTCGCGCCACTTGAGGTTGAGCCACATTAGCGGGTCGTCCGTTTTCCTTTTCGCTCTCCTTTTCCACTTTCACCTGCGCTTTGCTCTCCACTTCCTCCTTGACACTGCCTCTCTCCGTCTCCTCCGAGGTTACGGACGGGGTCAGCGTTTCCGTCGACGCCTCCGAATCGTGCGACGAAGTGAACTGATACGCTATTGGCCTTGCGTCTTGCACAGTTTGCTTCGTCTCCGGTTTGTCCCGAACCCGGTGCGGCCACGACAGTTGCAGGTCCCTCCGTTTGAACGACGTCTCTCTGAGCACCCTCGACTGGACATCTTTGAGCTGCTCCCGGTAATACTTCTTATACGAGTGGTCCAAGGTATTACAGGCCGGGTCCACAGCCTGCCTATGGCTCGCATCGACTTGTGGCTCATTGATTACGTCCAAAGCGTTACTCTTCGCCTCTGTCTTGAACCCTGCCCTGCTTGCTCCAGTGAGCTGATACAAAAGCGGAGTTGTTTCTTTGTTTATCCTCTCGCTCGCTACGTCCCCCAATGACTGTCTGTTGACCCTCTTTGCCTGCTCCTCTCTGACGTGTTTGAGCTGCTCATTGCTTAAGTTAACCGTCTCTTTTGTCTGCTGCAATGGGCTAGTTCTTTCAGGCCCGCAATAAAAAATGGGATTGTTTGGTGTATGCCTCCCAATGTCCCTTGCGGGGTCGTCAATCTCCTCTAACGCCTCTAAGCTTCGAGACGACCTGCTCAAACTTTGACGACGCAGGTTGTCCTCACACATATTGACTACGTTATTAGGCTTTGAGACGTTCACAAACCCTCTGTCGTCTGACGTGGAAAGGCACGGACTCGGCTGTAAAGGTCTGAATAGATTATCCATTGTACTGTGGCATCGCTCTTTCAACTTGTACGTTTCCAATTCGTTCCCACTTTCCTGTCCGCACAGAGAGGAAGCTTGCAGCCTCGTCCCCGAGTCTGCCGTGGTTTTGCAGACGCCTGTGACGAAATAAAATTGCCCTTTATGCTGAATGCTGCTGTTGATTACGCTTTGTCCAAGGCTCCAGGACCTGTACTCTCTATGGGAATCAGACCCAAGAAAGTCTTGAGTTGAGTGAGCTCGCTGGCGATGATTTTCATGGCCGTCGCGACCGTTTTTGACCTGCGGATCCGCCTGCGAACTCTTCGACTGTTCGAGTTTTTTATTTGCACCCTTGGGAGGAGACCGACTCGAGCTTTTCCCCATTTTCTGCTCCTCAACATTTCCGTTTCTGTTCACGGCAAAATATTCCGGATTCGTTTGCGTTAGAGTCGAGAGGTTGTTGGGCAAGTGGTGCGGGTGGTAACTCGGCGGCTGGGACGCTCTTCGATACGCGTCCTTTTTGACGCTTGATTTTTCAGAGTGATGCCGCGGCGATTGAGGTTGCGTCTGCTGAAGTCCGGGAGGCGTCCGACTGTTCTCCAAGTTCTTCGTGGCGATGAAGCTATCCAGGCGAGTCGGGATCGGAGGCGGGTTGTGCGTGATGAAGGCTCCTTGCGACGCCAACTCCTGCTGCGACTGCGGTTCGTTGTTGTTGAAGCCGCTTTCGCCATTGTGGTGGTTGAGATTGTTGTTGCTATGCCTATACTGTTGCGAAATGGCCTCCACCGACCGATAGAGCTGGTCCATTGTTTTCGGATCGGACTGCAAGCCTTGAGAAGGGTTGTACAATGACTTCACATACTTCAAATCGGCGTAAGGACTGAAAGAGCTCGACTGGAGATCGTCCGGTAGAAACGGGGAGGGGTAATCGGGAGCGGTGGACCCTCCCGAGAACGAACTGTACGCGGAGTCCCCTTTTCCGTGCTGGTGGTGGTGGGCGAACTGCTCGACGATGCTGCTGTTGGATTTGGCGGGAGAAAGCCGGCTCATTGGCAAGCTGAGAGGATGCAAGTCTATGTTACTCATTCTCTCAATGTGGAGGTTGTATGAATCCATGGAGGAAAGGGGCGGATGTATGCGGGCGAGGAGTAGGCATGTGGTTTTTCTGTTGTGGGTGAAACTGGCCCAGTCGCAACCATGACATTTGCGGTTCGAATATCTGCCGCGCTCGGATGCACTTCAGGTCATCTTCAAAGTGTTTTCCTCGATCAAAATCTTCTTGGCACGGCCTGGTTTGTAGCAGCAGCAGCAGCAGCAGCAGCAGCAATTCCTATGGACAAAACAAAAAAAAACAGGTTAATCTGGACACTATATCTGTCATTCATTGAGCTTGCCTCTTCTTCCGCGCAACTGTGAAAAATTCTAAATACGGGCACTCAAATGGCACAAAAACCTAAATAATGCAAGTGATAACCGAAACTGGCCCGGTCACGAGATGGTGTATCCCAAAAACAGAAAATTGAAGGGGAAAACCCCCATCGCGCAGGTGTTTGGGTTGAATTGTTGACTCGGTATGCCAGCTAAACGCACTCACCTGTTGTTATTCTTCTACTTCAAAGACCTATTCAACTGCAATAATCTAACTGACTCATGCACAAAAACAACTTGCGCTTGACATTTCTAGGTCAAACTTGACTGAAAATAAGTACATAAACCAGCAGAAATGTTGTACTTTCACACAATTGATGACTTGAAATGCACACTTCGGGGTCATAACATTAGGATAAGTAAAGAAATATGCCCTGTCTTTCTGCGTTATGATAAACAAACTGCTATAATCTCTTGCTAGGCGTTATCTGTGCAACAAATCATGCTTTTTCTCACACTCGCACTATCTGGGGTGTGTAGGCCAATGCCCGGACAACACGTTGAAGTACGGCTCCCTAATACTGATGCATAATGGGGTTTGACAAAGGGCCTTGAGGTTAGGGGAGCCTGTTGCAGGATACGCCAGAAGAATGCAAAGAATCCTGCACAGAAGTAAAGAAAGGGAGGATTAGGCCTGGGATAGATGTATGGTATAATGCCTTGAACTGTACAGTATTGTGGCCATTGACGGCTCGACCAAGTGAAAGGAATGACTTGTCTGGACATGTTTGGACTATTAACAAAAGATTAGGGGCAGCACAATTTTGGTGGAAAAAAAGATAATATTTGCGATTTTTGCTTAAAAAGTAGGATTCTGTTAAGACTGCACATTGTAAACAACTTCAGGACTTCAAGACTGACGTATGAATTGATATGAATCCCATGCATTTCTGAACATGTTTGTAAAGGTCTAAACTACAAGTACAAAGTATAAAATGCAGTATATTTTGTTAATTGCAAAGGACATACTGCAGATTTTCAGTTTTGATAACTTTGATTCAACTTAGATATTATAAAGCCGTACAATACAATACAATTATACTTTGGTCAAGTCGACACCTCACATTAGGATGCAAAGTGACCCAGTGAGTCCCTAGTAAATAGCGTCCACAATTAGAGGCGGGAGATATCAAAATCTGATGATATCCCAATAGTTGTTTCGGAGATAAATTGGAATATTGTGTTCGTATCGTTTGTATACTGGCAATCTGCAATCCTTCAAACAAGTATACAAGATGATATTTCTGCCCTTTTGTAGTCAATTCTACAGTCTAATCCCCTTGGTTTTGCAATACTTAAACCTCAACCAAGACATAACTGACATAATATCGGTATCAGACAGCTGAATAAAAGCCTACATATTCATTTTGGTCAATATAGCCCACGCCTATCATAAATGAGCTACATTTGAGCCAAAACAATGTGGCTGATTTGACAATTTGAACATTTTTGAAAGAGAAATGATCAAAATAGCAATAGCAATAATGAATAAGAAATAGAATCAATGAAAACACGTATGAAAAATGGTCCGATATCCAGCAGCGTGTCCTTGCCCAACCCCGTCTAATCAAAGTAAACACTGCAAACAGGTGCATCCTTCCTTTTGATCGCGTTTTTAATCACTTTAATTGCTGTCAATGTGAAGCCAGGCCTTTCCCTAATCTCTGGTCCGTATGCATTATTGCAGCGCAGGGCAGAGGCCGGCCATAGGAGCATAATAGTGGGTTGAGACATTTAATGAGCGGTTGTTTCCTTGTGGACTGGTGCCTGTGACTTTGAGACGCTGCAGCCACATACCTGTCATGCTCCGCGCTGTTCACAAAACAAACACCACACCCAGGCAAACAGGCTCGTAATGAAATATATAAATAGGCCGCTAAATAGTTCTCTGACATTTGCGATGATGTTTTTGACTGTGGGAACTCGAGCAGGTTGAGATATTAAATGTGAATATTCATGGGAGTCATTGTTTATTTGAAAGGATTTGGAAGTAAAATAGTTCTGTCTTTACGATCTTCTGGCACAAACATACATATTTATCACACCTTCAAGTATGACTGACAGCATAATTCAAAAGATATCACGTCGCTTCAGTGTTAGCTCGTCTCACTTTGTCACCTCAATGTCTTTTTTCTTTTTTAGAAGACATTTTCAGACATAAAGAATTGAAAGGAAGTGGGACATTTGTTGCTTTTCCTACAGGAAATGTTACTCATGTGCAAAGGCTGGTTTCATTCACGCTACAAAGGAAACACATTCAGACATTACACTATTACACTACTGCATGTAACAACTTTTGAACAGTAAAAACAAGTCAAACAAACCTAAATCAACAAGAATCTTTGGTGGACATTTTGCACAGTTACAAGATATATAGACGTACAGGCTAATTGCTATATTGTATGCACTTTGGAACAACAATATAAACTGACGCTGGCATTGATGAATAAGCCTGTCGAGATTATTACTTATTAATCACTGAATACATGATGGATGGAACATTGTTGGGGCTTGCACAAACTAAAAATGTTTTTCACCTATTTTTTCATAGTATACAAAATATTTAAGCTGTAGATGGTCAAATAAGTAACTTCTATGACTGAATATAAATACTAAATACCGAACAATCGGCTGCTTATTTATTGTAATTCATGCTATTTTTCATATGACCACATTTTATTTTTAGCCACATTATAACAGTATGCCCTCCCCTTTACTGTCACAGTTGACCAACCCCCTATCTCCACCCACTGCTCTTAACTTACTTAACTTAAACAAAAACCTTGACACTGGGTCATACACGCAGGGTTAAAAAATGTCAAATTTTTCTACAATACAAATTTTCATAAAAATCCACTGCTTGTTACAGTGAAATATCACTACGAAAAGGCAAATTCCCGCAGTTTCAAACAGTTTAAATAGTATGTGTAATCACTATATAAATGAGACTTTCTAGTTTGTCGGAAATTTGCAGCATATGCTCAAAATCTTTGGTGGCCCTTTTGCATATTCACAAACCCACTTGCCGACATCCATTGAGGCTACAGTATATGTGTGCGTGTGTTTGTGTGTTTGTGTGTGTGTGTGATGGGTTAGCGCTCTCCCTCCTCTCTCTCTCTTCCCTCTCTGAACACCCCACAGAGAAAGGCTCCCAAACAGGGGTGCGATCAAGTGGAAGTGATGTAGGGGACAGGCGGTGACAAAATGTACGGAGAGCGGAGCGGGGAGGGGAGCTGCTTTGGCTGGGGGGCAACCGGTCGAAACAAATACCCTAACACGCAAGCCACAAGAACAAGAGCCAAAGGGGAACCCAAACAAAAAGGTGTCTTAGCAGTCGGCAAAACAATCAACGTGCTCGGCTGGCGGCGGACTTACTCCAAAGGAAAGTTTTGGGAGGAAGAGAAACTCACCCGAACTTGCCCGGCTTCCATTGAAAAGATTAGACTGAACCCGAACGTGAACAACAAGTGCAGCGCAGATCATCTTTTGGACGGTCCAAGAGGAGGTGCACGTAAGCGCGGAAGACATTGTACACGAGCAAAGTGAGCGAGTTTCTTCTCTTCCTCTCGGCTCCCCGCACCAAGCAAGAGCAAAGTCTAATACGGCGGCGGCGGCTACTGCTGCTGGCCGGAGCCCCCCCCCCTGATTGGCCGGCCGATGACGTCCAGGATCTGTGCACAATGAGAGCGGCAGAGGGAGGGAAAGTGAGAGAGAGACAGAGAAACAGAGAGAGAGCAAGGTAGAGAGAGAGAGAGAGAAAAGAGGCCTCGCATTCCTGGCTGGCTTCAAAGATGGAGTTGGGACCATTCATTCCCAAGGCCCAGAGACCAGCACATGGAGACTGGCCAGAGAGAGAGAGAGAGAGAGAGGAAAGAGATATATATATATATATATATATATATATATATATATATATATAAATATATATGGAGAAAAAAGAGAGAGGAGAGAGCAAAGGAGAGAGGAGGCTGTAGGAGAGAGAGAGAGAGGCTGAGAGAGCAAAGGGCTGTAGGAGAGAGAGAGAGAGAGAGAGAGAGAGGCTGAGAGAGCAAAGGGCTGTAGGAGAGAGAGAGAGAGAGAGAGAGGCTGAGAGAGCAAAGGGCTGTAGGAGAGAGAGAGAGAGAGGCTGAGAGAGCAAAGGGCTGTAGGAGAGAGAGAGAGAGAGGCTGAGAGAGCAAAGGGCTGTAGGAGAGAGAGAGAGAGAGGCTGAGAGAGCAAAGGGCTGTAGGAGAGAGAGAGAGAGAGGCTGAGAGAGCAAAGGGCTGTAGGAGAGAGAGAGAGAGAGGCTGAGAGAGCAAAGGGCTGTAGGAGAGAGAGAGAGAGAGGCTGAGAGAGCAAAGGGCTGTAGGAGAGAGAGAGAGAGAGAGAGAGAGAGGCTGAGAGAGCAAAGGGCTGTAGGAGAGAGAGAGAGAGGCTGAGAGAGCAAAGGGCTGTAGGAGAGAGAGAGAGAGAGAGAGAGAGAGAGGCTGAGAGAGCAAAGGGCTGTAGGAGAGAGAGAGAGAGGCTGAGAGAGCAAAGGGCTGTAGGAGAGAGAGAGAGGCTGGTAGAGAGGGATATGAGAAACTGCAGAAGAGAGAAAGGGAAGGAGAGATAATGAAGAAAGAGAGTGTGAGAATGCGGGAGAAGACGTAGAGAAAACAAGACGGAGGAGAGAAAGGGGTAGCTGGGGAGGAAGAGTCTAAGAGACAGAAGAGACTGAGAGACACAAAGTGAGAGACAGAAGAGACTGAGAGACATAAAGTGAGAGACTGAGAGACAAATAGAGAGTGGGAGAAGGAAGCGAATGAAAGGAAAAGAGAGACACAGAGACAAAGCCAGAGGAATAGAAGATAATAAGAAACTAAAAGAAAGACAAAGAGAGCGGGAAGCGACTGAGAGACAAAGAGAGAAAGGGGAGAACAGAGAAAGACAGGGGAAGAGGTGAAGGAGCCATGTGTGACGTCCCTGACCCGTTTGGACACGTCAGAAGTTTCTCCGGGCAAAGTCTCATGTCCATTTTGAAGCACAAAATGACGGAGAGTTACAAGGACGTTGCTTATTGAAGGAGCAAAATATCGCCATCATTTTCTGTCTAATATGTTCAAATTCTCAAGTGCGTGTCCGCTTTATGACATCAACATGATAAAGTAAAGTTAGGGGACATGGTCGACCGACTTTTGTTTTATATTTGTTTTTTATTATTCCGTAACATATATTAAAAAAAATGTGCATTACGAGGACTAAACTGAATTGAAACTGCTTGATTTTGCTCCTAAAATGACCAGGAATATTAATATTTATTCATTACGATGACATTGTGACCTCGATAATCACAGTTATTGATTAACCGCATAATCTTGACAGCAGTGACCTGGTTTATTGCTGCGATTGAAGGATCGCAATGGAAATAACACACAGTATAAGACTGAAATGAGTCATTACCGTATGTGATGTTTTACAACACATTATTATATCATTTTGTTCGTTTTTTTCCTCACTGGCAACCACAAGAGGGCGCTCTAGGCTCCAAGCGACGCAGAAGAAGAATCTGCACTTCCTCTGGAGTTTGTGGAGTTGTTTAGAAGTGACACAGAGGAAGAAGAATTCAGTGGATTTAGTGATTTTGGGGTAAAACTGATGCTTTGGTAAACGTGTTAGCATGTTCTTTATGCTATAGTTATCTGAATAACTGTTCATATGTTACGTTAACATACCAGACACTTACCACAGTTCTGTCTGTGCCTCATGTAGCTGAAGGTGTTAGCGTTAGCATACGTCATGTAGCTGAAGGTGTTAGCGTTAGCATACGTACACCTATTCACCATGTTCTCTCATCTGTTATTATTTTAAATTGCATTTCTAGATGAAATGTCTGTTCTCGGTCATGGATTTTATCAAATAAACTTCCCCAAAAAATGTGACTTATACTCCAGTGCAACTTTTTGGCTGGTGCGACTTATACGGTAATCAAACCACGGCACAGAAGACAGAGGCGGCTTACGATGACTATCACATGATTAGACGGTGGTTCGGTCCAAATTAAAAGCACATTAAATCCTAAAGCACATTATATCAGCCTCCAGCAAACACCGAAGTATGTGAACTATTTAAAATTACACACGTGACGCGGCAAAAGCAGACTCGGACATTCAACAGAAATGTGTGCTCAGGGATAAGCTCGCGAGCACTCTGCCCGGCAACTGAGCTAAGTATCACGGTTTAGCCTTAAGCGGCGCAAGAATGCACCCATCGTACGCTTAAATAAATCAGATGTTTTGCACATTTTTCCAAAGATTGGAATACCTTTTGGATTCAGGCGACTCGGACCACCTCCGCAGTGGGAAAGGGAACCATAGAAACAGTGATCGGACATAAAATAAATAGAAGTATTTCGTGATCTTGGTCCCTGTGACGATCCGCTATTTTGGTGTTATCTCCAAATATTGAGTCAGCAGACACACTTTCCCAACATCTCATGCCTGGCAATACGTCTGTAGTATAATACCGTGTTAAAGTGTTTTGGAATTGTGTGTTCCTGGAATATTGGACGGATGAGGACAAACTACACGACTTTTAGCCCGATTTTCACACAATTTTAGTTGCGTCTCGTCACGTTCAGACATCTCGAGTTTAAGTCAGTCACAGTCGCTTTCGGAGGAGACACTAGGAACAGCGTCTGAGCGAAGACTTTCTCCTCTTTACGGAGAGAACGATGCTCGGACGATGCACGGACGATGCAGTGGACGACGCACGGACGACGCTCGGACGATGCAGGGGACGACGCAGCGGACGACGCAGCGGACGACGCAGCGGACGACGCACGGACGATGCTCGGACGACGCAGCGGACGACGCAGCGGACGACGCAGCGGACGACGCTCGGACGATGCACGGACGATGCACGGACGACGCTCGGACGATGCAGCGGACGATGCACGGACAATGCTCGTTAAACTCTTTAAAATGATGGGGGGGTGGGTCAGTTGACAGTGTGTTGTTGTTAAGGCCACAGCCGTGTTCTGGTTAGCCCTGATGCCCTGGATCGGTTGGTGAGAGGGTGATTGAGAGGCTAAATGGATTTGTGTGGTGATCCTGCCGCTTCTCGATCACGAGCCGAGGGAAACTCAAACAGCCGGTGACACGTGGACAAACAGACCGATCACACAACAGCTTTTCCATCTGAGGTGTTTGCTCTTCCTGAACTTGCATTTTTCTTTGGTTTGTGAGAGCAATTTGGAGAATGAGGTAGTAATGGAACAACTTTGGCCTCGATTTACGCTTCTGTTCGAATTGCACATTTCAAACATGTCCAGGAATCTGAATATATGAACTAAAACAACAGCAATGTCTAAACTACAGGGTTAGCATGTTTTTTTTTCCATAATAAGACTGTATAATTTGTTGTTTGTAAAGGAAATAGTTAACTAATTTGCAATTTCAATTTGCTTTCAAATTTCGATTCAATTCAAATATATTTTTGCAATATATCTTTAGTAAAACCATTCTAAAAACTCCTTTTCAGTGGACAAAAAAAGGATAATATTTTTAAACATTACAAAAAATGCTGTATTGTTGCATAGTTTCATAATAAATGTGGAATCGACAGTTATTTTAAAACAAATTGAAGCAGAAACTGTAGATGACAATTGTTCGCGCAACATGCAGCAAATCACTTTCTGTTTCAATTGCTATATTATGTGTAAAAGTGAACACAAAGTGGCTCTAAAATAGTCATTTGTGAAGGAATTTAACCTAAGCAGGGAAATATGTCAACACAACACTATCCTTAAATTAGCAGCTAAAAACACAGCTAGACAAGTATTTTTTCAAGGAGTTTCACTGTTAAAGCCACTCGACAAATCCAGCAGAACCACATTTTTACTTTTGTTCGAGTGCACGAGGAAACACAATTCTCATGGTTCACTCGCGGGGCAAAACCACTTTAAATATGTAGCGTAGCATCGCCGCGGAAGGATGTAAATGGGACAAGCGCTTAAAAAAAGGCTCGACTTGGACTCGAGCCTCGTCCGGACACAAGTAAACCATCACTTTTATTGTCTGCCCGTCGAGACGGAACGGGGAGGAAGTGAGTTTGAAAAGCTGGAAGTGTCTGAGAGCTTAAGACCTGCCACAGCGAACCGTCTTATATCAGCCAAAACACACAAAACAAACACGTGTGACTGATGTCTGCGAGTTTTTCCACTGACGCTGTGTTTAGAGAAGCAGGAAAGTACATTTTTACACGCTATTAAGGCAAACGCTACTTTATTCTGCAAAATGCCGTCATTACATTCCAAAAAAATACATTTAAATCCTACAATAACACGCAACACACTCAAATGTATCCAAAACAATTTTTCATATTGAAACCCGTGCACCACCAGCGGCCATCTTGGTTCTAGTCGCTAATGTAAACAAACGCCAAAATACCAGAACAGTCCTAATCTTTTTACACTCAGAAGTGCTTCTGACTTTTATACAACAACAAATTACAAAGTACAAAAGAACAGCTGCATTTTAAAACACAAAAATGAGTTATGCACAAAATGCTAGTCAGTTATTAGCATTTGTGCATTAGCATTCAGGTCAAACATAAACATGGCTTGTAAGTGTCTGAAACTTTCTCTATGTGCAGCACTAAATATTAATGAAGTTTGTACCTTATTTTTCGGACTATAAGCACGTTTTTTCATAGTTTTGGCCGGGGTGCGACTTATACTTATACTTATACTTATACTTAATACTCCAGAGTGACTTATATGTGATATTATTTGTTATTTTCACACTTGCAACTGCATTTCATACTCCAGTACAACTTATATATGTTTTTTTCTTCTCTATTACGTAATATTTTGGCTGGTGCGACTTATACTCCGGTGCGACTTATAGTCCAGAAAATACGGTAAATGATTTTGAGCTTTTAGTGCTCACATCATTGAACGTCTTTGCCAGTTAGAAGCTGTGAAAATGCCGTTCAAAGGCCTCGATATCGGCGCTAACGTTAGCTAGCAAAAAACGACCTTTCAGGCAACATTTGCGGTCCATTTTTGCGTTTATAAAAAGTTTCCCGTAGAAACAACACGCCTCAGTTAGACTCTAATATTGACATGTGACGTAGTTTGATGAACCGATGAACCGATACTGCGTTATGTCGCGATATCGTTTGCAGAGTCCATGGAAAGATTCACGGACGGAAACCAGGAGAGTCTGTGCGCCGTTTTGACCGCGATAACCGCTTTGCATGCGAGACGGCGCTGAAACTGAGCCAAGAACGGTGGTTTATGTAGTTCACTTTCTTTCAGGCTACATATCACGCATCAATACAACGCGTTTCAGACCCAGGAGCACTGGGTTTTACTTCTCTGAGTAGTTTTCTGAGTATGAAATACATTGATGAACAGTATAACACTACGTGAGTAAAAGTTAAGGTTACTTAACTACAAGTCTACAAGTGACAAAAGCTTTATGTCAACGTTATTAATGTGTGTTTCTTGCGTCAGATATGATTTACTGTATTTTCCGTCTATACGTTTTTTCATAGTTTTGGCCGGGGTGCGACTTATACTTATGTTTATAATTATATACTTATACTCCAGAGCGACTTATATGTGATATTATTTGTTATTTTCACACTTGCAACCTTATTTCATACTCCAGTGCAACTTATATATGTTTTTTTCTTCTCTATTTTGCACTGGTGCGACTTATACTCCAGAAAATACGGTAGTTTTTCTAATTTCTTGCATCTGTCCTTTTAATATACCTGATTCTGTGCGTTATTTAAAGTTTTTTTTGTCCAACTTATACATATAAATAGATGAAATGTGACGTTAAACCAATACTTTGAGTCCGACTAAAGTGCAGTTTTTGGCTACTTCATACCCACCTCTGTTACTCTCTGTCATTGTGAATACTTTGAGTCCGACTAAAGTGCAGTTTTTGGCTACTTCATACCCACCTCTGTTACTCTGTCATTGTGAATACTTTGAGTCCGACTAAAGTGCAGTTTTTGGCTACTTCATACCCACCTCTGTTACTCTCTGTCATTGTGTTGTAGTTTTAGTTCAGTTCTTTGTTTCTGGATGAAGGGAGTGTGTTGCCGGGCAGTTCTCTAGAAAAATTTGACCTAAATACTTCAATGACAGGACTTTACTTTCACACTCTGTTATTGTGGGACGATATTAAATTATGATTGGTAAAGGCCATCGCAAAGACGTGCACTGCACAGACTTCACCGGCGATCAGAGACTGGACTGACACAGTAACAGACGTCAGAAAAATAAAATTACATTCAGACTTTATTTGGAAATGGATTCTTACTTTTCTGTGTTTCTGTGACTGTTGTGCTACTAATGTTCTTTTTAATTACATTTGTTTGCTCTTTGTAAGTTTTGTTATGTTTTTTATGTTGAATTGTCTTTAAAAATGATAATAATACATAATAATTATAATAATAATAATAAAACAATAATAAAAAGTATAATAATAATACAATAATAATAATACATAATAATAGTAATAATAATAATAATAAAAAGTATAATACTAATAAAATAATAATACATAATAATCATAATAATAAAATAATAATAATACAAAGTATAATAATAATAATAAAACATAATAATAGTAGTAAAATAATAATAATACACAATAATAAAATAATAATACATATTAATCATAATAATAATAATAATACAAATAATAATAATACATAATAATAATGATACATATAATAATAATAATAATAATAATAATAATAATAACAACAACATATGATTTGTTAGTTGTTTACATTTTTCAGAAGCAGAAAGAGCAAGGGAAATAATAAATAAAGTCCCAATCTTGACACTAAAAAAGAGCTGCGTTTTAAGTTCAGTTAATTTGATCAAGAAGCATTTGTTTTTTTAAAAACACTGCCAAACAAAAAAGTCAATTGCAATGTATGTGTGTTTTGTTTTTCGCTTATCAAATGAACTCTTCACCTGCACTTTATAAACACCAGTAGAAAGTTATAGGTCAATAAAACACTTACAATGGTCATGTGTCTGTGTCTTTAGCAGTAAAACATAACAACTGTACAGTGAGTTCAAGTACATTTTATCACAAACGTACAAATGGAAACTTAAAGTGCATCGTTGCACTTTGTAACTTTTCTGCTTCAGGGTTTGCCACCTGCTTAACTCTATAAAGATGTTACTACTTCGTCAGACATTAAACATAATCCATCGTCAAGTTACAGGTCCGATCTGTGGAAAGGCAAGCCTGCTCACGGTAAGAACGCAGGTTTTTAAAGATATTTTTGAGCAATAAAAACACCCAGAACTGAAAAGAAATATGAATAATTCACCTTTATCCTGTTGGAGTTTCCAATTGACATTCTCGCATCTATGGATTTTTGTCTCTAACTCGTTTGCATACCACGTATCATTTTGAGACACTTTACAGACGCCGCGCAGTGACAACAAATGACCGTTCAGACCGAGTGTTACGGATCAAAAAGAAACGCAAACCGATAATATTAAAGTCACTCACTGTTCGACTGGATCCGGCCCTCGTTTTCCTGAAACTGCTTGGATCTATTGTACTTTTAGCCTCCGCTTTGGGCGCAGACGCCGTCCCTCGAATATGCAAAGGAGACACACGCCTTTGCACGCCGCAGCACAACACGGACACGCCCTGTATCCTCCACGGTTAACCATTAATCAGGAACTACTGCATTTTGCTCCAGAGAAAAAAGAGTCCATACATTGTTTTTTCTGTGTTAATGGTGCCCCAAAGCTAAGTAATTTGATCAGGCTAAACGCGATACAGTGGAAATCCCTCTTGTTGAAGTGGCTTTAGGTGTCTTGTTTTATCTAGGGCGGCGACTAACAATTATTTCACGTTCATCTAGTTATTATTTGTCAGCGGTTGAACGTAGCAAAGTGAGTACTAAAGTGAAAGTTCTGTATGTTTATAGGTGTCCCGTACATTTGACAGCTTTTTACTTTTACCTCACTACATTTGAGAGCAGATGTCTGTACTTTCTACTCTGCCTTTGTCACAATGTGATCACAAGAACCAAAATATATATAATTATGACGATTTTAGAAGCAAAATGAAGTCTTTTTAGGTCCAGTCTATTGTCCAAAAAGAGACCAAAATGTAAATCTCTTTTTTATTTACCTGTTCTTGTCATATTTAACTTTATGTCAACGTGCTTCTGTGGTAAAGTCCAGTTCATAATCAGTTTCATCAGTTTATAAAGTCCACTAGAGTTCTGGACTAAAACGGTAAAAGTGTTTTTTTATATCAAACAGAAATATGCTATAAATGACCTTGTGATGACCAATAACCAGGAGAATTATTCATTAAGATCACATTTAATGCTTTAATAGTTCTCATAATCTGTGTGAATTACTTTTACTTTTTATTTTACTATTTTCTTTTGCTTAATTGTTTAGTTGTTTGGAATGCTAAAGACATGAGAATTTAATTTAATCCCTCACTGCACTGTTCACTTTCTGCACTGCATCTGTAAATTCAACTGTATGTTTTGTATACATAGTAAGCCTATTTTTATTTTTTATCCTATAACAGATTTAAATAGTTTTTCTTTTGGATTTTATATTGGTTGTTTTCTCATTGTTCATTGTTTTATGTTGCACCGAATCACCAAAACAAGTTCATATGTTTGAGAATTTTGTCCATTGAAAATAAACCTTTTCTGATTCTGATTTTTTAGGTATTTACAGATTTTGACACAGATAACATCACTTACGGATATCAAAAACATAAAATGTACATGTTTCCTGTCTGTTTTTTATGTAATTCCTGCTCTCAAAGTCATAGAAATATACGGTCCAGATAACAATGACCGTATTTTCTGGACTATAAGCCTTTTTTCATAGTTTTGGCCGGGATCCGACTTATACTTATATTTATACTTATACTCCGGAGCGACTTATATGTGATATTATTTGTTATTTTCACACTTGCAACCGCATTTCATTTTCCAGTGCAACTTCTATATGTTTTTTTGTTATTATGCATTTTTTGGATGGTGCGACTTATAGTCCGGAAAATACGGAATTCTGTCACTAAAGTAGATGATCATAATCACAATAATTGATGCATTGAGATAAATCTTCAATAAAAATCTGAACAAGTTTCAGCCCTTTACTTGTATTTAAAATCCTACGTAATTCTTTGCATTACGGCTGAACAATTAGTGACGTTTTTCTGATAAAAACTGTGATTTTTGGTTTGCAGTGCACATTTCAAACGAGTCAAAGTCCAGAGACTGAAACGTGAACTGCTAAACTAATACAAGGCTCAAATGCATTTCACGACACGTTTCAGCCGGTTTCACACAGAATACGAGCGGAGAGTTTGTTGTTGTTTGCACAGAACATCACGTTACTTCAATAAGAACAGCCTTATTGCTATTATCTAACCGTGTCAATCAGGGATGTCACAATATCAAATCATTTTAGAGTTATTGTGCGAAGAAACATCCCGATTTAAGGATTATTCATGATTACTGACACAAACAACAGTAAAATACTTTGCAAAATTGTCCAATAGATTTACAGCTTTTTGGAATCAAACTTTCTGAATGAGAAAAGGTAAAGTTAATCAGTTAAGAATATAGAATAAGTATGTCACGATTACACGGTTAATCGATAATTGTGATTATTCAGGTCACAATATAATCCTAAAGAACAAAAAAATAATAATCGTGACAATTTAAGAAGCAAATTTAGGTCTTTTTGGTTAAATCTATCGTCCAAAAAATAGACGTAACTCTAAATAACGTTTTAAATCTGGCTGTTATTGTCACATTTTCGGACAGTTCATTTTCGTGCAGTCGGTCACAAACTTGATGAACACTAACATGTCAGACCACAAAAATGAAAGAAAATGAAAGAAAATGGAAGAAAATGAAAGAAACAAAAGAAAATGGAAGAAATTGGAAGAAAATTAAAGAAAATGGAAGAAAATTAAAGAAAATTTAAGAAAATTAAAGAAAACGAAAGAAAATGAAAGACAATGGAAGAAAATTTAAGAAAACTAAAGAAAACAAAAGAAAATGGAAGAAAATTAAAGAGAATTGAAGAAAATTAAAAAAAATTGAAGGAAATGAAAGAAAACGGAAGAAATTCAAGATTCCTCCGTTGTTTGGTCTCAATAATCGTGAACAATCGTTAAATCATGATGTTTTTTCACAATAATTGTGACACTAAAATTTGACATCGTAAAATCCCTAGTTAATACAGTTAAATGATCATCAGGCAGCTACAAAAGCTCTTTACGTTCAGGCAACGAGTTTTAGAGTAAAGATTGAAGCAACATAATGTGTTTTTCACTTGTAAATCGGTCACGGTTTAAATTTTTTAGCTTGTGCGATCATTTTGCCAGCTGAATAATCACAACAATCAACTAACCGCACGCTCTTCACGCCCCCAGTGTCGGATAAAATTACAATTTCAACTCAACCTCGAAATTGCAATAAAAGACGGTTAAAATCGCCGTTGTTTTACTTCTGCTTTTGACTTTGTGGCATGTGTTTTTCAAACGCAGGAACGCGCTGACCCAGGTCACAATCTGCAGACAAAGAGGAAGAGTCAAGGATGATTATAGACCACCTCCAAACAATCTCATAGTTTCACAATAAAGATTGTTTTACCGCCCCGAGCCACGACGACGTTCTTTTACAAAACGCTGTAAACTCTGCACTAAAACATGTGCACGAGGCAAATCCTGACAAACATCTGGAGACGAGTCCTCTGGGGATGTCAGGATTATGAGGTTAATCGATAATTGTGATGATTCAGCTCACAATATCATCGTAAGAACCAAAAGAATTCTAATTATGATTTTTATAATCATAAGTTTTAGAAGTCTTTTTGGTTCCAATCTATCGACCAAAAATACTAGACTGTAAATAACTTTTTAAATAAATAAATAAGAAAATGAAAGAAAGTTGAATAAAATGAAAGAAAACGAAAGAAAATGAAAGAAATTGAGAGAAGATGGGAGAAAATGAAAGAAAATGAAAGAAAATGGAAGAAAATTAAAAAAAATTAAAGAAAATGGAAGAAACAACAAGACTGTTTGGTCACAGTCTTGTTTAATCGTAAATAATTGTTAAATCGTTAAAATTAAATGATAAAATACAATATTACGACCCCGAGTTACAGGTCATATCTGCGGAGAGGCGACCGCACTCACGGTCAGACCGCATGTTTCTCCAATGTAATTTAGTGACACAAACACCTCATTTCATACAGACAAAAGTAGCTTTAATACCACGAGATAGAACATTCCAGGCAACTTTATTACATCTCCGTGGAGACGAGCAGCACCTGAAAAGCACCTTTAACTCAACAGTCAAGCGCCAGCAATGTTTTTCTTGGCAAATATTACATTTTTTCTCTGTGTGACTGAGGTCAAAGCGAAACGGTCTCGAATGTCCAACGACGACAACGACGGGTTTTACCGGCTTGAAAGCGAAGAAAAAAAGTGACGACACGTTACGAGATCTCACAAAGGAGCAGGAAGCGGATCGAGAACGCGGCCGGACAACAAGGGCGCCGCGGCGACAAAGGATGTTCGGAGGGAGGAATGCGTGAAAAGACAGGAGCGGCGCGCACCAGAAAGACGAGACGGCCCGCAGGAAGTCGAACAATAACTACTGCCCTACTTCCTGTCCACGGATCGGGGGAAAAACGCTTCACAGCCAGAAAAATGCCATCCAAACAAAAACAAACGCATTGTCCCCCCCCCCCCCCGCGCGTCTCCGGGGAGCGCCCCGCGTCCCCGAAGACTCCGGGGCCGTTTGCATAAGTGACGCGCATACGCAAAAAAAAACCACGATGCGGCACGAGGAAGCAGGAACGCGCATTCAAATCGTGGCCCCGACAACGTGAGGACACATGCAGCAAGTCACGGACAAAGTGGGAGCCATTCCAGTGATCAGACGCGTCACCTCGCATTGTGTTAGCGCCGTCAGATCGTTCATGTTTTTGACTCTTACTCTTTGTCGCGAGTATTTAGAACATATCCCCACCTAAAGTTCTGTTTTATCTCATGCGTTCAATAGTCGCCGTGTGAAGGAGAGTTTTGTCAATTGCAATAAAAAAACATGCCGATTGTTTGGAAACGAGAGAAACCGACGGCCTAAACTGTGCCGACGTGCGAGACAATTCTGATAATTTTTTTCCCAAACGACGTAATAAAGGCTTTGTTCGTGTGCCGTCCTCGTCCCGCTAAAGTGTTGTAAAATGAAGCTTTGCGTGTGTTTTTGAGTAGCAAAAAGTCGGTCAACACAAAACAACGGCACGTGCGGGAGATTCAACGCCATTAGCCGACACGCTAAAACGCCGATAATAATCGGTTGGGCGTGTCGATACATCGGCCCGTTTCTACCCTCAACGATGGGAGTCTTCCAAACTAGAAAGTGCCGTGAGTTAAAGTGAGAATGAAAGGTTGTTTGTGTCAATTTGTAAACGTGTTGAAAATGAAACCGACCTCCGGAAATGCGTCAGGAGGATTAGAAAAGTTACGCAGTGTGTCTTTAACCTGTTACCACCCACCTATTTTCGCTCTGTGCACAATGGTTGGACATACCCAAATGGCATTGCTTATTAAAAGAGGATCTTATGTTCCACATGCAAGTGTGATGCATAATTAGAAAGCTTAGGCCTTCTAGTTTCTGCAGATGTGCACATGAACACTGTCAGGGCTTCAGAACTTACACTACAGAGGCCCAAACATAAACAAAACATCCTTTTTTAGTCTCGCCTGATTATTGTCAATTTGTAATGGTCCTGAGCATGACATACTTCATTGTGTGCATATGCTGTTCACTGTACATGATGTTTATCTTGTTGACAACAACTGTGTAAAGTTTCAGAGCTCTAGGAACAGGCATTTTGGTGCTGTTGACCTTTTTGTATCAAAAAGTATATTCGGAACAAGTGATCCAAATATGTGCCAACTGTGCCAAACTGTTTTATTACAATTTTAGCTCCTCTATGATCATAAAACATACATTTTGATGTTTTGTAGGCCACTAATAGCAATTATAACCGCTAAAAAAAAAATATGTGAAAATGTGTAAATATGAGTTTACCCATGAATTTCCCATATAGAGGTAAAAAAAAAAAAAAAAAATTATAATATTTTTATTTTATTTTTGTATTGGTATAATAATACATATATCTAACAAAATGCACGTCCAAAAGGCTAATAAACTCAAAAAACGTTATGCGCAAAATCCTGCCGAGAAATCTGGCTCTTTACAGCCTTCCCGGAGCCTTACGCACGTGAACAGGGAGAATTCTGTGTAAATAAACCCTTTGTACCGCCTATCAGGAAAAAGGTCTCCTGACTGGCTAGAATAATATGTCACTCAAAGTCTCCTGCGTGCCTGCTAGCAGAAGCTAAGGGCTAAAAACAAAGATGGACGCGCGCTTCGGAAGCGCCGAATTTTTTTCCTCCGGAGGCTGTAGCAAACAAACCCGGTGACAGAAAAATTCGTGGATGGTCTCATTCTGTAGGAAACAGTCTAAGGAAGAGATCGATGTCAAACACTATCGTATAAGTCAAACAGGTCATTTGTTATGGACGGAGAAATGCGGCGGACAAGCGCATTCTCGTCCGGTGAGAAACGAAGAAAAGTTTGTTTACTTGACAATATCTCGAAATCGGATAACTTCAGGAAAAATACAAGTGGATATTGTTTTTCAATGATTCCTTACGGACAGACTGAGTACAAGGATGTACAGAATTAAAGCCGTTTCGTCCGTCATAAACAGCAAACAGGTAGGACATGCGTTTGTAAAAGTTGAGACTTTCTCACAAACTATTGGCAATTGCTTCTTGGGGCATATTATTCAATGTAAATCAATGACATATTCGTTTTGTTGAGAAAATAAGCTTTAAAATGATGTATGGCTTGCTGGTATTGACCACGGAAATAAAAGTGATGATGTAAGAGAATATTTGAGATATAGAAAATGTTCGCCGGCGGACAGGTGGGTGGTAACAGGTTAATCAAATCGGAGCCGCAGTTCTCCTCTAATTTTCATGGTTTAACCTTTGAAAATGTAAAATGTTTTAATACTTTACATAATTGTGTGTTTTGTTCTTCCAAAAACATAAACTTCACACTCTAAATCCAGACAGTTACTCTTACTTGGGTAATAGTTTCTCCACATACTTTCTACTCGTGCTTGAGTGATTTTTTGGCTTCTTCTTTTCTCACCTCTGGGCAAAAGCTCCCGAAACTAGAGTCTGACCATGTATCTGACCAAAACGAACGCTTAAACGGAAGGGAATGGGTGTATTTAATTAAATACTCCCAAATCGTCAGCTAACTCACACAACACCTTCTCTTTTCTGCTAATTTCCCGTACAAATCCCAAACTATGCGTCGAAACAATTAAAAATAATGCAAATGTCGGTCGATTAAGACGGAAATCCTACAGTAAAAGCGCCTTCCTCTTGGCCACTTCCTCGTCACAAATGAGCCTCATCCTCGTCGCTGTGTTTGCGTTGCCGGGCTGCAGTGACCGCCGCTGCCTCGTTACATAACGGCCCACCAGCTGACCACAGACGCGTGACAGAGCAGGAATTCACCCGGGTCGGCCCCCTTCAGGAGGACAGGGCCGCACTACACACCCACCAAGTTTATACTGGGGGAAATATATAGGAAGTCTGAGAATATAGTTTATCTAAATGTATTTAAATGTATTTATATTTTATTTTACTTACATTTAATTTATATTTATTTAATTTACTTAATTTAATCAATTTAATTTATTTATTTTAAAGTGATATTTTTGTGGTAAATTGTCCCAGTTTAATCACCCTTTGTGCAATACTAAATATAAAAACGTTTACAGACACTTTATTTAATGGATTGTAACGTCATAAATAGTTTTAATTTTCTTTTCTACGTTGCCGAACCCAAAGTGAGAGGCCATAAAGTGAGTAAATCCACATGCAATAATGGAAGTCGTGTAAGTCTTTGTGTAAAGCTCTGATTACACCTCACACAAAGCAGCGGCGCATGAGCCTTTGCAATTGACCGGAAAATAATAGTTTTACATAAAGTGATCACAGAGTTCAGATTTCGGACAAAACAATACATTTGATTGTTTAAGGATGTCAAAAAAGTGTCAAAACCAGATATTAAAAGTAGAAAGTATTGAAACTGAGGGGAAAAAAATCATAAAAATAGTACAAAATGAGAGCTTTCATGAAGACTTTTAGAATAGTTCTGACAAAGAGTGTATTTTATTATGATTTTTGGATCTAAATCCAAATCAAGCTTGTTTATTACTATCAAAAGTGAGATTTTAAAATGTAGTATTCTGACTGGAAGTAGGAGATATATGAATTAAATGGATAATAATGCATTTGCTGTTTGAAGATAAGCAAAATTTGAATAAGAACTGTGAAAAAGTATGCAAAAGAAGCTGTTTAAGAATAAAAAATATAGCAAGCTTGCCGCATAATCTTTAAAATAAGTGAATAAACGTGATTTTCTGCACATTTGAAGGTTCATTTAACATTTTAAGCAATAATTCAACCCTAAAAAGTGCAATAACATAATAAGATACTTCTTTCTGTCGTCATCGCCCACCGTGAATGTGACGACACCATTAATGAAGATAAAAATAAACACATTTCTATTCACTTTACACAAGCATCACAACGAAGGGATACGGAGCAAACAATAAACAATCAATTGCTTCACTAATGATCACAGAACACTGATTTACTTTGCATTTATGTCTACAACTGTTTGAGTCCTCACTGTTTTCATTTTTTATTTTATTCCATTAACACACGCTTCAATAAAAATAAAAAAGAGCTGCACAATTAAATGTTTTCGCCCAAAATGTATAGATTTGACTTGACTCAGAGGCTAATCCCGCTGTAAGAAAGGTGAGGGAGGAGCTTGTGCGGTGTACTTACAAAACGTGAAGTCGTCTGGGGTTTGTTTCTCCCGTCTTTCGCCGTCTTGAAGCTGAAATGAGACGAGACGGTTTAACTTGGTGACTTATTATGCGCGCGGCGGCCGACTCTTTATGGACTCCACGGAGCTTCTTCTTGCTGAGTGATAATAAAGTATGCAAAATGTATTCAAACGCGCTCTCCAACTCCGTTTGATGAATAAAAAGTACAGGTACGGGTTCACGTATCGTACACACAACGTGAATGGACTGTAAAAGTAAACAAAAAAGGGCAGAAATATCACTTTATATATATTTATAAGATACACAAGGGAAGGGCAGGTCGTGTAACTATTGAGATGCCATTTTCCCCATTTTTGGTAATCGTTCCTGACCTCCCGCGGCGGCCAAAGTCAGATTACACTGAGTCGACCTGTGGGGCAACGGGACAATCGCATTCCTCAGCTGGCCTTCGCCCTCCGGACTATAAACTTTACAGCAATTACAGAGCATTTCGAGTCACTAATAACCTGAACATAAGAACGACTGTCGAGCTCACGTTCCATTCTACGGCTAAAAGCAAAAGGTTTACGTAAGAACTGCGACGGGAAAGAGTGCATGGAATATTGTCGGATTGAAAATGAAACTAAAAGAGTCCGCGACACGTTATGAATGTAGATCGACCAGTCAAAGGATTATTTCCATTGTACACAGAGATACACATGTACATGTTATTAACCAAAGAAAGGTTGGAATATAGTGGCTGAATGTTTCTAGAAAGAGACTATAGATAAATAAAGTTAATTATTGAGGTGAAGTTGAATCCATGGGAATATGGATTGAAATTCCGATTACAAACAATTGTTTTTGTTTGTTTTTCGACACAAATCTTTCTGTTCTTTTAGCGGGATGAAAGAAAACTGGTGGAAACCTTTCTTCCCGTAATCAACACTCAGTTTAGTAAATTTGCAAACAAAATGGCCGCTGTGCTAAACTTCCATTAGCTTCCTTTACTCACTGCGCCGGAGACACTGCTGCGAAACGGAATGACGGCGAAGAAGCAACGAAAACGTGAGAAACTGGGTCACCGTCCGCACAAAAACACAACTTCAATATTTCAAATCAAACCTGGCAGAAGGCAAAGGTCCAGCACCGCGATACGCTCTCTTCTGGACAACGGCGGCGGCCGAACATCGAGGAAAACACTCGAGAGTCACGCGAGGCATTTGACTTGCAAAACAGACCGGACTCCGACTTTCAACACGGAGCTGGAGGGAAGGGCAGAAAGTGACGCCTTTTCGCTGCCAAAACGCACTGCAACTGGTTTAAAGTCGGGCCGAAGAACTTCTACCATTTTTTTCCGGAGTATAAGTCGCAATGGAGTATAAGTCGCAATGGAGTATAAGTCGCACCAGCCAAAAAATGCATAATAGAGAAGAAAAAAAGAAAGTCGCACTAGAGTATGAAATGCGGTTGCAAGTGTGAAAATAACAAATAATATCACATAATATTATAAGTCGCTCTGGAGTATAAGTATATAAGTATAAGTCGCACCCCGGCCAAAACTATGAAAAAAGGAGCGACTTATTGTTCTGATGCGTAACGGTTCAATGTGTGATTCAGGTTTTAATTGAGATTCTGTTCAAAGTTCACATTTTAAAGGACAAAAAGACCGGCCCCTGAACTGACAAACAAAATGTATCTCAGAACATGTTTGTACAGGATATTTTGTTATTTTACACGTGAAGGAGCATTCATATTTGACAGACGACAGGAATACGAACTGCTAATGTCTAAACTACAGGTTTAGCAGGTTATAAACATAATTCGACAGTATTTGGTAGTTTGCAGAGGAAGTGAAGGTACTGCAATCATTCGAGTCTTTGCAATTTGCTAATTACGATCATTTAAATTGTGATTTTTTTCGATTTGATAAACTTGCAGGGCTATTTTTCAACGATAAAGTCTTCAAATTGTTGCCTTGAACAGGAAACTGAAACCCATGAGTAGGAACCAGCTCTCCATCGGAAAAAAAAAAAACAAAATCTGGAATTTTGCCCCAGAAAAATGTCCCAAGAAGCACAATCCAATGTTTTGTAAAGTAAAGAGAGGTTTTGCAGAGAATGGCACGGCCGCACTGACCCGCACGCTTAGTTTAACAATGTCAAGAGAAATTAAGCAAATGAAATGGTTGAAATTCTCCACATTTTTGAGCGGCGCACTCAAAAAAACGGACCTCCGGCGTCTCCAAGGCCGCATCGCTCCGAGAAGGGTCCACGATTTGGGATAGACATCTGTTTGCGACGTTTCTGTGATTGCAATGTATTTTTATTCAAAGGATTCTGTTCAAAGTTCACATTTTAAACGACAAAAAGACAAACTAAGAAAATAATTGCATGTATTTAAGAAGATGATTGAACAGGATATTTTGGATTATTTGTACAGGATATTATAGTACATGATGTGAAAAATTTCAGCTTTTGTGATTTTGATTTGATTGCGATTAATTTTACGGCTGGAACTAATGTTTTTTATTTTTATATATATTATGTTTTGAAGGACTACATATATCCTTTATCCTCTAGTGAGGTAAAACTGTTGTTGTGAAAATGAAATACTGCTGTTAGTTGTTGTAATTATTATAGTTATTGTCAAAATATGACCAATATGTATCCAAACCGTTTCGTGTTCCCTCTTTGATGATGAAAAGTACTTCAATCAGCACAATACATGATCAAGGTCAGTACTTATGACTCTGGAAATACTATATATTTTTTTATTATGGAGTAGCGTACACTTTTTAAACGAGTTCTTCAATAGCTATACTGTTTTATGTCGATATCTTATGTTATGTGGTGTCAATATTGGCACGTATTGGCACAGTTTTACTTTGTACTTTTAACTTGTACTTTGTTTGTTGTTTATAGCCACTATTTATTGCCTTAGATTATTTAGTTACTGTTTAAGTCAATTTAATTAGTATTTAATTTAATGTATGTATTTATTTATTTGTTATCATTATGGTAAGGAGCACTGGTAGAGAAAGTGTATGTAATATTTTGTGTGCAGCACTTTGGAAACGTTTCTAAATGTGCTATATATATTTTTTTTTTTAATTAAAAGTGGATTGTCTTGGTACAAGATTAGCTTAAAAAATAACATTCACATTATATTGAAACCATTTGTCTGGGTACAAATTTATTGTTCAATTAAACCCCAAAATTGTGTACAGTATATGCAGTTTTTTTTTCTTTTTTAATTAAATGAACTCACTCTTTGATTATTGCAAACTTCACACAATAATTGCACATTTTATTCAGGTACATTTTACCGAGTTCAAACCTTTAAATAAACGTCATAAGGATGAGAGCGGAATATTTCATCAAGCCCTAAACTAAAAAGCGCACAGTGGTGTTTTTATGCCAGTACTGAAAATAAATCACACACTTTATATTGCATTATTCCACTCAGTTATTAAATATTAGCCGGCTCAGACGCCCAATGCAACACTTGCCCCAAAGGAAGATTAAATTCCCAAAGTGTAATCCACGTTAAGCTCTTTTTCCCTCTGACAAGTTCGTAGTATAAAAGTGACAGAATAATCGAAAAGAATATTATTATTTCATCCAATAGGCCTTTGTAATAGTCTTTAACCTTCCTTTGAAATGCACGTTCAACACCTATAATCAACTAAACGTGCTGATAATTACACCCTCCAGGCTGTCGTGGTGGTCCAAAGCCCACCATCATCTCGACACCTCCACCAAGGCAAAGTCGAGACAAAAAACACACAATCGATGTTCACTTTTAATTGCCCTCCTTTTGAAAGTTATACAGTAACTCAATAATTCAGATCATTAAGCACAAGAGTCGAGCGATGTTCTAATCTTTGAAGCGGCGAAGACGTTTGGGAACCGAGCACAATGGGGGTCTTTTAACGACACCCCAAAGTGACGGCGAGGGGGGGGAAAGGTGTCGCAAAAGGAGCTGAAGACGGAGGGAACGAGGAGTTAAGGAGCCGACTGCGAGATTAAAGCGCGCTGGACTTTGCAGCCGTGATGCGGAACATTCTTTGATAAATCCATCTTGTGCCAGTTGTGTAGAAATGGTGAAGGATTTTGGTCGATTTGGGAGTTTGAATAACAGTCACTGGTACTGCAGATTTCACTACATTGTTGTTGTTTAAATATACGAGTACTGTAATCTACTTCAGATAAGCTAATATATGCTTAATTACATGTAATGCTTATATTTCAGTATAATGAGTACTTTGACTCTCATTCTATGGCGCCGTTGATTACTTAAAGTGGCTGTACTGAACTTTTGTCCATTTTGAGAAAAAAGTAAAAGCAGTTTTAAGGGTCGAAATGAGACCGCTGTGCGCTGTCTGCATCGTCCGAGAAGAGGAAGCGTGCCGTTAGCATGCTACACAGTGTTATCTTCACAAGTGTGCGCTCTCGCCTCACAGCAAGAAGGTCCTGGGTTCGACTACCGGGCGGCGTGGGACCTTTCAGTTTGCATGTTCTCCCCGTGTCTGTGCAGGTTTCTTCCCCTACCACTAAAAACATGTAGAGTATTCCTGCTTAGATAAAAGTCAATACAAATGAAATGTAATCTGAATAAACATATAAACCCATCACTGTGCACCTGTTTATAATGTTTCCTTTCCCCAATAAAACTCGTTGTAAACCCGTGACTCGCTTTACGACCCAAATCTGATTCCATTGAACCTGTACTTTTTATTTTAGGTGTATCGCAGCAGAGGGGTGCACTGGGGGATCACGTTTCGGCTCACACCTTTTCATCGGGGGCGGCAGACGGCGGGCGCGCAGCTATACGGACCCAGCACGCGCTCGCGAACGCACGACTTCTCCCGCAAACCGCACGAAACGCGGCAGGGAGCAAGCAAACGCGAACCGAAAAGCATTGGAGGTGTGACGAGTTGGCGAGTGGAACATCGCGGCGTTGTCCCGTTGTACGACCGGAAGAGCCGCTTTGTCATCCCGCGAGTCGTCCGTAGGCGACTCCCCGTCTGCCGCGCACACTCTTGACACTTGACACTTGCCCCGTCACAATGAGGGGCCTCTGGCTGCTTACAAAGGCGTAGGTGCGGTCCCTGTCGGATGAACTGAGAAAGGCCAGACGCGCACGAGCTCCCCGCAGCCTCGGGACGTCCCCCCCGACCCCCGTGACCTTTCGTCCGGCCGCGCATCCATCAGAATCCTTCTATAGCCGTCGTGAAGAGGGCTTTTCTGAGCGGGACAAAAGGAGGAGGATCTGAAAAGTCCGTCGGCGGTATAAAAGTGACGGGGAAGTTCAACCCGCACCACGTCCTCTGCCCCATAATGAGAAGTCCTAAGGGTCAGCAGCGGGAAAGGAGTAAGAAAAGAGGAGGAGATGGAGGCGATGCATGCGTGAAGGTCAAGGAGATGAAGGGATGAGCGACCGCGGTGGATTTCAAAAAGCAATACAGAGGTTATTACAGAAAAGCATCTCAAATTAGCTCTCGTCGTTGGCCTCGGAGGCGTCATTCCACCAAGGACCTCCTCAGAGTCAGGAATGTCTGTCCCGTGACACGCAGAAGAGGAAGACTGGACCCTGAATGATCTTTTGTTTAGATCTGTTTTTTTCTTTGTTTTAGGTAGGTACAGGGATTTATAATGAAGCATACTTTCTATACATCTCATATTTCCATTTGTTACGCTATAAGGAGGTGGAAAGTGAACCAGATGTCCCAATACTGCAGCTTTAGGATGCAATGCGCAATCGGTCGGGTCGCTAATGTTTAATCACTTTAGTTTGAAGGTAAATCGTTGACTGCCGGTTCATTTAAGGACAAAAACAGCCTCCAAAATCAGGCGTGTTGCCATTCACTGTCGCTAACTGTCACTACGGCGTCCACCGCAGACGAAGTCACGCGGCGCTGGAGCTCTGAGGGCAATTTCAGATCCAGCTTTTGGTATGCGATGGTGTAGAACCCAAACACTCATCTTTTATGGACAAAAGAGAAGTGGCAGGTGATTTATCCAAAGCCAATTCATAATTCTGGTACTGTAAAATCATTTGTTAAGTCTAACCGCTGTGTTTCTCAGTCGTGACGCCAGAAAAAAAACAATCGTAGGCATTCGCGACCCCACAAACCCCCAAAGTGATAAAGAAGCTTCACGTCTAAGAATTTATTATTATTTTGAGGACATCTATAAATGACTTTGGTAGGCCGGCTGACAAATAGTCTACATTTACCACTACATTTGAAGGCCTTGTTTAAAACTACTACTAGGGATGTCCAGATTGGAAGGTTAATTGATCTAGATTATTGGCAGAGTGGTTAGAGCTCTTGCCTCCCAACAAGGAGATCATGGGCTGGACCAACGTCACATGATCTCTCTGGGTGGAGTCTGCATGTTTGTTGTTTTGTTTTTTAGGTAAATTGGGCAACTCTGAATTTCCCTAGTGAATGAATGTGAGAGTGAATGTCTGTGTGTCTGTGTCAAGGGTGTTCAGGGTCAGGTCAGGGTGTGTCCCGCCTAAGGCCCAAAGTCACCGGGATAGGCTCCAGTTACCAGCGACCCCTAACGGGAACAAGCAGTAATAAATGAATGAATGAATATAATCCTAAAAAATATTATTTTAAATCAATCAAGAGTAGAAAAAAATAGACCTAAATGTAAAGTACTTTTTTTCTTCACTTTATTTTGTCATTCAGAAAGTTTGATTTTGTAAAGCTGGTCACAAAATTGAGGAATAATAATGTGTTGGACGATGGGAATTAAGAAAATTAAAGATTTGCATTTGTTCTGCTGCTGCCAAGGGACTTACATTTGCTCCATAGCTACATATTTGGCATATTTACATTTGTCCAATACAGATAACAGTACATAGCAACAGAGGTGGGCAATATATCAAACTGTAGATACCATCGTGAATATTGTGTATATCGATTAAAGTAAAAAATACTACAAAAAGAGTTGATTCAAGATGAAAAAAGTTGCATCCTAAACATTCAAAAAAAGGGTAAAAAATTATATTTCTTACCCTTTACATTTCATTTACATTCATTTGACAGATATTTCCCATTTGTCTGATGATTAAACCTCTAAACTACTACATTTAAAGACATTTTAACACATTTCTGCTGGATCCGTTCCTTTTTGTCGCCCAACCCTAAATGGCAATATCATACCCGGCGCAAACATTGTTGACATTTTTCAGATTAAATACATAGATGCAGATATGTTTTCAGTGGCCATAAAGTGCAGCAATCTTTGTCCACACAACACCAGTATCAGCACCAACATTTGCTCAAGGTTACACAACATTATCATACACTTTTACTGCGGCTCACACTCGTTTACTTTTAACTGTGCTCTGCAGCTGCCAAGAACTTTCACCAGAGCAGCCAATCCCTGTCACTGATTAAACTGCAGCGTCCAGCCTCCAAGCAAACTCGCACTTCCTCGTTATTCCCAATTGAAATCATCGACATCGACTTTGAACCCTTTATCAAACGGCTTTCAGGCGTGAATAAGTCATGACGACAAGCAAGTTATTGGCGAATCCGCGAGAGCAAACGTTACCTGACATCATGACATCATGACGCCGCGAGCTGATGAATGACGACCCGTGTCGACTAAAATGCGCTCGATCGATCACCGCGCCGGTCGTTACGGAGCAGAAGCGGCGTGAGGTAATGCGGCTGTCTAACGTGTGAAGTATTTGAACGATCGGCGGCACCAACGTCGATCGCAATTCGCGCTTACGTCAGCCGGAGAGACGAGGCTGCGATTTTGAGATTGAACCTGAGTGAAGTCAAGGCCCGTCACCATAGTTACTGCATTGGCTTATCGTTCCATACATTTTAGCCGCGACAATATTTATCGTGTCGTTTCGTTGCAATAGCGGGTAATTTGGCGCCGCGCAATATATAGCAAAAGTTTTGATTTTGCAATATACAGTAGGCTCATGCAATAAGTAGATTAAATATATATCTACATTAACATAAAGGTCCTTTATCTGACAGTAGAATACAGCTTTTTACATTTCACAATCAGAATCAGAAAAGGTTTACTGCCATTTTCAGTGAATAAAAACAAGATTCACAAGCTAGAAGGTTTCTTCTGTGATCAGGTGCAACATGAACCAACAAATAAAATTAGAGATGCACCGATCAATCGGCCGCCGATTTAAAGAGCCGGTTTTATGCTGAATCGGCCAGAATCGGTGACCGGCCGGTCCATGTCGTAATTGCCGTTTTTTTTCCAAACTGACCCGCAAGCGCGCATGTGCGGTGCGTAGCAGCTCAACGCGCCCAGCTCAAAACAGCTAAAAACTACAAGACTCTTTCAGAGCGCGGCGGCCAAAGTGTCCACTTTACATTCAAGTCTATGTAAACGCGAGTCGAACACCTCCTGCGTTTCCCGCGGCGTGATTCCTGCTTTTTCGCCGCGACGCGCGGCGCAGAGGGTGCGTTTTGCCGTTTTCCGCTCTAGACAAAAGCTTTGACAAGCATAAGCTTCAAAGCGTTAAAATTGTCCGTCGCAGAAAAGTTCAGATTTGTTCAACTTTGGTGGAACACAAGAAGGAGCGAGCCTGGAGGAAGATCAGGAGACTGGACTGTGGGGTAAGTTATTATAACTTTGAGACGATTACAATCTACGTGTTGATAGTTGATGCAGTCAAAATAATTTGCGCTGGTTTGTGTTTGACGAGTTCATGTGTTTATTCAGAGTTATCTGCAGAAGAGTAGGGACACATGAAGGAGCCAGAAGAAGCAGCAGCAGGGCTGTCAGAAGAGTTAGTTGTTGTTGTTGTGCTCAACTAGCAGAGAGCTAAGCTACGAGCTAATGCTAACAAGAGATCTCATCCACCTGAAATGAGACTTTAAAAATACTTTGATGCATTTGAGATCACATTACGTAGATACAAAACTTAAATTACTGACTCGAACAGCAAAATGAGTGACTACAATCTAATGTCAGGACTATTTAATTGTCCCATAGCCTCAAAGAAATGTTTACACAATCAGCTGTTCTCTAGAATCTACAGTGCACAGCTGATTGTGCTTCTAGTGAGCGTGTGAAGTTATCAAAGAGCTGATGAAACTGGAAAATGATATTGGCAACATAAATGTGCCTCATTTAATATACTGTATTATAATAGTAAAAGTTTGACTAATATTGCAGTAAATGTACTGGGCTCAAATATAACTGCTGTGTCACTTCTAAACAACTCCACAAACTCCAGAGGAAGAGGAAGAGCAGATTCTTCTTCTGCGTCGCTTAGAGCCAAGAGCGCCCTCTTGTGATTGTCAGTGTGAAAATAACAAATAATATCACATATAAGTCGCTCCAGAGTATAAGTCGGCCAAAACTATGAAAAAATGTGGTACTTATTGTCCAGAAAATACTGTAAATCTATTTGTAAAAAGACATAATAACCTCATCATTCACTCCCACATCTTTGGCCACGTCACCATCCTTGTCTTTTTGCTGCTGTTCTGTATAAAAACTCCAAATGAAATAATTAGTCGACGGAGACACGACTCATCGATTACTCGACTAAACACCTAAGAACACACAGCGGTGCGGGACACTAACTGTCAAACGTGAACTTGACGCAACATTAACCCGACAGCGCTCTGCTCCTCGGCCCACGCGGCAGTGAAAGAATGTAAACAGTCCCGTCTCAGGCCCACAGTAAAATACATTCTCCACCGATACCAGACCAACCGCAGCCGCGAGACGGCGACGCTGCGTGGGAGGGCAGAGTGTGGAGTGCAAACACCATTCCAACGCTCCGTGGTGGACTCGGCTTGGAAGCCCGTATTTTCTGTTTTCCGAGCGGGCGGAGACAAAAGCGTGAGCGTTTTGAGTCGAGGGAGTACGAGATAATGTTACGAGCCGGGGGTAAGTTTACACGTTCGGCCCTCGGCTTTGTGACCCTGCTGTTATTTAACGAGCGGCCTTTCAGACGCTCCCCTGTCTTTTGTTTCCTCCTTTGCTTCCAGGTTTAATCCTCCTGCAAACACACCGGTCTTTACGACGAGGAGCTCACTCTGGACTTGACCGAAGCATCGATACGCAGACGCTAATCGATACTGGAACACCAGAAACGCATTCGGACAGGCGGCGATCCTGAGCAAAAATGAATTAAAAAAGAAAAATGTTTGACCGTTCCGCAATCGTTCTGAATAGTCTTGGTCTATATCAGAACTAATATAATACCACACAGTATTATTAAAGAAACTACTATCATTTTGTGTTGAAAATTACATTCTATTATCTAAAAAAACAATAATAGCAGCGGTATCAAGCAACAAGCCTTTTCCTTAGTATAGACATCAAGTTTTAAATGTTAATACTGTGAGAACATCGAAACGTATCAAAAATCAGATGCAATTAAACTAGTATCAAAAACTAGATACAATTTGATCATATAATAAAGGAAAAAATAGGTTTTAGAACAGTCTAGATCAAAATCATAGATCAAGTCTATTTTCAATCTCCTTTTCCTCACTATTGAAACGGAGTTAGAACTTTTACAGTTACCGTACTCACAATGCAACATTACTTTTATTAAACACATTTGTTCAATTTCTGACTCTTTTTAATCTTTATTATTATTGACACTTTTGCAAACAACTGTCTAGTTAGTGTTGAAAATGAATATAAGCCATGATGCTGGTTTTAATACCCCAATGATAATAAAACACACTCTTTTTCTTTGGGATAATAGAATCAAATTTAAACAATCAGAATAATAGTATGATCTGTAATATCACCATGTTCTCGAACAATTCTGTCCTGTTTGTGATGTTTTTCAGCGTTGATGTTCAAATCTAGCTTTGATAAAAGTTTTAGTATTGATTAGTGTCTGGAGGCAGATACTTTTGGCCAGGTATTGACTTATGAATAACCGTATAGTGCAACCTACAAATGCATTACCATTTTAATTGTAATTTTTGTACTCTCACTTTGTTTCAGGTGGCAAAGCATCGAATGGTATTGTTTCTAATCCTTTTTACTACTACATTCATATAAAAATCCCATAAAAACACTTGACTTCAAAAGGAAAGAACGTATGACATACGTAAAGCATATAATAAACCGTGACTCACGCCGAACAACACAAAAGCTTAAAACACAAAGTCAATGTCAATAATAGTAAGACACACTGATACTCAAATATGGCCCATGTTTGTCTGGAAGATTCATTTCCCTGTTTACAGTGAAAGTACAGTTTGACTTCCCACGGCTTTATAGGCCATAGGCTGTAACTCAGAATGTGGCTAGAAAATGAATTTCGCTCCACCACATCAAGACTACTTTTCAAAAGTGGTTTTCCAATCTCAAAGATGTACTTGAGCTGGGGGAAAAAGTTCTCCGCATGATTTCTGCCAGTATTTGAGAAAATAGGTGTCGAAGTTGCCAGTTTACCCAAATATGTGACAAATTGGGCTGTACACCCATCTTCATACCTTCTTATTTTTTTCATTCTTTGATTGATTACTTCAGAAACTCAGATTCTCAGAGACATAACTACTTTCTTGAAGGATGTAAAGTGGTAAGACTCTGGGTGCTTTAGTTTAAGAGCAAACGTAAGTTAAAAAAACAGTTTTAACAATTTTGCATGTTATCGTTACGCACTTGAAAACTCTTACTCCACATTTAGTATTCAACTGATGCTTCAACAATGACACATGCTCTAGTCTTGATTCATACTACACTATAAAAACATAATCTAAAAGTAGTATTTTAACCCTTTCAACACCAGTTGCCCATTTGAAGAAAGAAAACATAGGCTATTGGTAAAGGTTTTATTCTATAGAACGGATATCATTTTATGTAATGTATTTACAATATGAACAATATGAATAATTACAATCATAAAAGCAGTATTTACATCGTGATAAACAGGCTAATTAACATGTGTATCTTTCGATCTAGTATAAGGCAAACTTTCTGCAGAATAGGATATACAAACAAACAGAGGAATGATATAAGTATGATTGATGTCAAAATGTGTAAGTACAACACTGGTTTGATTTTTACCTTTTGAGGACAAATATATATCTTGGCAAATTGACAGTAAACAAAGATCAACCTCCTCGGATACATTTACCATGTTAGACAATGTCAATTTATCACTAGCACCTACACACCAAGCTAGTAAGTTATAAAGTTCAATTGGCACAATCTTTCTGGCAGAGGAAACATTTAGATCCTCTGATGTAGGAGGCCAATTTACATCCATACTAGGGGCACTCTTGACCGCTTGTTTCATCCATACTAGGGGCACTTTTGACCGCTTGTTTCAGTGATACTAGGGGCACTTTTGACCGCTTGTTTCAGTGATACTAGGGGCACTTTTGACCGCTTGTTTCATCCATACTAGGGGCACTTTTGACCGCTTGTTTCAGTGATACTAGGGGCACTTTTGACCGCTTGTTTCATCCATACTAGGGGCACTTTTGACCGCTTGTTTCAGTGATACTAGGGGCACTTTTGACCGCTTGTTTCAGTGATACTAGGGGCACTCTTGACCGCTTGTTTCATCCATACTAGGGGCACTCTTGACCGCTTGTTTCATCCATCCTAGGGGCACTCTTGACCGCTTGTTTCATCCATCCTAGGGGCACTCTTGACCGCTTGTTTCATCCATACTAGGGGCACTCTTGACCGCTTGTTTCATCCATACTAGGGGCACTCTTGACCGCTTGTTTCATCCATACTAGGGGCACTCTTGACCGCTTGTTTCATCCATACTAGGGGCACTCTTGACCGCTTGTTTCATCCATACTAGGGGCACTCTTGACCGCTTGTTTCATCCATACTAGGGGCACTCTTGACCGCTTGTTTCATCCATACTAGGGGCACTCTTGACCGCTTGTTTCATCCATACTAGGGGCACTCTTGACCGCTTGTTTCATCCATACTAGGGGCACTCTTGACCGCTTGTTTCATCCATACTAGGGGCACTCTTGACCGCTTGTTTCATCCATACTAGGGGCACTCTTGACCGCTTGTTTCATCCATACTAGGGGCACTCTTGACCGCTTGTTTCATCCATACTAGGGGCACTCTTGACCGCTTGTTTCATCCATACTAGGGGCACTCTTGACCGCTTGTTTCATCCATACTAGGGGCACTCTTGACCGCTTGTTTCAGTGATACACCTGCACTGTAAACTGTCCTTGAGAGCTCTCGCAGTGCTGCATCTTTACCACTTTCTGGCTCCATTTCTCCATCACTACATGACATCTCAGAAACTGACATATCAGTTTCAGTGGAAGAACCTGGTGGAGAAGTCCTGTCGTCTCCGTGGAAACCATTTCACTCAGGTTTCTTCTTGGTGGTTTGTGAAAATTCAGCTGTGGGAAGTCTCGCTGTAATCTCTTCTTCAGAAGATCGGATCTGTAAAAATTAGACAAGGAATAGAAATTCATAAGTATTGATAGATTACTATTTTATTTGTGTTTTAGTTTTAGAATTATTATTTTATTTGTGTTTTAGTATCCTATGTTTGTCGTTTATTTTGTGTTGTGTTTTAACAGGGTAAACACTTTTCTCACTGGGTTTTCCCTGTATAAATAAACAAAATGAATGGAAATATGTAGACTCCTGTAGCTAACTGGATTAGTTTGATCTTGAATGAAATTTCATGAATAAACATAGCTGTGATGTTTATCTGATCTTCTATTGTTTTCGTTCATAAACAATAAGAATAATTTAATTACCGGTAACTTCCATGACCAGGGTGTTTTTTGATGAATTTCTGGAACAGGGACAAGAGCTTCTTCATTCTGAGGATTTCCTGATTTTCAATCAGTCGTGTCCGGATGACAGTGTCACAGAATGCTGTATGTCTGCCGTACTCCCAGACTTTAGGTCACCTGTATAAAGCAAGGAAATGCAGTGATTGGTCAGTGATTGAAATATACTAGCTCACTACAAACAGAAATTTGCTTTGATTCAAACGTCTTTAAAATGATTGTGTAGTCATTACAATAATTTTCAATTAAATTATGAATTTATCTAAATATATGGAAATATATATATTTTATTTGATTACCAAAATGTTACCTTTCATCACTTGTCTTCTTTGTCGGAAAGCTTGAGTATTCTTTGTAACACTCTTGTGATAGAGGTGCCTCTGGTACACATCAGGATGGATTCATCTGCTCTTGATTCAGCTGCTTTGACCAAACTTCCCAGTAAAGGAGAAGTAAAAGAATTTCAATCAAGGGTGAGCACAATCAGTAAACAATCGCAAAAGTTGTATTGCCTTTTTATTCAACTCACATCATCATACAGTCTTACGTACATTACATCTACACCTACATGTCATAAACTAGGCACATATTCCTATAGTGATCTGTTCTTTTCTTCTGTATCTACCTCTGGATCTTCCTGCGTTGCATCAATGAAATGTCCCCATGTGGGACAATAAAGGAATATCTTTTCTTATCTTATCTATGTATATTTTGGCCAACTTATTTCACTGTGATTAGTCCTATTTACCACGAGCAAGAGAAAACACACATGCAAGAATCAATATATAATCTACTCACCAGCAGTTAAAGTTTCAGCTTGGCCCAATTTATCTTTCTTTGTCTTGTGAGCCTCTTTGATACAGCGATCAACCTTCTGCCAATGATGCAAACTGCAGGAAGTACATCGCTTGACTTTTTAGATGATTTTGTCTTTACATCTGTGGTAGATCTCAGTCGTTTGGGAGAAGGTGGCAGAGTTGATGTGGTAGATTCACCTTCTCACCCTCGCCATGCTGCCCACATACCGACTGTTTTGCTTTTCAGCACTAGTAATTCGTTTCTTGTCAATGAAACGTCTATAGCATGTAGGGTGAAACGTCTATAGCATGTAGGGTGAAACGTCTATAGCATGTAGGGTGAAAGCCTGGCTTGTTACTTTCCAGAAAATGAGAAAGATTTCCGTCCGAAGAAGCCACAGAAGACGTAGGATAGTTTTGTTTGGCGAAGTCATCGTTGTGACACAAACAGCTGCCGCTAACGCGCGGTCTATTCCATCGATTTCTATTCACTTCTGAGCACAAGTCACCAGCTTCCTCCAGCGGACAACAGCTTCCTCCAGAGGACAACAGCTTCCTCCAGCGGACAACAGCTTCCTCCAGAGGACAACAGCTTCCTCCAGAGGACAACAGCTTCCTCCAGAGGACAAAAGCTTCATCCAGAGGACAACAGCTTCCTCCAGAGGACAACAGCTTCCTCCAGAGGACAACAGCTTCCTCCAGCGGACAACAGCTTCCTCCAGCGGACAACAGCTTCCTCCAGAGGACAACAGCTTCCTCCAGAGGACAACAGCTTCCTCCAGAGGACAACAGCTTCCTCCAGAGGACAACAGCTTCCTCCAGAGGACAACAGCTTCCTCCAGAGGACAACAGCTTCATCCAGAGGACAACAGCTTCCTCCAGAGGACAACAGCTTCCTCCAGAGGACAACAGCTTCCTCCAGCGGACAACAGCTTCCTCCAGAGGACAACAGCTTTCTCCAGAGGACAACAGTCTGTGGCTGTGTTTGTTCTTTTTCTACCGATGAAATGTGTGTGATGCACGTGTAATCCATATTTTCATAGTGTTTTCTATCGGCTCGAGAGACAACATGCCGCTCCACGGGAGCAGCCATCTTTTATGTTGTTGTTGTAACTCTCACCTGATTGGCTGATTCAGAGGCGGAATGATTCAGGCGTAGGGATATTGCGCTATCAGGCTGAGAATATAGTTCCGCATTTAAGTTATCGCCGTAAAAAAACTGGCGCGATCCGAGTGGAGAACTTTTGGTCATGAGCTAATGGTACAATGATAATTTTATATTTGAAGTTTTTTTTTAGTCTTGTGACAGGTGTAGCGAACTTGAACGATACAGGCTACAGCCTATGGCCTATTATGTTTCTCACAACCGACAAACTATTCTGTCTCTAATTATGTCAACATTTTAATACTGGCCTTTAGTTTGGACACACGAATGCTCCTGGACGAGCAGGCGGCTAGCATAGTGTTAGCTTAGCAGTGTTCTCGCTAAGGGGTTTTAGCATGGTGGGCCGCCATGCTGCGGCTGTGACCCGCCATGCTCAAAAGATGCCGCAAGGTATTGAGATCACGGCAGGAAGGCGCTCGCGCGCACGGCGCACACGGCGCACACCTCACACGGCG
Source organism: Eucyclogobius newberryi (assembly GCF_026437365.1). Lineage (NCBI taxonomy): Eukaryota > Metazoa > Chordata > Actinopteri > Gobiiformes > Gobiidae > Eucyclogobius > Eucyclogobius newberryi. The sequence goes on from NW_027315779.1 coordinate 2,176,978, forward strand.
CACACGGCGCACACCTCACACGGCGCACACCTCACACGGCGCACACCTCACACGGCGCACACCTCACACGGCGCACACCTCACACGGCGCACACGGTGCACACCTCACACGGCGCACACCTCACACGGCGCACACGGTGCACACCTCACACGGCGCACACGTGCACACGGCGCACACCTCACAAGGTGCACACGGCGCACACCTCACACGGCGCACACGGTGCACACCTCACACGGTGCACACCTCACACGGCGCACACCTCACACGGCGCACACCTCACACGGCGCACACCTCACGCGGTGCACACGGTGCACACCTCACACGGTGCACACCTCACACGGCGCACACGGTGCACACCTCACACGGCGCACACGGTGCACACCTCACACGGCGCACACGGTGCACACCTCACACGGCGCACACGGTGCACACCTCACACGGTGCACACCTCACACGGTGCACACCTCACAAGGTGCACACGGTGCACACCTCACACGGCGCACACGTGCACACGGCGCACACCTCACAAGGTGCACACGGCGCACACCTCACACGGCGCACACGGCGCACACCTCACACGGCGCACACCTCACACGGCGCACACCTCACACGGCGCACACCTCACACGGCGCACACCTCACACGGTGCACACCTCACACGTCGCTCACGGCTCGCACGGTGATCTTAGCGCCGTAGTACTTTTCACTACCGTGTAGCACCGATGGAATGGTGCTTTTTGATGAAATCAGAGGTGGACCCAGCTCTACTTCCTGGTCTAAAGAACGAAGTCTTAACAATAAAGTCTAAAGAATAAAGTCTAAGAGGTACAACTAGAGTAGGTGACGGCAATGAAACACTTGGATATCAACCACCATAAAACACCAACGAAGAAGAAGAAGAAGAAGAAGATGAAGAAGAAGAAGAAGCACTACTTCCTGCTTTTTTTCTCTCTCCTTTTTTATTTTACGGTAGAGCGAAAAACTTACAACTACAGTAGGTGGCGGTAAATGCACCTTTTCATTTGGCTGCCAACCGCCATTAAAAGCAACAGCACAACAACAACAACAACTACTACAACTACTTCCTGTAACTTTAAACTTTTATTTGTCAACTATGACAATTATTTACGAGCTCACCAAACACCCTCACGAAACAAAAGTACAAACCTGACCATGTTTTACGCAGGTTGAAAAAAAAAACTTGCAGGTGATTTTGGGCCCTACAGGTTTCCATGACGACCGTTTCCGTAACCAAACCCCTGTTAGACCGAAACTGCTGGACTGAAAGGCACTATTGACTGTTGCTCTGAATGGGACGTGTTGTAAACAAACATGGCTGCATTATGAGCGCTCAGAGGATGCACTGCTCATGTTTACACATCCCTGGAGACCTAAACCCAATGCATATGTGCACAACGCAAACAAACTCTCTTGTGGACCGCTTTTACGCACTTTTTTAACGTTCTTTCCGTGCGCATCTCACCTCAAATATGTGATTCACGGCGACTGCACAACCAAATAATAGCCATAATACATTTCTGGCTGCTCGGTAGTTGAATAACCAGAGATAATTTATTTATCTTTAGTCGACGAGTCAAAGCATTAGTTTTATTGTGCAATGACACATTTTGACTTAATAAAGGTTGAAATATCGTGACTGAAGCCTTCTAAATAGAGAATACCGTATTTTCCGGACTATAAGTCGACTATAAGTCGCACCTTTTTTCAAAGTTTTGGCCGGAATGCGACTTATGCTTGTATTTATACTTATATAATTATACTCCAGTGCGACTTATATATGTTTTTTTCTTCTCTATTATGCATTTTTTTGGCTGGTGCGACTTATAGTCCGGAAAATACGGTATTTACAAATAAAGTGCAATATTGATAAAGATCTTTTAAATAACTATTTATTCTTTTTTTACATTTTGGTTTTATAATGTCACTGCATCTGTTATAAATTTTCGACGTGTTTTAGAGTCTGTACAGTCCAAAATAACGAGTCACAGGTCATCAGTTGATTGATCATTGCAGCTCTATTCCTGATGTATATTTCTCATTAAGATTTGGATATTAATGAGTCAACGGAAAGAGAATAAACATGATGTAAATTGCTGTGTAAAGATTGCATAACGCTGTGACCTCGAACAACTTTTCGCCTAAAACACGTTTAGTTTCCTCCGAGCTTGTGACATGTGTCTCCTTTGGCCTGAACTGATAACATCGCCCCGGGCGCTTCTCACCGTTGTGTCGAGCAGCGTTTCCTTCACGTAAGCGTCTTTCCCGTCAGTGACTTTCATTCCTCTGGCTTTGGTACAACGATATTTCACTAGATTACGTCCTAAATGTTTCGTAGGCGCGCTGCGTTCCCGCTAAAACACCAGGACGAGCCGGTAATTCAAGGCGTATTTTATATTATTATGGGTTTCAAATGAGAAAAGTAAAACAAATACATGTTTTGTTGGCTGCAATTTCAATTTTTAAACAAAATAAACAGTTTGATGCTAATTTTCCTCCCACAATGACAACAAAAATCATCAATACCATAGAATGTAATTCCAACATTTAGTTATAGCAGTATCGTGAATATTATTACATACTGGTTCTGATAGTACTGCAGTCATCTGAATTTATGGACCAGTAAAATGCTATGTAAATGTGTACCTATAAGACACATTATACTGTATATTATATATGTGTTGTGGACGTGCGATGTCGTGTGGCTCAGGAGGACATTGTGACGTGTTCTTATTGTTGTCATTCTAATACATTATTTATTGCTGCAAATCAGTGACTGCAGATGGAAACTAACATCTCTGTCTCTGCACATTGTCCCTTCAAATAAAGACTCAACAGTTCATCGGATCATTCTAGAACAATCCGGGAAAGGCTCGACTTTGTACCGTTTGTGTATTTGTTTTCCCGTATCGACACTTGCTGGAGTAAGACTAGTCTCGATGCTAGTTTTGGTGCAAACGAGTGGCACAAGCATGACTTTTTCTGAGTGTGATTCTGGCGATTGTTTGCGTTTCCGAGCAGATAACGACGCCACGAGTGTTTCGAACGGTCGTTGTTCGGTCGTACGATCGAGCGTTTCACTCCCGTCCGTGCGTCTGCCGTTGAAAAAACACTATTGTCCAGGCTCGGCGTCGGCCCCGCGTGTCGGGCCCGGGTCGGCGCCCCTTTGCCCGGGGCTCGAGCCGCGGGTCCTCGTCGCTCTTGGGGCCCCGGCGTGGCGCACAGAGATGCCAATGTGCTCCCCCCCCCCACTCTACCGCCGTTACCGACCGACGCATCGCTCGACGGTTCGGTTTCAGCTCCCGGCACAAAACACTAGTGTCCGGTTTCTCCCCCCCCCCAAAAAAACGACCTTACTGCAGCCGGCCGCCTTTTGTTCCCGCGTTAAATAAAACATGGCAGTGTCATTAGGCAGAAAGGCCCGTCCTGTGCATAATTCAGAACGAGAACATCATTTGAGAAAGGCGAACGGGCTCAGGCAGAGACGTTAAGACTCAATGCAGAAGCACAAGCAGCAAACCACAATGTATATTATGGACACACACTTTCTATTCAACGGCAATTAACTAATCAGCTTTGGACATAGTAACTCACTAACGGAGCAACGTTTAACCTGCAGGCAAGTTTACCCAAATGTTTACCTCAAATAAACAACTCAGACATGGACAAAGTTGAAGTCACGACCAGGAAAAAATTTAACTAGTTAGCAGAAGAAAATATTGAAAAATGACATAACAACGGAAATAATAACGGGACAATAACTACCATAACTAATTAAAACATTATAACTGAATTTATTTGGTCCAAAATTGAGTGTTTTGTTAATCCTGAAATGGACTCTGTTTGGTCTTGTTCTAGTCCTGGTTTGGTCCAGTTCTAGTCCTGGTTTGGTCCTGTTCTAAACCTGGTTTGGTCCTGTTCTAGTCCTTTTTGGTCTTGTTCTAGTCCTGGTTTGGTCCAGTTCTAGTCCTGGTTTGGTCCTGTTCTAAACCTGGTTTGGTCCTGTTCTAGTCATTTTTGGTCCTGTTCGAGTCCTGGTTTGGTCTTGTTCTAGACCTTGTTTGGTCCTGTTCTAGTCCTGTTTTGGTCCAGTTCTAGTCCTGGTTTGGTCCTGTTCTGGTCTTTGTTTGGTCCTGTTCTAGTCCTGGTTTGGTTCTGTTCCAGTCCAGGTTTAGTTTCCAGTTTAGTCCTGGTTTAATCCCAATGTTGATGTGCTGAATGTGCTTAATTTACCATAAAAAAAAAAACGACTTCGCTCTGGAGAAAGTTGAACGAAAGTAGATTAAGAAACAAGTAAACAATTCAACGGGTAATTCAATTCTGAAAAGTACAAGCAACACGAAGCAAACACAACCAGTCATTTTATTCCATAACAAACAAAATAGCCCAGACAAACTAACTAGTGACATTTAGATTGTAACAAAGCCTTTATAACTACTAAGACCATGTAATAAGCAAGACATGAGGGAATTACGACTCAAAAGCAGTTATTATTAATTTAGAAGACTAACAACTAAATAATAAATATAATGTCGACCTTTAGACAAGAGTAATAGCAAAGTAGTACCAACAATGAGCAGTAATAACACTTAACAATCAAGTTATCAGCATAAATATCGATATCTTCTCAACTTTTATTACATGTTTAGCACTTGTTGTGACTGTCAAGTGTATATTTTAGTAACAGTGGTAATATTTTAAAAGTTTAAGCCCACAATTTAACTTTCTTCACGAGTTAAACGACTTTTTCGCAGAGAAATCCGTTCGCGACGCATCACTTTTACGCACAGCCGACTCCAAATCCTCCATTTTTACATTACTACTACATTAACAACATTGTCACTAGTTTTCTGACTGATTCAAAAAGTTGTTTGTCTGTGTTTTGACAGTCGAAACTGCGGCTGCGACAAAAAGCACCTGCTCCTAAAAAAAAAAAAAACCTCCGCGTCTCGTTATCGTTATATTTGTTTTATTACCTGTCGCTTTCGCCGTCGTTTTCCCAGATTCAGCTCATCGTGCCGCGGTTTTCCCGACGGCGTCTTCCTCCGAAATGGCAGGAAAGTCTCGAAAAGCAAAGAAAAGTCACTGTGCAGTTGCGATGGAGACGGTCTTCTTCTTCTTCTTCTTCTTCTTCTTCTCGATTTCGCAGCTTTTTACCTTCTCCAAGTGCCACAAGCGGGTGAAAGCTAAAAGGAGACAAAGCTGACCAATCGCAGAGCGCGGGAGGCGGGATCTGGAGAAAATGAACTCTTTTGATTGGATGATGTTTGTGGAAAGGCGGAAGCTGGGATCTCTATGGAAACTTTTAAGTTAATTGCCGATAACGAACTAACGCGTTGAACTAAAATGTAGTTCAGATAAATATATTTTTCATTTTGCCATAACAATTATACACATTTTGTTCTAGAAAAGCACTTATTTTTAAAAGGTTTGTAAGTTTACTTCCTGGTTGTAATTGAAGACGTCACAAATAATCGACCAAAACTCATCTTATGTCACAATTATGTTATTTATCTGACAAATAAAACATTATGCATAAACTCAGACTGTATGTAATGAGCGTCCCTGGTGTGATGTCACTTCCTGTCATTTTATGCACTTTTGTTTTTGTCAATATTTCACCACAAATACATTTAAATGATAGTTTTACACAAATCAAGTAGCTATAACAGGTACAAATACACCAAATAAAGTCAAAAATCGATATCCATAATGGGTTTTGGAAAAATAAATGTTTTCAGACTTCTGCTGCACATTCCGTCAGTGTTAGTCATACACTTTGTTTTTGTAATAATTTCCCATAGCTGTAGTGTCTGGGTGGTTTCCTTAAAGAACTTCCCTGAACTCCTCAGAACAAAGGGAAAGAACCAGAGAAGTAAAAAAGTGACGCTTCTTTGTGAAATTTGAAAATTATCTCGACATTAAGACATTGAATCATTGTCTCGTTTGACAGTTGAATAATGAATATGCCTTCAAACTTACCTGCATGACCTTAAAATAATAAATATATTAACGGAAAAGCAACACAAAGTAAAAAAAAATAGCCATAATGCACAAATTGAGTTTTTTTTCCCTTATTAATTTTAGTTATGTACCATTTGTGCTAAACGTATAATAATAATAATAATAATAATGTGTTTTATTTAGGCAGGGATTTAATTAGGATTTTAGAAACATGAAAATACCTTTTTTAAACCCAAATAAGATTTCTTCCATCAATTGCTTTCTCTGTGACGATGTTATTGCTTTGCCTTTACATCAGATTATGGCATTAAACGTATCAATTGCCATAGAAACAGTAAGGTGACGCCACCAGATCAAGTTACAGGTCGGATCTGTGGAGAGGAGACCCCGCTCACAGTAAGAATGCATGTTTATCTAGTGTTTTTGAGCATTCAAAACACCTGAATTAACACGATATGGGTCATTCTGCATGAAGACCAACAGGGGGCAGCAAAGGTGCATCATTACAGTGTGAGCGGCTCTTTCATTTGAGCTTTTATGCCGTCTAGTGGTCAATTCGAATTGATTCACATCATTTATATCAACATTTGATTCGAACACTTTCACTTTACGCAGATGTTGAAGAAGTATTTAGTCAAAACTCCACATAAAAGTGCACATAACAAAGAGAAAATCATCTACTTTACAGCTTTAACTTATCTATGAATTGCAGTTGAGAGTGCACGTCGTCTCTTCTCTTTTAAAGTCAATTTCATGAAGATTATTTACGTTTTTATTTATTTGTAACACATCTTTTCTTGCAATTTGAATTACATTGTGTACGAATTGACTTGTGCTCTACAAACACTTCACTTTATTTTTAATGAAGAAACACTTTTCCAAAGGTGCAGCCGAGCAGGATGAAAGAGACACACGTCAACGTAATCCATATATATTTTATTCTCAATACGGCAAAATACAAAGAATATTCAAGGACAGACTCTCATTAGTCACAATAATACTCACTTCACAAGAATGCTTTAAATTACATCACCTAAGTCTGAGTACCTTTAGTCTCATATTGCATCCATTTGATAGAATAGCGTCTCTCTATGTTCAGATCTCTTAAAACTAATCCAATCTCACACTACTATTGTACATGATAGTGTGGCCCGGGTACAAATGCTACAGCTTTTCCCGCGCGTAGAGAAATACCTCTGCTCAGAAAAACATCTCGGACCGATCGTTTACCCCCCCAAAAAAGAGGGGACGACGTACGTAAAATACAACGTTTATTTTCCCCCTCGACGCGCGACAGTCGCTAACGTCTTGTCGCGCGGAACCGACGTTAGCGGCGTGTCGCGCAGCACAGACACGCCGCTGACGTCTTGTTGCGCGCGACACACACGGCTAACGTCTGTTCCGCGCGACACACACCGCTAACGTCTGTTCCGCGCGACACACACCGCTAACGTCTGTTCCGCGCGACACACACCGCTAACGTCTGTTCCGCGCGACACACACCGCTAACGTCTGTTCCGCGCGACACACACCGCTAACGTCTGTTCCGCGCGACACACACCGCTAACGTCTGTTCCGCGCGACACACACCGCTAACGTCTGTTCCGCGCGACACACACCGCTAACGTCTGTTCCGCGCGACACACACCGCTAACGTCTGTTCCGCGCGACACACACCGCTAACGTCTGTTCCGCGCGACAAACACCGCTAACGTCTGCTCCGCGCGACACACACCGCTAACGTCTGTTCCGCGCGACACACACCGCTAACGTCTGCTCCGCGCGACACACACCGCCAACGTCTGTTCCGCGCGACACACACCGCCAACGTCTGCTCCGCGCGACACACACCGCCAACGTCTGCTCCGCGCGACACACACCGCTAACGTCTGCTCCGCGCAACACACACCGCTAACGTCTGTTCCGCGCGACACACACCGCTAACGTCTGCTCCGCGCGACACAGACCGCTAACGTCTGTTCCGCGCGACACACACCGCTAACGTCTGTTCCGCGCGACACACACCGCTAACGTCTGTTCCGCGCGACACACACCGCTAACGTCTGTTCCGCGCGACACACACCGCTAACGTCTGTTCCGCGCGACACACACCGCTAACGTCTGCTCCGCGCAACACAGACCGCTAACGTCTGCTCCGCGCGACGAGATCGGCATTTCGCGAACGCCTCAGTGTCAAAAACAGAGAGGGAAAGTATTCGACCCTGAAGGAGAGAGACAGAGCGGAAAAGACGGGAGGAAAAAAACAAAACACGTACGAGCATGGGAGACTAAAAAGGAGTCGATATACAGTTAGCAGACGTACAATAGTGTCCGTAACGACTGGAAGAAGAAACACAGAGGCCCGCGAAAAAGGGGGAAAATGTGCATAAAGTATCTCACAAAAATGTATTTACAGCTTTTGTCAATTCAATAAAAAGTTGTAGAAATCGCCCTTAAAGAAAATGTTATGTATTTACATTTTTTACATTGTTTTTTTTGTTTGTTTGTTTAAATAGAAACATGCACAAGTGTTAAGCTCCTCCTACTGAATGTCAAAAAACTTACCCTGGATTCAAACAAAGTCGTTCAATATTAATTACTATTTTACAGAGAAGTCTCATCAGCCCCGAAAAACATTACAATTTCTTAAAAGTGTGTGGTGTTTTTTTTTCTTTTTCTTTTCTCCTCGAGTGGTTCTCAAACTGCGGAGCGCGTGCCGCTCACGGTGCATGGAATACAGGATTGAGTAGTTTCTGAAACTAAAGGCGGCGGTAGAAGAACGACGTGGAAAGTGATTTTTGTCTTAAGGTTACGTTCTGGTTTACCGCGGTGTTTCGCTTGGCGTCGCATTACAAACAAAGGGCAAATTTAAAAGGCGTCAAAGCTAGCGAGTCCATTAGCGACGCCGCGTTGTTTTAGTGTTTGCAATTATTGTGGGGGGGAAACATGATTATTCGCAATTCACCTCAACGTTAACCATTATTTCTCACGTTTGAGCGCGAAATTGAACTTTTCGCGCGACGAAATTGAACTTTTCGCGCGACGAAATTAAGTAAAATTGCTAGTAGATTTAAAAAGAGTCATGATTATTTAGCTTAGTGATTAAGTTGCGTAGCGTTAAAGCGCCCCCTACAGGTCGGAGGACTCATTGGACTAAAATGCAGTCAAGATAAATATATTCTGAATTTTGCTAAAAATTATTCTAAAAAAAATTATCATAGAATTGCAAATTTTTTTAGGTTCATAATTTCACTTCCTGTTGTAATTGATGACATCACAGTAGGAAATTACTAGGGGAAACACGGGGCCAAAACTCATGTAAAGGCACCATTTCATTAATTTAACAAATAAAAACATACAAGAGCAACTTTATTTTGACGAATTCATGTTTAAAGAGTCAAAAAAGTTGTTTCTTTTGTGTAATTTATGCATAAACTGGAATGAGTGTCCCTGGTGTGATGTCACTTCCTGTCATTTTCCAAAGATTTTTCAAAGTTTTCTCCACAAATACCCGCTTGATTAGTGTAAAACTATCATTTATATGTACAATAGGTATAAATACACAAAATAAAGTCAAAATTAGAAAAATTGTTTAAAACCTATCATGCGCCCTTTAACCATTATGTCGAAATCGAACTTTCCGAGCGACGAAATAAAGTTAAACGGTAGTTTAAAAAGAGTCATTTAGTTTCATGATTAAGTCGCGACCTGAATCGTCACAATTATCGATAAATCCATTTGTAATCCGCACGTTTTATATACGCACTTTGATAAAAAAAAAAAAAAAACGCTTTCAACGCCGTTTACTGCCGCGCGTTTCCCCGTCACGAGTGGGCCGGATCGTTCCACTGCAAACGGTCGACATTTAAAAAAAAAAAAAACAGCCAAAAAGGCCAATACGGCGAGACTTAATCACCACCATTCAATATGAACTATAAAATCTAATCGAGGCCTGAACGTTCGGGCGCGGCGCTCGACACCTTTGAGAACCACGCGACCACATTGGGAAAAGGCCGGTCTGAGAGAGAAGAATCGCGACGCAAGAGGGGACAAAAAAATAAATAAGTGCGTCGCGAGAATGTTACAAATGCTAATGCTAGATTTGTACATTTGACGGTTATGATCGTGTGGGCTGTAATTACAAAGTGAACCAGTGTATGAAGACAGTGACAGAGCGATCGATGAGAAAGTGGCCTCCAGCGTAAAGTAGAAAACGGCTCCATTTGGCCATCTCCGTTTGGTTATATAAAACTATATACATATTTACTATATACTAAACCAGTACGTAAAGTTGCAAAAGCTAAAAGGCATTGGACAGTTCAAACAGGCTTCTCGCGGAAAAAAACAAACAGATCTTTGTAAAAAACCCTGCATAGATTAAAATAATACCTCTTTTGTTTGGGTTAAAGGGGACGTAACGGCGTCCCCTCCCACAGTACAGGCCGGGAGCCGGTCGAGGAAAACGCAAACTTGGACTGAACGGCGTAAAAGAAAGAATGACGATGATGTGGTGAAGGCGCGCGGTCGTTTCAGGTCGAGGGTCCGGAACCTTCTTTTCTCGATGGAAATAGTGCCATTTTGATGCGAATGTTGCACAAAAACGGCGTCAAACGTAGCGTCAAACGTAGCGTCAAACTGGAGAACAGAGTGTTTTTGGCAATTTAAAAAATGCCAAAAATTCAAAACTGTAGCGCGGGACGTGCTAAACAAAAACATTTGCACCAGAAAAAGGTACGTAGTGCGCCGTTAAGTCCTTTATGTAGTGTCTGTGTGTAGATGTCTTTGTAAAAGCTCGGCATTTTGTCAGGGAGCGGAAATTATTATGGTTTCTCACAATTTTTATCAGCAAATGTTTAATTTTGACAATATATTCATCACAATTAGGGTAGAATTAGCAGTTAGCATTACGGTAAGGTTTATGTTCATGTTTATTTGATTAAGATTAGGGTTAAAATTAGAATGTTGGAAACCAGTAATAATTTTTCACTTTATTTTAGACAATATATTAATTCACATTCAGGGTAAAATCAGGGATAATTTATGAATAATCCCTTTAGTTAAGATTAGAACGCTTTGGGGTGAGGAAAGCTGGTGCGACCCTGGACGAAATGCCAAACTTTTAAGGAGTCACGGGCACAAAACAACGTCGCACAAGCTTCTTCCGGACTCATTTTCGATTGTTTTTTCATCGCCGAGTGGACCAAAACGATACGAATGAATAAATTAACAAAGTGGGTTTATTCACAGAAGACACTCGGGATGGAGAAGTGTTCAAAGATAAAGATTAACTGCATGAGTACTAATCTTTCGTGAGCGTAATTTGCATTTGTTCAGTCGTATAACGCAAAAAACCACAAGTTAACCGAGTGCGCGCGTAATAAAAGCACAAGTCCGACACGAGTCCGACAGAATCGAGGCTGGCGGACGTCGACTTCCCCTCGCGGTTTGGCTTTCCCGTATTAGCTTATGCCTCGTCGTAATAACGCCGTAACGTGAATGACTGCGCCGGGTGACAATACTTAGTTCTCTCCTGCCGTTTGCTTAGAAATATATAGGGTCAAAGGTTGAAGTAACACTGTGCGGAAGTGGCTCGCGCTGACGGAACAACGCAAATGTGTGAGCGGTTCCAAAAAGGACTGAAATACCCAGGCTTCCAATGAGATAATAAGTATTCAACGATCTAGACGTGACTGAATAGCAGCCCCTACAGGCGAAGTCGGGTCTTGCACCTAATTGGTGAAACAAGAAACAAAACACAATAAATTTTAGTGGTTAAAAAGCTCATAATATATAAACTAAACACGGACTGTTTAATTTGAATAAAGATTTGATAAATACGTATGTGCACGTTAGCCGTTCCTTCCTAAAAGGACTAAAAAAAAAAATACTATAGGATTTTAAAATATGATAAAAAATTTAAGACTGGGTCAATAATAAATTTAAACTGCACTTAAAAACATCACCGGTTTTCATCGACGGTCGAGACTCAAATATGCAAACAGAGCAAACGTATTTAAATTAAAACAAACCCGCTGAGAGAGAGAGAGACGATTGGTTTTCCTGTAGCATTGAGAAGAAGGCACGGAAATGAAAAGAGGAACCTTCATTTAAAGCACCTTTGGCGTTCGTTGGGAGGTACTTTGGTGAAAACAAAACAGAAGTTAAAAGCCGACAGCAGAAAAAAAAAAGATAAGTCATTTTTAGTGTCGTCATAATAAATAATGGTTCCAAATTCTCCCAAGCGGCTCGTTGCCAGGCCGACGCGATGCGGGCGGAGCTACGCGATGAGTCTCCCCTCCCCCGTGCGGCGCTCGAAGGTGTGACCGAAAGTAAAAGTTGCTCAGTTTTGGCGAAGCTGGTGAAGCGAAAATGACACAGTGCTGGAGATATGTTGTTGTTGTTGTTGTGGTGGAGGAGGAGGAAAGACTCGAGCGGACGAGTCTACAGCACTCGACGTCGTGCGGTGGGACGCGCCGAGCCGAGGCCGAGCGAGTTCACGCCGAGGCTTCGGGCGACGACGACAGCGAGCGGATAGCGTGACAATCTCGGCGGGAAGCGGATCGTAAAACTGAAGATCGGTGCAAAATGAAGTCTGTTTCCTCTTGCGGGCGCCATTTTGAGGACTTTTCCACCGTTTCTAGCGCCAACGTCTGTGGCAAAGACCCTCATTTCCTCATCGCCAAACGTAAATGATTGGTTCTGAACAGTTCAATGCGCACTGGGTAACTTTTTTTGGGGGGGGGACCTGCTCGTCTCCATGGACATGTCGCCTCTGGATGAGAAATTGGGACTGTTGCCATAGCGATTAGCAAGTCAAAACAGAATTAAACTGACAGAATTACATTTTCAAGTGGAAAAGTCCTGACGGTGTTGCTGAAATCTACCAAGAGGCAACGATTCGACCGCCGATCAAAAGATGGAGATTTTGCATTTTAAATTGTTTTAATCGCTATGGCAACCGTCCCAATCCTTCGCCATGCTGAAACACGTGTTATGCCAGATGCGTGGTCTGTGTTGGATTTTGTTTTGTCTAAAAATTTCAACTGGAAACTAAAGAACAAAAATCCAATCTGAAACATGTGGAAAAATGCCTGGAACGTTACACGGACCGGCATTAAAACGACGCATCTCCGTGGAGACGAGCGGGCCGCGGACGCGTTACTGTGGAAACGCGGCTCAACGCATATTGAGCAGACGCGCTGCTTCTTCTTCTTCTTCTTCTTCTCTCGCTGCGTCGTTTCTGAGCCGATCGAGGTAAAAGTCGCGCTCGAGTCCAGCCTGGGCGTGAGCGACTCGGCCTGGACTGCGCCCGTGCCGGTGCCAGTGCGTGTGCCAGTGTGGCGGGTCCGTGGGTCGGGCGGAGTTCGGTTTTTCAGGGAATGAGTTTGGCGTCGAGCCGTAGCCAGTGTAGCCCCTGTCGCGTGTAGCGCACCAGTTCCGTCATGCTGCTGGTGTTGAAGATGAGAGCTCCCATCACTTTGTCCAGCTCGAAGAAGAACTCTGAGGAGACACGGGGCCCGGGGTTATTCAAAACAGACTTAACAACACAACATTCTATAATACAAAGCGATTTCACGAGGAGAGGCCGGGAGTAGCTGCGGAAAATCGGAAAATATGACAAATCGAGGGCGGTTTTGGCGATTGAAAAGCGCTCGGACGCACGTGACTTACGCCATGTACAAGTGCTTTGGACAATATTAGTTTATTTTATAGCAGATTATGAGAGACACGTGACTGGAGCTGCCTTTTTTTAACGTGCGTTCGATCCCGGCGGTGCAAAGACCGGCAGATGCAGCACTTGCACGCTGTGGCACTTGTAGTGCCACAGCGGCGCCACGGCAACGCACGTTTAAAGAGGAAACACCCGGCATCGAGCAGAGTGAGTAGTACAAGTTAATTATCACTTCAAGATGTTGGAAAATATGGAGAATTTAAAACGAGTGCAGAATCAAGGCAAATTGTCTGAAGTGTAATGCATTTTATTTTATTTTTTTTTTACTTTTTTTAGTTGCCCTGAGGAGAAAAAAGTATCGATAGATTAATCAAAAGATATCATCAGATAAGTCGATAATAGAATAATCATTAGACGTTACATTACGCCCTGAGGTTTTGTATTTTACATTTCTTCATGTTCAAAATAAAGAACAATGTACTTTAAAGGCAAAATGTATCACTTTTTCTTAGAAACATTTATTAAAAAACGCAATAAAATAATTGCTTTACACATTTTTGATCAAGATAAAAATCCAGATTTTTAGGTTTTACTGGAAAATACTAGTTTTTCGCTTAATGTATAGATATATTCTATACTTGGGACTTAAATGTCAGACAGTTTTTGCCGTGAGCTCATTAGAGGCAAACTGCTGCAGAACAGGCCGGGCGTGGCATTACCGATTCCTCCTTTTGGCAATAAATCGATGTCGACAAACCGATGCGAGCGACGGGCGATCACGATTTCGCTAAAACTCCGGCATCGTCCCGTCGCCGCGAACGCAGAGCCATCATCCGAACCTTTCTGTTCCTTGGAGAGCTGCTCGGCCTGGTCCCAAACCTCGGTGGCGTACAGGAAGTTGGACGTGACCTGGACGTAGCTTGCCGCCATCTGGTGGATCCTCTGGGGAATGGTGACGGAGGAGCTGCCGCTGCTGCTGCTGCTCACCGACGAGTAGCCGCTGGCCGTGCTGCCCGGCGACAGCTTGGGCGAGACGGGGGAGGGCATGCCCGCTTTACTGTGGCGGAGGAGAGGCGGGGTTAATGCCAGCGCGGGAGAGGATTTAGAGAAGTAGTAGTAGTAGTAGTAGTAGTAGTAGTAGTAGTAGTAGTAGTAGTAGTAGTAGTAGTAGTAGTAGTAGTAGTAGTAGTAGTAGTAGTAGTAGTAGTAGTAGTAGTAGTAGTAGTAGTAGTAGTAGTAGTAGGTTCTGAATCTGACTTGGATTTGGAGAATATGAAGTGAATACAATCATCAGTGAACAGTAAGAATAATCACAACAATGAATCAAAATCATGACAAAAACTTATGTCATTTATGTATCGTACTTTATGTAACGTACTTTATGTATCGTCCTTCATGTATCGTACTTTATGTATCGTACTTCATGTATCGTACTTTATGTATCGTACTTCATGTAACGTCCTTCATGTATCGTACTTCATGTATCGTACTTTATGTATCGTACTTTATGTATCGTACTTTATGTATCGTACTTCATGTAACGTCCTTCATGTATCGTACTTCATGTATCGTACTTTATGTAACGTACTTCATGTATCGTCCTTCATGTAACGTACTTTATGTATCGTACTTCATGTAACGTCCTTCATGTATCATACTTCATGTAACGTCCTTCATGTAACGTCCTTCATGTAACGTACTTCATGTATCGTACTTCATGTATCGTACTTCATGTATCGTACTTTATGTATCGTACTTCATGTAACGTCCTTCATGTATCGTACTTCATGTATCGTACTTCATGTAACGTCCTTCATGTATCGTCCTTCATGTATCGTCCTTCATGTATCGTACTTCATGTCTCGTACTTTATGTAACGTCCTTCATGTATCGTACTTTATGTAACGTACTTCATGTAACGTACTTCATGTATCGTACTTTATGTAACGTCCTTCATGTATCGTCCTTCATGTATCGTACTTTATGTAACGTACTTCATGTAACGTACTTCATGTATCGTACTTCATGTATCGTACTTTATGTAACGTACTTCATGTAACGTACTTCATGTAACGTCCTTCATGTATCGTACTTCATGTAACGTACTTCATGTAACGTACTTCATGTATCGTACTTTATGTAACGTACTTTATGTAACGTACTTCATGTAACGTCCTTCATGTATCGTACTTCATGTAACGTACTTCATGTAACGTACTTCATGTATCGTACTTTATGTATCGTACTTCATGTAACGTACTTCATGTAACGTACTTCATGTATCGTACTTTATGTATCGTACTTCATGTATCGTCCTTCATGTAACGTCCTTCATGTATCGTACTTCATGTAACGTCCTTCATGTATCGTACTTCATGTATCGTACTTCATGTATCGTACTTTATGTAACGTACTTCATGTAACGTACTTCATGTAACGTCCTTCATGTATCGTACTTCATGTAACGTACTTCATGTAACGTACTTCATGTATCGTACTTTATGTAACGTACTTTATGTAACGTACTTCATGTAACGTACTTCATGTATCGTACTTCATGTAACGTACTTCATGTAACGTACTTCATGTATCGTACTTTATGTATCGTACTTCATGTAACGTACTTCATGTATCGTACTTTATGTATCGTACTTCATGTATCGTCCTTCATGTAACGTCCTTCATGTATCGTACTTCATGTAACGTCCTTCATGTAACGTACTTCATGTATCGTACTTTATGTAACGTACTTTATGTAACGTACTTCATGTAACGTCCTTCATGTATCGTACTTTATGTATCGTACTTCATGTATCGTACTTTATGTAACGTACTTCATGTAACGTCCTTCATGTATCGTACTTCATGTAACGTACTTCATGTAACGTACTTCATGTATCGTACTTCATGTAACGTCCTTCATGTAACGTCCTTCATGTATCGTACTTCATGTAACGTCCTTCATGTAACGTACTTCATGTATCGTACTTTATGTATCGTACTTCATGTAACGTACTTCATGTAACGTCCTTCATGTATCGTACTTCATGTATCGTACTTCATGTATCGTACTTTATGTAACGTACTTTATGTAACGTACTTCATGTAACGTCCTTCATGTATCGTACTTCATGTAACGTACTTCATGTAACGTACTTCATGTATCGTACTTTATGTATCGTACTTCATGTAACGTCCTTCATGTAACGTACTTCATGTATCGTACTTTATGTAACGTACTTCATGTAACGTACTTCATGTAACGTACTTCATGTATCGTACTTTATGTAACGTACTTTATGTAACGTACTTCATGTAACGTACTTCATGTAACGTACTTCATGTAACGTACTTCATGTAACGTACTTCATGTAACGTACTTCATGTATCGTACTTTATGTAACGTACTTCATGTATCGTACTTTATGTAACGTACTTTATGTAACGTACTTCCATCTGAAAACATCTCCAATAAGTACATCTACACAAATGTTCTGAAATGCATACATTAGTTCAACTGTTCATATTTCTTCTTACAGTGGGGGAAGAAGGGGCAAAAAAGTTACTTCAGTAAAAGTATCACAAATCTACTTCAGTAAAAGTAAGTAATCTACATTTACAGTAAAAAAGTAAAAATATTTCACACAGATTTTGAGAAGAATTGACGTGACCTTGATAAATGAGATGATTTTTAGTTAAAGAGTTTAGGAAACTCGCTTTATCTAGTCGTATTTATTGTATATATTATATTATTTTGTCTGTAGGCAGGATGACACCATGGCTATTTCAGGTGCTTCAAACCAAACAGAAATATACTTTATACTTTTCAGTACAAGTTAAAATGTAGTGGAGTAGAAAGTGCAGATTCCTGCTCTCAAATGTAGTAAAGTAAAACGTATCCAATGTAAATAGTACTAAAGTTTGTTAATATCAGTCACAGCAGATGTTTGGCCTGAAAGACTTTTGAAAAATATAAAAAATATCTAAGGGCATTATTATAAGTGGATTTATTACCGCTATTATAATTTACTTTATTATTATCAACATCACTATCACTATCACTATCACTATCACTATCAATTATTATTATTATTATTATTATTATTATTATTATTATTATTATTATTTTAACTTTTTATTATAACTTTTATTATTATTTACAATTATTAACATCACTATCATTACTATTATTATCAGCATTATTATTATTATTATTAATAATGGTAGTTTGAGGAAATGACTGAAGGATGTTTCTAGCGGCCCCTAGTGGCCATGCTGAGTTGCCACTGTAGTTGCCACTGAAGGTTTCACGTTTTTATTGAATTAATTTGAAAAATGCCACTCAGTTTTTTATATTTAAAGAGTAACTTAGTCAAGTGACAGACACAAACAAATGTATACCTACTATTACTTCAGACATGAGTATATTTGGTTTAATAATTGGTAAAAACATGAGATATTATTAACTAGAGGTAGAAACAAATCAATACTCAAATATATACATGAATAAACCATATAAATAGGGCAACATGTGACCTTTCCTGAACAGTTTTAGAAAGATCTTTAGCTTTATCAGAACAACTATAAAGAAAAAACTATTATTTTGTGTTGAGAATTACAGTCTGTGTCTAAAACAAGGGCATTTTTTAACTTTAATTGTGATTCCAACACCACTATCGAGTACCAAACCTATTCAGTAATAGTATTAATAAACACTTACTTCCCCATTCCAGGAGAGGGCGCCTGGGTGTTACTCAAGGAGTTCTGTGAAAAGAGCAATAAATCCCAAAGTTACAAAGCGATAAAGTCTAGACTCCCGCGATCGGACACTGGGGCGTTTGACTGTGTTCTACAAAAGCGATTACCTTTAAGTGTTCGGTGAGTGTTTTCGAGTACTTGAGAGCGCTGTCTTTCCTCAGTTTGAACAGCCGGAGGTAAAGGAGGGACTGGCACCGGAGGCTGTGGAGGCAAACGGAAACGTGAGGCTCAAACGACAACGCGCATCGTCTTTAGTTCGAGTGAGAAAACGAGCTTCGTTCCATCGAAATTAAACTGCTTCTGTCATTTCAGAAGTCTGTTAACCCCTCTGCTCTGCACGGGCGTCACTTTTGGAGCGTTTAGGTCGCAGTTTAATCCTTTATTTAACCGGAATAACCACAGTGAGATTCAGGAGGTCTTCACGAGCGAGTCCTGGCACCAAACAGGAGCGTTTTATATAACGTACAGTCTCGTTTCACGGTCGGGGAAACCGGATCGGGCCGAGGATCCGGGTTACGCTTTTGGAAAAGTTAGCTCGGCTTTCTTCCTATAGTAGCCAAATATCTCGCTTACTGCCAAATGAAAGGAAGAACTGTGTTAACTTCACCCTTTTGGATCAGTTTTCATAACCTTTGGTAAAGCGTCATTTGCCGTTTGTTTTTTTGTTGCTTTAGTCAAACTAATGCAAAACACTTTAAGCAAATCTTTATTTTTTTGCACAGCATCTACACAGTATCTATCCAATTGGCATTTATCAGAGTTTAAACTTGAATATGTTGCATCTTTTACTGTGTTTTACTTTTCGCTCACTGCTCGTGTTGAAGGGATTTACAGCAGGTGCTAAACAGTCATTCGTGTCCGACTAAAACAACATTTGAATTATTATCAGAAATCTAGATTCTTGGCATTGACATGAACAAACTCAAAGTAATCCCGATCCAAAAAGAGGGGATGAGAATTCTCGATTACTCCGGCGCGACAGTTTGAAAAGTGAACTTAAAGGCTTTACAGAGCGTCCCGGCTTCGATGGCGATATCGATTTCTGTCCATTCTCGCGGCCCAGGAGAACATGAAGTGATTTGTATTCGAGGTTTAAGAAGGTGCCCCCGTATTTAGCTCTGTTCTTCCTGATTTTACTTTAGTATTATCATTACTCAGTGCACAAATTGTCTTTGAAATGCATGTGAAAGATGTGAATTTGATTAAAATTGAAAGGGGACACATTGTGGGACTGGGTTTGACTTATGACTTAATGTCCTTATACTTTGTGTCGGATAGCTAACGTTTATGATTTACGCCTTTTTTTAAATTTAATGATTTGATTTTCTCTCTGGTCGCGTCGTGTTCTGTCTCGTTACGTTTATTTTAACTGTAAAAAACCAACAACACATGAAACACAAGAAACCGCGCCGGCGTTTGTTTGATTCCAACATCTATTTTTAGTAACTGTGGAAAGAGCTTTAGAGCGCCAAGTCAGGCCTGCAGAGCTCCTTATCCCTTTTATTCTTGACACGCAAATCGTTTATTTTCCTCTCGCTAAGTAATAACTTAAAGACCGTGTGCGATCGGCATGTGGATCACAACGTCGCCCAACTCACCAAAGCACCGCTAGCCTCTTGTCGGCCGAAGTCGCGTCCGGAGCCATGTAGCTTTTTAACTTCATAGTGTATCTGCGGAGGGAAGAAGGGGGCGGAGCACGATTAGCACGATGATTGACGGCCGCGCTCTGCTGCTTAAAAACGTTGCGCGTCCGTACTTGATCAGCTCCACCGTCTCGGCGTACATGGGGAACGGGGATTTGGCCTCTTGCGCGCTTTTCTCCAGCGCGTTTCCACATTCGATGAAGGAAACCACCGCGTCCAAGTAGTACACGGCCTTTTCAAAGCGGTCCAGCTGCGGAGCGAGAATGGGCCAATCATGAGTCGTCCCGTACAGAAACCACGATGCCGTGCGTTCGTATGTGAGCGGATTGTCCTTACCAGGGCGTCGGCGTTGTGTTTGAGTTTCTTGGCTTCTTGTAAGTAGTGATCGGCAGAATGGACCCTTGGAAAACACAAAAACGAACAAAGGTGGTTCAATATTTAGTTTTTTTTCTCATATTACCGTATTTTCCGCACTATAAGGGGCACCCAAGCGCCTCTAATTTTCTCAAAAAAGTGCACCTTATAAGCCAGTGCACCTTCTACCGTATTTTCCAGTCTATAAGTTGTTTTTTTCATAGTTTTGGCCGGGGTGCGACTTATACTTATACTCCGGAGCGACTTATATATGATATTATTTGTTATTTTCACACTTGCAACTGCATTTCATACTCCAGTGCGACTTATATATGTTTTTATCTCCTCTATTATGCATTTTTTGGCTGGTGCAACTTATACTTCGGTGCGACTTATACTCCGGTGCGACTTATACTCCGGAAAGTACGGTAGACGGATTCATTCTGGTCGTGTTTAATGACCACGAAGCAACTTTGTGTGGTACACGTTTTGTTTCGCTTCATTCCCCTTATATAATGACAAATTATCGAAAATAGACCATTATTTGACAGTGCTCCTTATAGTGTGGAATATACGGTACACATTTCCTCGACAATGTGATGCAAAATGTCATCTCTCCAGACGTCTACGTGACGGATTGTTGGGCCGAAAGTGATCCGTTTATCGTAGCAGGCTGAGGCTAACCAATGAAACCTGAGATTCAAATGACTTCCTGTGGTGGTTTGGACATGAGAGAATGCTACAGGTGCGGCTCGAGCAAGAACGCAACACAAAGAACACAAAGTACTTATTTTAATTGCAGAGAGAGAATGGGAGGATTTATAGGTTGTAATAGTCGAGTAGTAATAGTTAAAATGAGCTGTTACTGTAAGGGGGCGTGCTCACACTTCGCCACATCAAAAAGAGGCAATAAACCAGAAAACGGGCTCAATTTAGAACAAAATAATAATAAAACTATGTCTACAAAAAATTAGTCAATTTTTTTCTTGGGTGTTGTCCACATATTATAATGTTAAACGTATATAGTAGGATTTAATTATCTTATCGCAGAAGAACGAGCTTGGTGCCGGGAGTGGATTAACCGTGCGTTCCTTTTAAAACCTGTTCTAAAGCGATGCGAGAATCCAGAAGTGTGTGTGAATATAGAGTATATAGTGGAGCGAGATCGATTTTTAAAACCTACTTCAATCACAGTTTGAAAATCAGGCTCCCCACCTTTAAGTACAAGTAATTAAACATGACTTACAGTATTTTCCGGACTATAAGTCTTTTTTCATAGTTTTGGCTGGGGTGCAACTTATACTTATATTTATATTTATAAACTTATACTCCAGAGCGACTTATATGTGATATTATTTGTTATTTTCAGACTTGCAACCGCATTTCATACTCCAGTGCGACTTAAATATGTTTTTTTCTTTTCTATTATGCATTTTTTTGGCTGGTGCGACTTATACTCCAGTGAGACTTATACTCCGGTGCGACTTATACTCCGGTGCGATTTATACTCCGGTGCGATTTTTACTCTGGAAAATACGGTAATCTGTGGCCTATTCAGTTTATTCCCACTTTTATTTCTGACTTATTGCACTTCCGTCTTTCCCAATTCGGTTAATTTCAATGTAGTGGAACTAGTGAAAAGTCTGACTGCTCCAAATATGACATAAAATAGGCTGAATTGTACAAAATGTTCAATATTCATGTGCACTAATGACTCTTCGTAGTCTGTACATTTCATTTTATTCTGTATATTTGCTATCAAGATCGGCAGCCCTGTGAAAAAATCGTAAAACCGGAAAAAAAGGGCCAGTGACAACACCGGCCCCTGTGGCAACCCCTGAAAACGATAAGCCCGTCTCACCTGTCCTCGAACACGAGCTTGGAGCGCTGGTTTTTGGAGCCGTCGGAGGAGAGCGGCGGCACGACCAGCTGGTTATCGCCGCCGCCTTTGGAGGATTTGTCCTGGAGAGACGGAGAGCGAAAGGGACAGAGTTTTTAGGGGAAGAAGGAGGACAGATCAAACCGGGGAGAGGGAAGAGGAGTCTGGAGGGAGAGATCATTTTATGCTGGATTTGATATCGGGCTTTTGCAGACATAAGACATCTTTTACTTGTCAAAAACGTTAGAAATACATGCACTAAACAATAACACGTTTAATCTTCTCATACGACCAGTTTAGTTTAACGGTAGAAGTGTGTAAGTAAAACTGTAGACTTGTAATAGTCAGTAGCCGATGTGGTTAGTTAGTTGTGAAAGACGCAAAATGACAATAAACCACATTTACACTTCCTGCTGCTGCAACAAGTACAAATACACAAATACACAAAAACAACTTGATTGAATAACTGAATCATTCTCTACCACAACTTTGTCCCGTGCCCGAAATATAAGAAACCTTTAACTGATGTGGCTTTATCAGCTGATCATGTCAAAGTAAAGACGATAAACGGCAGAGCTTTAGGGCTTTAGAATCACTTAATCGGTCGATGACGTCTCATCCAACCGACATTTTTATTAGTTGGCTGATTTAAAGGATTTAAGAGTAAATTGGGAGTTTTTTCTACCCCTTCGACACGTGAAGACCATGTTTACCGGTACATTTCTGTTATTTTAACGTGAAATCCTGTGAGCTTTCCATCTCGTGAGCGCAGTTAAGGCGGCTTTTGCCAGCGCCGCGCCCTTTAGTCGACTAATCCCTTCATTTTCAAACTGTGCGTCAGGAGCTGGTGCACCTTGAGGCATCGCCAGGTGAACCACGAATGTTATCGATTCATTTCGCATTTTGGAGCGTCCAGAAAACACTCCTACACCAATAAAAAAGAAGTGAAACAATCACCATTGCCAAATTTGAAGCACCAAACCGTGGCGTGGACATTACCTGCCACATTATTTAACTTTTTACGGTCTGATTTGTTTGTGTTTTAGTGGGCGTTGTGCCATCTTTTCGACAAAAACAAAAAGTGTGCTGTGACTGGAAAAGGTTGAAAAACACTGGACTAACCGACGCGCAGGGCTCGTCTTCGGTCGCCCGAGACTTTCCTTTGTCGTTTACGGCACGAAATGGAAATGGACTTTGCTCATTTCTAATAAAGACAAAAGGTATTTCCCCCAGAGTATCTCACCCTGTGGCACCTATGACTCAACTGCCCCGTGAAAAACAAAACGCACGGACGTTAAACGAGACCACATCATCCACACCCAGCACGTCAACGTTTTTAGGGCTAAAGTGGCCGAAATCGAGTTGCGTCGCGTTGTCCTGACCTTGCCGTCCCGTGCGCTGCGCCCCTTGACCTCTCCCTTGTGGTGCTTGGAGGCGGAGCTCGTCTTGCTGCCGTGGCCGCCCTCTTTGCCGCTGCCCGTCCCGCTGGAGAGGGACGTGGAGGACAGGCTGGCGGTCCGCTTTCGGCTCGGGTGCTCGGCTTTGGGCGTCCGCTGCGGCCCGGGCAGGGACGGGGACGGGACGGGCTCCTCCTTCTTCTCCAGCGACCTCCGGGAGCTGCCGGGACGAGCGGCGAGAGAGGAGACCCAAACGTCAGCAAAGACGATGTGAAAGGTGTCTACAAGTGCGTGTCGGACGGCGGCGTACTCTTTGTTAGCTTCAGTTAGTTTGTTAGCTTCAGTTAGTTTGTTAGCTTCAGTTAGTTTGTTAGCTTCAGTTAGTTAGTTTCAGTTAGTTAGCTTCAGTTAGTTAGCTTCAGTTAGTTAGCTTCAGTTAGTTTGTTAGCTTCAGTTTGTTTGTTAGCTTCAGTTTGTTTGTTAGCTTCAGTTTGTTTGTTAGTTTCAGTTAGCTTCAGTTAGTTTCAGTTAGATTCCGTTAGCTTCCGTTAGCTTCAGTTAGCTTCAGTTAGCTTCAGTTAGCTTCAGTTAGCTTCAGTTAGCTTCAGTTAGTTTCAGTTAGTTTCAGTTAGTTTCAGTTAGTTTCAGTTAGCTTCCGTTAGTTTCAGTTAGCTTCCGTTAGTTTCAGTTAGCTTCCGTTAGCTTCAGTTAGCTTCAGTTAGCTTCAGTTAGCTTCAGTTAGTTTCAGTTAGTTTCAGTTAGTTTCAGTTAGTTTCAGTTAGCTTCAGTTAGCTTCAGTTAGTTTCAGTTAGTTTCAGTTAGCTTCAGTTAGCTTCAGTTAGCTTCCGTTAGCTTCAGTTAGCTTCAGGTCAAACCAGTGGATACTTTAAAATGCTAAACACTAAACTTGGTGTCAATTCAAAAGTATTCTGATATATAGTGAGGGGTGTATTTACCAGTATTGATCTTACGTGGCTCTTTTACTTTTATATCGTTTTTGAAAATGTATCTTTGTGGACGTTTGACAGTTTTTAATATTCGATCCCAAACTCTACGTATTTGAACAGAAAAGGGTCAAATCACAGTCGCGACTTTGCCAGTTGCAGCTCGTTTGTTGTTCAATTAAAAGTGTTTCAACGGCAAACAGACAAAGACAAATGATCAACTGTGACATTTTCGTTTGGATATTTGAAAATAACATCACTAAAAGGCCCTTCTGAGAATATTGTCATCAATGTTTAGTAGAAGATGTGCCGCGTATACAAAGTGACATAGTTATTATGTTAGGCTTACTTAAGTCTTAATTCAGGACCAACAATGTGCTTATAACAGGTTAAGTATTCTATTCGTTTTTGGGGCGACTTAGCATTGGAGTCGAATTAAAAATGGTAAAAACTCCACGTATGTTTCTTTGTCATCGTCACATGTTCCGTTCCCGTTTTGTTTAGTAAAATTACAGTTACACAATGTTTTTTTGTTGTCGTCTGCCCCAGTTTTTGAACGATGTCAAGTCAAACTCGTTACATTTCGCTGTAAATTGACACATGAAAGGAAATGACTTGCATAAGAAACATTTTAGCTGAAGCAGTGAGTCTCTTTTAGACACGGGTCACAATATGTTCCATAAATGAGCTTCAAAACAAAGACTTGAGTGATGTCTAGTCCTCCACCTCACGTAACCATGTATTAAAGGGGAGGTATTCTACAACATCACCTTTAATGAGCGTTTCACCTCGTTACGACAGTGTTCCCTCATCATCAGTTCACTCAAAGTCGTTTTTTGGATTGATTCCTACATTTACTTTATCCCGTCAACTGAGGCTTGAGTGCTCAGAAAATCCCTGCTTTCACCTACCCCCTGTCCCCGCCCACATCCCCGTGCTTTTACGATTACTCGAACAGAAACTGTGCCAACGATCAAGGACTGGACCAACATTATAAGTGATGTTTGGAAAAATAAATCACATTTTAATATGAAAATTGACAAATTTGACCGACTTTCGGATAAATGAGACGTTTATTTTGGACTTTGTATGCCGCAATTTTATTTTCTTCTCCGTTTTTTAATTTGATTTTCTCCTTCTGGTTTTGTTTTTGTTGTTCTGTGTATTAAATGTTTGGGGAAAATCAGAGTTAGATGGGTGGGGCTTTGAAATAGAATACACTTTTAACGACAATCTGCTGCTTTTTACAGTGAAATCTCCGTAAGAGGAGGCGGGGCTTATCAGCTCTGCAGTTCTGAACAGGAAGTCAATGAAACTGCTTCAATTATCGAGCCGTTTTAGATCAATATTCCAGTTTATAAAGGGTGAACAAAGGTAAAATGATGATCTACTTATATTATAGTTCGATACTAAGCACCTGGAAAAAAGCATCATGCGTCTCTTTTAACTTTCATTCAAGTTACAGAATAAAATCACTTCTGAACTGGGGTAAAACGAATATAAAAACACTCTTACTCTTCACTGTTGCCCTTGTGGTGCGATGCCGGCTTGTCGTCCGGTTTCCGTCGTTTACTGACCGGTTTGGTGCCGTCGTCGTCCGTCTACGATGCAAAACAACACTTTCAATCTACTCTCTTTGAAACAGAAGTAGGCGTCACCATTTGGCCGTTTCCCTCGCTGTACCTTGTGTTTCCTTTTGCCTTTGCTGGAGATCTTCTCGGAGTTGTGCCGGCTCGTGTCCTTGGTGTCCCGCTCGAGGCACTCGTCCCGCTCCACTTTGATGTCGGCGGGTTCTTTGTACGGTCGTCCCGGGATCCGCGACAGCAAGCTCAAGTCTGCCCCCGTGAGGAAGAGGAGGAAAACACAAGCACATACTGAAGGTCATGTTTTTATAATGCGGTATTAGACGTTTAGATGTATTTATGAGCAAGCAACTGGCAAAACAAGAACTAAACCCTAAACTACTTTTGTACGAGAATTAATTTTAGATTGGGGGGTAGTATCTTTATGTACAGTGTAAGACCAAAACTGCAATAAAAAAGAACAGCAATAACGCAGGAAAAAAGAAAATTTATCAACGTACAAAAATATAAAATAATATATATAAATATATGGGAATCATGTGTTTTGTTTTTGTTACATATAAATACCTCCAAAAAATTATAAAAATAATTCCGCTAAATTAAACCATACTACCTATTTTTTTTGTTGTCCCATTTAATCTCAATCCTGGTTCTGTTGGACCTCAGCGCAGCGTTTGACACCATTGACCACAACATTCTACTGCAGAGGTTAGAATGTGATGTAGGTGTTGGAGGAACAGCCCTCAGCTGGTTTAAATCCTATCTATCTGATAGGTTCCAATTTGTTAATGTAAACCAGAGCTCCTCACCAAGCTCTAAAGTAATTTACGGTGTGCCACAGGGTTCGGTACTCGGTCCAATTCTGTTTACTCTTTATATGCTGCCATTAGGCAACATTATCAGAAAGCATGACATTAACTTCCACTGCTATGCAGACGACACTCAGCTGTATTTATCAATGAAACCTGATCAGAGCGATCAAGTAGACAGACTTAGTGCTTGTGTGAAGGAGATAAAAACCTGGATGACACTAAACTACCTGCTTCTTAACCCTGAAAAAACCGAGGTCATTGTGCTTGGCCCTAAGCATCTACGAGACTCTCTATCTGAGCAGATAGTCACACTGGACAATGTCAGTGTAGCCTCCAGTTCTACTGTAAGAAACCTTGGAGTCTTATTTGACCAGGAGCTCTCATTTAAAGCTCATATAAATCAAGCTTGTAAAACAGCCTATTTCCATTTGCGCAACATCGCCAAAATCAGAAGAATCCTGCCTAAAAGTGATGCCGAAAAACTTATCCATGCATTTGTAACGACTAGATTAGACTACTGTAACTCCCTGCTTGCAGCGTGTCCTAAAAGCTCCATAAAAAGCTTTCAACTGGTTCAAAATGCAGCAGCAAGATTACTAACAGGAACAAAAAGAAGAGAGCACATTACGCCAGTGCTGAAGTCTCTTCACTGGCTCCCCGTCGAGTCCAGAATCAAATTCAAAATTCTACTCTTGACCTACAAAGCCATAAATGACATGGCCCCATCCTACCTCAAAGATGCTATAGAACCATATCATCCAAACAGAGCTCTTCGCTCTCAGAATGCTGGCCTTCTGGTGGTGCCAAGAGTCTCTAAAAGTACTGTAGGAGGTAGAGCGTTTAGCTACCAAGCTCCTGTGTTATGGAATCAGCTCCCGACCCATGTTAAATATGCTGACACAGTCTCTTCATTTAAGTCCAGGCTTAAAACGTTCCTCTTCGAAATCGCTTATGGTCAGAGTAGTTAGGAACAGAAAGATAAACCCACAGCTTCAGCTACGCTGCCCTAGGAGTAACTGTGCTGGGGGAAGTATGACAGCTTGAGCACTATCCTCTTCTTCTTCTGACTACTTATGCTATCAAACAATATTTATTTTTTTGATTCCACTTGCAAACTGTTCACCGCCTTCTTTTCTTTCTCTCACTCCTGAGGACCTGTGGACCCAGATGCCTCTCTCCTGGTGAAGTGGTCCCTGCCCTGTGTGGACGGTCCCTCTTCTGCCTGAAGAGTGGCTCCAGTTCGCCTCAGTCGGTCCCTCATCTGCCTGAAGAGTGGGTCCAGCTCGCCTCAGACGGTCCCTCATCTGCCTGAAGAGTGGGTCCAGCTCGCCTCCGACGGTCCCTCTTCTGCCTGAAGAGTGGGTCCAGCTCGCCTCCGACGGTCCCTCTTCTGCCTGAAGAGTGGGTCCAGCTCGCCTCAGACGGTCCCTCTTCTGCCTGAAGAGTGGGTCCAGCTCGACTCAGACGGTCCCTCTTCTGCCTGAAGAGTGGGTCCAGCTCGACTCAGACGGTCCCTCTTCTGCCTGAAGAGTGGGTCCAGCTCGACTCAGACGGTCCCTCATCTGCCTGAAGAGTGGGTCCAGCTCGACTCAGACGGTCCCTCTTCTGCCTGAAGAGTGGGTCCAGCTCCAGTCTCCTCGTGTCCGTCTGTCCGTCTGTGAGAGTCGGATCTCTCCTTCACTGGAACTCCTCCAGGTTTCTACGCTTTTTTCCCAAAGAGGTTTTTTTTGTAGTTTTTCCTGGCCGAGAAGGAGAGTCTAAGGACAGAGGACACTGGGACATCGTCCCTCGCCACCACAGACATTGTCTGACTTCATCGCCACCACAGACATTGTTGATTCATTTCTCCCTGTGGCCCTCAGAGGCAACTGTTGTTGTGATTTTGGGCCTTACAAAAATAAATTGATTTGATTTGATTTGATTTAAATCCTTATAATCTAAATAAAAAACGTTAAATGGCTAAAGGCATACAGCCAATCGATAATCGGTGGCATAATCAAAAGAATTTAAAAATGACAAAAAAGTGACATAATCATAAGAATAATAAAAATAAATATAGCCGCAAGCGGCAATGATCGGCCCTCGCCACGCCGCCGCCATGCCGCCGCCACGCCGCCGCCACGCCGCAAGAGGAGGGGGCGCTAACGCGCCCCAATTGTCCTTTTATTACGCCTACTGCTGAATCTGTGACGCTGTCACATCTTCTCCCCTTTGTTTTACCATCAAAAAGCAATTTTATTTTGAATTCTTGGCAAAATGTGCGGCTTTGCCGCACAGACACCGTGACTCTTTGAATAAAAATGTGGATAACTTTTGATGGTCCACCCCTGAAGATGAGTCTCACCAAATTTCAGGTTAATAGGGCTGACGCCCTAAGAGGAGTTTGTGAAAGTCTAAAGTGTAAACATGTTCTGGCGATTTCCCCATTGGAATAACATGGAAGGTTTCGGTCATCGTTACGGCAAAGCCATAACAATTATGACATGGGTCTCATTGACTTTTTTGATGGGGATGCCAAAATTGAGTTGTGTGTCAAATTTCATATAATTTTGCAAAACTAAATATTTAACCTCCATATAAAATCTGTAGGGGGCGCTGTGGCTCCAAATTAATTTATTTCACTTCAAGTAGGTTTAGGGCAAAGAGTTTAACAACTGATTCTAATTTGACACAATTCGGACTTTATCTGCGCAAACGGCAGAAATGTTAAATTTGGGAGATTTCTGAAATTCTTGCTACAGTTTGTGGCTTCGCCGCACAGAGACCGTGAGAGGTATCAATGTAATTTGGATAACTTTTGATGTCCCACTCCTCAGTAGCATTTTCACCAAATTTCAGCTTTTTAGGGCCAACGCCCTGGGAGGAGTTCGTAAAAGTACGACGTTTGGAAAAACTCCGAAGTCATGTTTAGCCATTTTTGAAGCAATATGGCCGACATTTGGTTGGGCGGACGGCGTTGCCGTGATAATATTTTTTACTTCTCTTGTCACCATCTACCTCTGTGCCAAATTTCATGATTCTACGATCAGATTTTTTTTGGGTCATTTCCCATCTCTCAATGCATTTTTGGTACATTTGGGGGCGCTGACGCGCCAATTTTTTTTTATTTTAGAAAAGGGAAATAGCCAGAATGTAGAGAGGCACGATTTTTAGAGGTGTGCAAATTTTTGTGACTTTTCGTCAATGTTCACTGGGTGAAAAATAGGGGGGTTGGTCCCGAGAAGAAGAAAGAAGAAAGAATATTAAAGCCGCAAGCGGCATCCAACGGCCCTCGCGGGCCGCCGGCCTTCCGACTCTGCGCTTTCGACTTGATAAAGATGGCGCCCTTATTGTGTTGAATTAAAAAAGAACTTGACAGACGGCGACACATTGGACATGGCCAATCCAGTGCAAATGAACACAAGTGTCAGTCAAATTTGCTGCGCCGCCGCACAGAGACCGTAGCACTTGGAATATAAATATGGATAACTTTTGATGCCCCGCTTGTGTAGATGATATTTCCCAAAGTAAAGCTTGATCGAGCTATTGCCCACGGAGGAGTTTGTTAAAGTGTGAAGCGTAAATGTGAACATTTCAAAGATTTGGCGTTTTCCCATTTGTGACAGTATATTTGCAGCCCCACGGCACAGAGACCGTACCACTTAATATCAAAATATGGATAATTTTTGATGCCCCGTTTGTGTAGATGATTTTCCCCAAATATGAGCTTGATCGGGCAATCGCCCTAGGAGGAGTTCGTTAAAGTGTGAAGCGTAAAAATGTGGTCATTTTAGAGATTTCGCTGTTTTCCCATTTCGGACATATATTTGCGGGTCAGCCACACAGAGACCGTAGCACTTAGAATCAAAATATGGATCAGTTTTGATGCCCCGTTTGTGTAGATGATATTCTTCAAATATGAGCTTGATCGGGCAATCGCCCTAGGAGGAGTTTGTTAAAGTTTGAAGCGTAATGTGGTGATTTGAGCAATTCTACGATTTTCCCATAAGGATAACATGGGATGTTTCTGTCATCGCTACGGTTACCCCGTACAAAATATGACTTTTGCTGTCATAATTTTATGATCAGGATGGCAATTTAGAATTTAGTGCAAAATGTCATGTTATTTGGAAAAAAACTTTATTGTTTATAGGCCACTCTGAAGGCCAAATAGTCCAAATTCTGGGTAACGTTTGTGGCTCCGTCGCACAGAAACCGTAAAAGTTATCCTTAAAATTTGGATAACTTTAGATGCCCCACATGTCTAGAGGACGTACATCGATTTAGAAGTCGGTGGGCAAAACGCACTAGGAGGAGTTTGTTAAAGTGTAAAACATAAAAATGTGGTAATTTGAGAGATTTTGCTGTTTACCCATTTGTGACATATATTTGCGGGTCAGCCACACAGAGACCGTAGCACTTAGAATCAAAATATGGATAACTTTTGATGCCTCGCTTGTGTAGATGATTTTCCCCAAATATGAACTTGATCGGACAATCGCCCTAGGAGGAGTTTGTTAAAGTGTGAAGCGTAAAAATGTGGTCATTTTAGAGATTCCGCTGTTTTCCCATTTGTGACATATATTTGCGGGTCAGCCACACAGAGACCGTAGCACTTAAAACAAAAATATGGATAACTTTTGATGCCCCGTTTGTGTAGATGATTTTCCCCAAACATGAGTTTGATCGGACAATCGCCCTGGGAGGAGTTCATTAAAGTGTGAAGCATAAAAATGTGGTCATTTTAGAGATATCGCGGTTTTCCCATTTCTGACATATATTTGCGGGTCCGCCACACAGAGACTGTAGCACTTAGAATCAAAATATGGATACGTTTTGATGCCCCACTTGTGTAGATGATATTCTCCAAATATGAACTTGATCGGACAATCGCCCTAGGAGGAGTTCATTAAAGTGTGAAGCGTAAAAATGTGGTGATTTGAGCGATTCTGCGATTTTTCCATAAGGATAACATGGGATGTTTCTGTCATCGCTACGGTTACGCCGTACAAAATATGACTTTGGCTCTCATACTTTTATGATCAGGATGGCAAATTAGAATTTTGTTCAAAATATCATGTCATTTGGAAAAACTATATTGTTTATAGGCCACTCTGAAGGCCAAATAGTCAGAATTCTGGGAAACGTTTACGGCTCCGTCGCACAGAGACCGTAAATGTTATCCTTAAAATTTGGATAACTTTAGATGCCCCACTTGTCTAGAGGACGTACACCGATTTTGAGGTTGGTGGGCAAAACGCACTAGGAGGAGTTTGTTAAAGTGTAAAACATAAAAATGTGGTAATTTGAGAGATTTTGCGGTTTTCCCATAGGGATAACATGGGAGGTTTCTGTCATCGCTACGACTACGCCGTAAAAATTTAGGCATTTTTGTGATTGGCTTTTGTGATCGGGACGGCAAAATAGAATTTTGGGTAAAGTTTAGACAATTTTGGTAAAACTAATTTTTGACCTTCAATGTTAATTTAAAGGTCACTCTGTAGGGGGCGCCATCGCGGCCAAACTAGAAAGTTTAACAACTGATTTTTGAAGTCGGTGGGCAAAACGCCCTAGGAGGAGTTCGTCAAAGTTTGACGTGAACAAAATGGCTAACACAGCTTGTTTTCATTTTCAAAGGAAGATGGCGGGCATAGGGTAAGTCTGGAGGCGTGGCCACAGTAATATTTTTTTTTTTGTCCTCACGAGAGGAATGTGTGTCCCGAATTTCGTAGCTCTACGACAAAGTTGACCTCGGGGCGTCTCCCATAGGCGCAATGTATTTTGACTTTTGTCGGTGGCGCTGTCGAGCCATTTTTTAACGAAAAAAAAAATGGCCCAGAAAAAATCAAATTTTTCGCCGATTCTGAATTTTGGGCAAAGTTTGGTGAGTTTTTGAGCATGTTCAGGGGGTCAAATTAGAGCTCAAAAAGCAGAAGAACAAGAAAAATAATAATAAATATAGCCGCAAGCGGCAATGATCGGCCCTCGCCACGCCGCCGCCACGCCGCAAGAGGAGGGGGCGCTAACGCGCCCCAATTGTCCTTTTATTACGCCTACTGCTGAATCTGTGACGCTGTCACATCTTCTCCCCTTTGTTTTACCATCAAAAAGCAATTTTATTTTGAATTCTTGGCAAAATGTGCGGCTTTGCCGCACAGACACCGTGACTCTTTGAATGAAAATGTGGATAACTTTTGATGGTCTTGAAGATGAGTCTCACCAAATTTCAGGTTAATAGGGCTGACGCCCTGGGAGGAGTTTGTGAAAGTCTAAAGTGTAAACATGTTCTGGCGATTTCCCCATTGGAATAACATGAAAGGTTTCGGTCATCGTTACGGCAACGCCATAACAATTATGACATGAGTCATTGACTTTTTTGATGGGGATGCTAAAATTGAGTTGTGTGTCAAATTTCATATAATTTCGCAAAACTAAACATTTAACCTCCATATAAAATCTGTAGGGGGCGCTGTGGCGCCAAATGAATTTATTTCACTTCAAGTAGGTTTAGGGCAAAGAGTTTAACAACTGATTCTAATTTGACGCAATTCGGACTTTATCTGCGCAAACGGCAGAAATTTTAAATATGGGAGATTTCTGAAATTCTTGCTACAGTTTGCGGCTTCGCCGCACAGAGACCGTGAGAGGTATCAATGTAATTTGGATAACTTTTGATGTCCCACTCCTCAGTAGCATTTTCACCAAATTTCAGCTTTTTAGGGCCAACGCCCTGGGAGGAGTTCGTAAAAGTACGACGTTTGGAAAAACTCCGAAGTCATGTTTAGCCATTTTTGAAGCAATATGGCCGACATTTGGTTGGGCGGACGGCGTTGCCGTAATAATATTTTTTACTTCTCTTGTCACCATCTACCTCTGCGCCAAATTTCATGATTCTACGATCAGATTTTTTTTGGGTCATTTCCCATCTCTCAATGCATTTTTGGTACATTTGGGGGCGCTGACGCGCCAATTTTTTTAATTTTAGAAAAGGGAAATAGCCAGAATGTAGAGAGGCACGATTTTTAGAGGCGTGCAAATTTTTGTGACTTTTCGTCAATGTTCACTGGGTGAAAAATAGGGGGGTTGGTCCCGAGAAGAAGAAGAAAGAAAGAAAGAATAATATTCCGATGCGAAAACAATGTTTCCCATTTTTCAAATATCATAAACTATACATTTTCGGAAAGCGCTCGCGCTTTCCTACCTCATGGTGTGGGTCCCTGGTCACTGACGGGTACTTTCGATAATTTTGAGTGGGCTCCGCCCACTTTGTGTTTTTGGCCCTCTATACAGTAATAATGTTCAATTTTTGCCTTACATGCTTATATGCACGGAACATGCAAGAGATGGGGAACGTATTCGTGAGCTACTTAGCGCAAATGAGTGCTTTATATGGGGATGACGACCGCTTCGCGGTCGTCATCCCAATGTAAAGTGCTCGTTTAGTGCAAACTTTTGCACGGGCTTCGCCCGTTTACAACGGTAATGTTCCATTTTCCTACAACTAATTAGTATGCACGGGGCGTGCATGAGTGGAGGAGTGCGTTAGTGAGTGTTTGGAAGTGGGCGAGCGCTTCGCGCTCGATTTTGTGCGCACTACGTGCGCACTTTCGCAGCCGTGCTTCGCACGGCCTTACGAGATTAATAGGCCTCTCGCCAGCTTGTGGCGCTCGGGCCTAATAATCATGAACATTTAAGTATTTCTAATTCAATATTTAGTCCAAAAAAAACACATCTAAATGTAAAGATTTTTTTTTTAATCTGGCTGTTTTTTTTTCTACATTAACTACCGTATTTTCCGGACTATAAGTCGCACCTTTTTTTAATATTTTTGGCCGGGGTGCGACTTATACTTATATACTTAAACTCCGGAGTGACTTATATGTGATATTATTTGTTATTTTTACACTTGCAACCGCATTTCATACTCCAGTGCGACTTATATATGTTTTTTCTTCTCTATTATGCATTTTTTGGCCGGTGCAACTTATAGTCCGGAAAATACAGTATGTCACAAAGAGTAACGCATTAACGAGAGAAGATTAAAGGTTCCACTGTTGTTTGTTCTTTAATTTAAATCATGTTGCTTTTTCCTCACTATAACATCCGACACAACCTAAACCGCAAGTGTCAATCAAGAGTAAATAAACACGTCGTCGGTGAATTACACACGCAAAACTCTTTAACGATTCGTGTCATTTCAAGCGTGCGTGGACAAAAGGCGGCGCGCTGACCTATCTTGACCAGTAGGACCTGCTGCTGGCTCGTCCTGGACGGGTAGCGCTCCTCGGGGTCGCTGAGGGGCGAGAGCAGCTCCTTGTCCTCCAGCGGCGAGAACACGCACACCGGCGTCCTGATGCTCTCCGTGTACTTGGGCGTTTGGGACGACGACGGGATGCTCTCGTTCTCCTCGGAGTCCGACGACGACGAGTCCGTCTTGCGCGGCTTCTTCACCGGCGCTTTGGGCTTGGGCTTCTTCTCCGCGGTGCTGGTGGCGGTGGGCCGCGGCGACGCTTTGGGCTCCTTCTTGATGGTGGGTTTCCGGGAGCCTTTGGTGGGCGCTTTGGGCCGCAGCGGGACCGGGGCCGGTTCACTCTCCACGCGCAGGCCGCCCTTGGGCTCCTCCACCACCGGGAGCTTCTCGGACTTTTTGGGTTGTTTCTTTCCGGTCACTTTTCGACCGCTTGTCCCGCCTAAAAACAAAGAGAAAATGACACAGATGATTTGATGTCCTGAAGGAAAGTGTGAAGTTTCAAGTTTTACTGTGAATTCATTACATTTACCGTATATAATGCCGTTATTTGTGAGAATTTATTGCTTTAATGTGACGGTACAAGGGACGGGACGATAAAGAATAATATCATTTAACAATAATATATCTGTTATTTTTTCTTTACATTTATTATGATCGCCAATTAAAATAATTGTCATTTTACCACAAGATCAAGCAGAATAAACCTCTTCTGCATTATATCTTCTCCTAGATTCATAATTTTTTTTCTTTTGGCAAAGTACAATTCTATAATGGTTGATAAAACAGACATTATTCATAAAAGTAGAATTATACATATTAATATCACAAGGAGGATCGAAATTATCATTATCGTAACATATCGTACATTTCAACATCATCCATTGCATGATTTTGACCATAATTGTGCTACATTCACTAATAAAAATACACCGCTGGTAGCAATGTTCTCTTATTTATTTCTGATTAAAGCTGCACAATACATCAAAAGCAAAAGTATCGATATTGCAACAAACGAAATCTATAAAATCAAGGTGAAAACATTAAAAAAGACTGATGATGATTTTTCCTTATTCGCTCTAAATTAGCCTCGATTTATTCTTAGTTTTTATTCTGATACAGTTTGACATGCCTTAAGCAGGAGGTTCAGCACTTGAAATGAACTGAAAAGTATTCAAATATCACAATAAATACCAACCGCATGGCAATCATTTCAAATATGTGCAGCTCTAATTCTGATTTGAATCTATGTTATGTTCCGATATCAATACTGGGGTTCATATTTCTGCTTTGTTTGCACCTGCCCAATGTGCTGAACGGAACATAATGTCGCAGTGATTAGAAGAGGGAGATATAGTGAACTTTAGATAATATCATTCATAGTTTAAATGCCACAAAAAGCTGATTAAAATGAAAAAAAAGAACAAATTAATGTTAAACTTAAAAAAATTTGGTGATATTTCTGCATTTTTGCAATTCATTTTAACGACATTTCCCATTTGTCGAATATTTAAACCCACAACTAACACATTTAACAACCAACACGTCTCTGTCGGAGTGGCGTAATATCGTTGTCGGGACGTTCGCCGGCACCTACTTGCGACAAAAAGCGTTAAATGTGCCGAGAATACACATCGAATACTCTTTATACTGCGCGGAGCCACGACGGACGCTACAGGGAGCACGTTCCGCACCTTCGCTCTGCGCCGGAGACTTCTGCCGCCCTCTGCCGCCCTCGGCTCCCTTCTGCGGCGCCCGGGACTCTCGGCTCGCCGGCGGGGCAGACGAGTCTTTGGAGCCGCCCCCCTGGCTGCTGTAGCCCCGCCCCGAGCTGTTGTCGCGCCCCTCCTTCTTGCATTTCGTCGGGGCGTTGCTGTTGTCCACCGGAGAGGCCGGCGAGCACTGGTTGGGCTTCTTCCTGAACCAGTTGTCCAGCTGCCACTTGTTCGCTCCTTGTTGTTCGGGCTTGAAACGGGGCAAGAGAAAACACACGCGTTTAGCTCAAACTGACACGATTGACCGTTTATACGCATATTATTGGGTTTCAGGCTCAACGGTGTGATAGTCTCCTCTCAAGTCATGCATGGGGCTGACACTGAGGATTATTTTAGTAGTCGACAAGTCATTGATCAATTATTTTGACTGTTATTCCTTTTATTGTTCAGATAAAAAGTGGAAATAGCGTGACTGAAGGCTTGTAGACGGATCATAATTATGAATAAAGTGAATTACTTAAGAAAATCTGAAAGAGTTTATTCTTGGTTTACATTTTGACTTGATAGTAACGCCGTCTTTGTTATAAAAAGGTATTTCTGCATGCGTTTTAGAGCCCGTAAAGCCGAATAACAGCCACAAATATAAAAAAAAAAATTACAGATTTTAGCTCGAGTCATGTATAAAACAGGATATTTACATTAGAAACAACAATGAAATATAAATATAATATGTGGAACCTGACTTCAGGGTTATGCAAAATAACTAGGGCTGCAACTACAACGTTTAAACACATATCTAAATAGATAAAGGTAAAAACATGTTAACTGAAGGCTGCGTGTGATACTTTAGATTTAAAATACCGTATTTTCCGGACTATAAGTTGCACCAGCCAAAAAATGCATAATAGAGAAGAAAAAACATATATAAGTCGCACTGGAGTATGAAATGCGGTTGCAAGTGTGAAAACAAGAAATAATATCACATATAAGTCGCTCCGGAGTATAAGTATACAAGTATAAATATAAGTATAAGTCGCACCCCGGCCAAAACTATAAAAAAAAAAAAAGGGTGCGACTTATAGTCCGGAAAATACGGTAGTCACTTTCTTTGTGTATTTTAGAGCACGTTTAGTCCACATAACATTATCCAAATGGTCCAAACCCTTTCACAATCCCTCATTTTACCGGTCGCGGCCTCGTTTCCTTTATCGAACCGTAAAGTATGCGGGTGAATAAAGTCAAAAAGGGGTGTGGCTTGCCGTACCTCGGGCGAAGCGGGCCGCGGCGGCTGCTCGTTGGCTTCGCTGTCGCTGCTGCTGCTCTCGCTCTCGCTGTCGGAGCCGGAGCTGCTCTCGGAGCCGCTGTGGCTGCTCGAGTCGTCCCGCCGCTGCTCCGCCGCTTCGCTGTTGTTACTGGGACGCCACAAAAAACGGGAATACACTCAAATGCGGGGCCGTTTTGGGGGGGGACACCGTAGCGCCCGCGTCAACGCTCCGGACGTGCGCTTACCTGGCCGAAGTGTTTCGCGAGGCGTTTTTCCCCGACTCCTCCACGTCACTGTCCTCGCTGCTGCTCAGCTTCAGGTCCTCCTCCAACGGCCTGAAACGGCATTATCGAGCAGTGACTCTCTTTTTCAACCGTTCACGTTTTCTACCGGCGATTTGTGTCCGCTTTGAGAAACAAATGAGTACACAAGACAAGGGACCGGGCCCGGGTTTAGTCCGGCCGGCGGCGCATGACAATTGGGCGTAATGCAATACTCGATAATAGTTTGGACATGGGTTTTTTTTCAAAGCGCATTCAAATAAAGGATCCGGTGACGCGTCGGTTTGCATGGGTCGTAAAAAAGGAGAAAGGAGACTTACGTGGGCTGGTCTTCACAGGCTTTGGACTGCTGGCTGCTGGAGCTTTTGGAGGAACGCTCTGTAATGTGACACGTGATGAATGAGACGATGTTTTGATTTACCTGGTTTAATTAAGAACGTGTACTCACTGTGGCCGCTCGGGAATGGATGAGAGTCCTGAAATGCAAAAGACGACAACGTTAGACGATCGATCTGGACGTGTGCGTCTTCATGTTTGGGCTTTTATTTAGAGTCGCACGCGGGTTTATTTGATGCTCTGTTTCCGCTCGGGGTCGATGGCGGGAATATTGTGAGAT
Organism: Eucyclogobius newberryi; assembly: GCF_026437365.1. NCBI lineage: Eukaryota > Metazoa > Chordata > Actinopteri > Gobiiformes > Gobiidae > Eucyclogobius > Eucyclogobius newberryi. Next base: position 2,216,104 of record NW_027315779.1, read on the forward strand.
TGTGCCGTGTGACAGGTGGATCGTCACTGAAAACAAGTTGAAAATTGTGTTTTTAATTGCGGGTTTCAGAGATAAAAAACTTTCACGTGCGAGAGTTTTATTTTGTCATCCATTTGAGGCTGAAATGACCCTAGATTTACTGTTTTTGGAGGAAATCTCTAGTTACGAATCTTATCGCGATTTTGTTAAGGATTGGGCCACGAAGCCAAAACCGTATTCATCTTAAAAAGTCTTTTTAACTGACATCGATCTCTTCTGAAACCGTCGTGAAAACGATCGGTCTGGTAATTACAGAGCAGTGTTCACCATGTTACATTTTAGTTTTAACCATTATTCATGATCATTGAGACTTGTGAAGTGTTTCATTTTCTTTCATTCTCGTGGTCTAACTGTTAAGGTTTGTGAGCGGCTTTAGGAAACTGAACTTTCTGAAAGACAAAATACAGTCACATTTGAGAAAAACGGCCAAATAAAAAACATTTCTTTACATTTAGGTCTATTGTTTGGGCTCTTTATTGAACTATAACAACTTAATTTTGCTTGTAAAATTGCCTCAAGTATAATTTGTTGGTTCTTATGATTATATTGTGACCTGAATACGATATCGATAACAATTATCGATTAACTTAATCATCTTGACATCTCTATTAGAGTTATTAACCATAAACTAGGTCAACATACATTTTTTATATAGTTTTTTTAATTTTATAAGAGGGTTTTTTTTAATGTTTTTTTTAATGATTATTCTTATGTTCCTATGCTGTTTCTGTGCCTAATCTGTGTTGCAACATTAGAATTTCCCCATTGTGGGACAAATAAAGCTCATCTTAAACGGCTAAATCCACCATAGTATTCTTTTTTTTACATCCACAGCCTATAAACGATGGATTAATCAAAGAGGAGCCAAAGGGAATGTGAAGCAGTCAGGAAGTAAACCCAAAAATAACTGACATTGTTGTAAAGCCAGTTGCCTCCGGGCTGTAAACACAACTCTGTCCACAACAAACAAACAAAGCGGCACAAATACAAAACCATACTTCATCTCACTGCTAAGTTACAGTAACGCTACTACTCCTACTCCTACTACTCCTGCTACTCCTACTCCTACTACTCCTATTACTCCTATTACTCCTACTTACTCCTACTATTACTCCTATTACTCCTACTCCTACTATTACTCCTATTACTCCTACTCATACTACTCCTATTACTCCTACTCCTATTACTCCTATTACTCCTACTACTCCTATTACTCCTACTCCTATTACTCCTACTCCTACTACTCCTATTACTCCTACTATTACTCCTATTACTCCTACTATTACTCCTATTACTCCTACTCCTACTATTACTCCTATTACTCCTACTATTACTCCTATTACTCCTACTCCTACTATTACTCCTATTACTCCTACTCATACTACTCCTATTACTCCTACTCCTATTACTCCTACTCCTATTACTCCTACTCCTACTACTCCTGCTTCTACTCCTCCTATTACTCCTACTCCTCTTACTCCTATTACTCCTACTCCTACTAATCCTGCTACTCCTGCTACTCCTACTACTACTACTCCTACTACTCCTGCTCCTCCTACTACTAGTACTACTACTCCTACTACTATTACTCCTAGTACTACTCCTACAACTGACCACTTCTATTGATTACTGACTATAACTACTGACACACTACTAATTACTGACCACTACTACTGACCACTACTTTTACCACTGACCACTACCACTGACTACTACTGACCACTACTACTACTACTACTGACTACTGACCACTACCACTGACTACTACTGACCACTACTACTACTACTGACCACTGACTACTGACTACTGACCACTACCACTACCACTACCACTACCACTGACTACTACTGACCACCACTACTACTGACCTTTGTGGGGAAAGGGAACTTGGAGGGCTCAGTTTTGCAGGGCGTGTGGATGGCCGTCAAAGGAGGCGGCCACGACTGAGTCATTTCCTGGAACAACAAACAAACAAACAAACAAAAACACAGATTAAAGGTGACGCTGCTGGAAAACAGCCGACAAACACGAGGGCAAATATCAACTGTACCTTTAGAATCTCATCCACACAGTTGGGGTCACTGGAGCCCTAAACGGACAGAAACATGGTCTTAGTGCATTCCAAACAAGAACTCTGCGTCGTTGTGATGTTTGTTGACTTAAAGTACAAGCCCCAAATATTTATGTTGCATTTTAATTCAAGAGCCGCTTCAGACGTGTTTTGCTCAATGTTTTAGCTGCAGTTTATAAGGCTAAGCTGTTATATTTGTTGTGCGTTCAGGTTTAATGATTGGATTACAGGTTTTGACACGTTCTGAAAATAGAAAATTACTTTTGTTTACCGCTTAAAAAAACTGAAACTAACAAAGTATTTTAGCAGTCGGCGTGTCAAATGACTAGTTTCTACTGAACGTTGAGACTTTTAAATACATTTTTAACCAAATAAAGGTTGAAAAATGGTGACTGAACGCTTCTAGCTTGAGTATAATGGATGAAAAATGTAAACAAATTATTATTTTTGGACGTTTTGATCCAAATGCTGCTGTCTTTGATGTAAACAGTTTATTTCTACGCGTTTTAGAGTCTATATAGTCACAATTAGATTACTTTTTATAGTTTACTGGTCTAGTTAGTTTAATAATTGCTGCGCCACGACTAAATTGTGACCATATTTGGACTAACAAAGGTCTAAACTAAGACTTTTGTTCAACTAGGATTAAACATGTCTAAAAAGAATGTTGACTATAAGTCGCACCTTTTTTCATAGTTTTGGCCAGAGTGCAACATATACATATATTTATACTTATATACTTATACTCCGGAGTGACTTGTATGTGATATTGTTTGTTATTTTCACACTTGCAACTGCATTTCATACTCCAGTGCGACTTATACTCCGGTGCGACTTATACTCCGGAAAATGCGGTATATCATGTGTAAACTAGTAACACGTCTCCCGAGTCGTACGACCAGCAGAAACCCATAGACAAAAAGAGAATCAAACAGAATATGAATACGTGATTCAAAAAAGGTCTATGGAGTTGGCATACGCACCCGTACCTCCATGGGCTGCGACGGGATCTTGAGTTTGGACAGCGAGGCTTTCCCGTTGGACTTCATCTCGCCCACGGTGCTGCTGTGGGGCGGGGCCGTGCTGTAGGTCTCGGCCTGCGAGCTCTTGGCCTCGGTGGTCTCCTGTCCGTCCATGGGCCTCACGTACGCGGTGGGCTTCTGCTGCATGGAGCCCGGCTTGGACATGAGCGACGGCGGGAAGGCCTGGCTCGTGTGCTGCCCGCTGGGGAATGTGTGGACCCTGGAGGTGAGACGCCGACCAGTTACCGTGACGATGATGAGAGCGCAAAAGAATAAGAGCTTCACAGTTTGATGCGTTTTACATTCAGGGCGGCAGGAAGTTCCACAAAACATAATCGCACGCAGTCGCTGCACGAGTAAAAAGTCACTACACGAGTCACTACACAAGTAAAAAGTCACTACACAAGTAAAAAGTCACTACACAAGTAAAAAGTCACTACACGAGTAAAAAGTCACTACACGAGTAAAAAGTCACTACAAAAGTAACTACACGAGTAAAAAGTCACTACACGAGTAAAAAGTCACTACACGAGTAAAAAGTCACTACACAAGTAAAAAGTCACTACACGAGTAAAAAGTCACTACACAAGTCACTACACAAGTAAAAAGTCACTACACAAGTAAAAAGTCACTACACAAGTAAAAAGTCACTACACAAGTAAAAAGTCACTACACGAGTAAAAAGTCACTACACGAGTAAAAAGTCACTACACAAGTAAAAAGTCACTACACGAGTAAAAAGTCACTACACGAGTAAAAAGTCACTACAAAAGTAACTACACGAGTAAAAAGTCACTACACAAGTAAAAAGTCACTACACGAGTAAAAAGTCACTACACATGGAAAAAGTCACTACACGTGTAAAAAGTCACTACACATTTTTTTGTGTGTGATACAATATAATATATATATAAGAAAATAGATGAATTAAATAAAACCGTGTAAATCAAAAGGTGTGTATTTTCTTTTTCTTGAAACTTGTAGGAGGAATTCAACTTTAGAAATGTTGTGGCAATTAATACCATAGTTGATTAGTCTTTAACCAGCTTTTTTATCCATCTCATTCATCATGTGATGAAAAATGTGATGAACCACTGTAATAGCAAACAACAAGGGATCATAACTAAATATGAATAAACTACATTTTTTGAACAAAAATATGGCTGTAGTCGACAGAAGAAGGCTGTGTACGTCAATTAATAAAAAGGAGGCATGGCTTATCCATGTGTTTGTCTCCAGTAGATTAGACTGTAACGGCCGCTCACTGGCCTCTCCAAACGAGCTGTAAAACAGCTGCAGTACATCCAGAACGCTGCTGCTCGGGTCCTGACTAGAACCAGGAAGTATGATCACATTAGTCCTGACTAGAACCAGGAAGTACCATCACATTAGTCCTGACTAGAACCAGGAAGTACCATCACATTAGTCCTGACTAGAACCAGGAAGTACCATCACATTAGTCCTGTGCTTAGGTCTCTGCACTGCCCCCTGTGGCTCAGAGAATAGACTTTAAAGCAGCTCTGCTTGTGTACAAGTCTCTGCGCACAGGGGTGGGCAATTATTTTCCTGGGCCATATTCAAATCCAGTCAAGTAGTGGAGTAGCCCGCAATCATTGGTGTAAAAAAAAAAAAATGTATTAAAAAAACTAAATATAACTTTTCTGTCAAATATAGGCTATTTTAATCTATTATTTAATTCATTTCACGTAATATTTATTAAGGATACAAGTGCAGACAGATGCCTAAAAAAAAAAAATTATAATATATCTAATTATTTATTTTTTTAATATTACTTACCAACATTCGGGTCGGATTATAAAGACAAACGGGCCACATGTGGCCCGCGGGCCGCAGTTTGCCCACCCAAAGTACCTTAATTTTTGGGGTATAGAGCGCTCCTGAATAAAAGCTGTGGCAACAAAATTTACAAAGAAAAAATAAATTGTACATATACTGTCAATAAGTCGCAGGTGCCACCCATGTAACATGAGATAGTTACACATTAAGATTTCTCTGTGAATATGAGTCTGATTGTAATACAACACACAGCATTTTGAAGCTTGAAATACAGCAGTGGACAGAGACAGTGACCTCTTCTTTTACAGTGTGTTAAACGCTTGCTCTTCCAGTCGGAGTGCCCTGACCAGCAGCTTAAAAGTCAGAAAAACAGTACATCCTGGACATGTTAGTGCCATATGCCATCTCAGACTGAGGACCTCAGGGACCGGCCTCATGCTGTGCAGCACTTTCAATTGTCTTGTGTACAAATTGTTCTACAAATACACTTAGTTGGTTGAATAAAAAATATTTAACTAGAACAACATCAACCAATTCATTAATTGACTAAATGACTCCAAGACTCTTGTACAAAATGGTGTCTGTAACAGGAAAATAGTCTCTGAGGCCCCGTGGGGAAACTGGACGGCGAGCTATTGTGCACATTTGTCATAATAACTTGTGACGTGTCTTCATCTGGACGCTTACCTGGAGGGCGAGTCCCAGCTGGCCTCTCTGTCCCGTGGAGACTTGGGCCTGTAGCGGTCTTTGCTGTGATGCTGCTCCGTGGACAACGAGCTCCTGGTGGCGCTTAAATTCCCTTTGGCGGGGCTCGACGTGTGCGATTTTGAATGTTCCGACACGCCGCTGCTGTGCTTGCTCGACTTCTTCTCGCGCACCTCGGCGCAGTGCCTTTGGCTGCTACCGCTGCTGCCGCCGCTGCCGCTGCTGCCGCCGCTACCGCCCCTTTGGCTGCCGTGCCCGCTTTGCAGTCCTGAGCGTTTTTGGGACGAAGAAGAGCCGACCCCCGTGGAACCAACCGGAGTCCATTTGCTCTGCCCGCTGCCCCCCGTCACGCCGCCGACGCCGCCCACGACGACGCCGCGCTGGTCCGGTCCGAAGAGGCCGGCGCCGGACTTGTCCTCGGCGGCGGAGGAGCTGTTGTTGTTGTTGTTGCTGTTGTTGGAGGACTTGGAGAGTTTGGGGAGAGTGTCTGCGCCGATGGGTTCTTTCATCTCGTCGTAGTTGCCGAGCATGCTCTGGATACGGCTCGAGAGTTTGTCCTCTTTGCTGGACTGTGGGGACGAGAGCGAGACAGGGGGAAGTGTTAGATGTGCGGCGTGCAAAAAGGTACAAGAACATGGGTTTATGCGCGATGACGGAGCAGGTTGTGTGTGATCCGGGAGAACTTAAAAAGACAAGGTTAGACAAACTGGTCAGCCTTTCGTGAGCGGGAAATGAAATTAAGCTGCAGTAGCGGTAAAAGGAAGACGTCTATGAATTAAAACGTCTATATATATCTTGCTTTTATTCAATTACAGGGGTTTTATTGCAGAAAGAGAAACAAAAAAACTTGCCGCTTGTGGTCTGTGGAAAATTCAAGATGCCGACGAATAATGCAAAATGACAATCTAAAATCAAATAGAAGTGCTTCCGTATTGAGTTACAAGTTATATATCACATTTTCTAGATCTGTAGCCGATTCAATTCAAGGCTGCAAGATTCTAGGGAAAACTTTGCTATTTATCAGACAAGGATTTGAATTAGATTTTACGTTTAAAAACTGGGATTCTGTTCAAAATGCACTGAAAAACTAACTGATTCACAAATACAAGAATCCTGTGACATTCAGAACATGTTTGCAGAAGTCTAAATTACAAGTACAAGAGTTTGTTTCTATAAAAACAAGGGATATTCTGTTCTTTGTAGAGGTCGCACCATTATCTTTTATAACTGTGCCAGGTGACATCGATTCAGCTGCAGTGTTTAGTGCAGGCTCAATTCAATTTAATACGACTAGCTTTACTCGACTACAAATACCGCTACAAATACCTTATGATTTATCGTTAAAAGGTTACCAAGCTTGAAGCAACAGGCCAACGAATCTGTGGTATTCAAAATGGCTTTGCCCAATTGAAAACAATGTGTGAGGAGCATAATTACGACCTTCTGACATAAAACTCAAGTACCGTGAGTCATGTACCACTAAAAACCCTTCGTTCAAGAGCGATGGGCATAAAACGCTGGGAAATACGCCTCCAATATTCAAATGTTGGCGGTTAAAAGTGTATTAGTGATAGAAATGGTATCGCATTACAACAGGGAAACGTCTGCTCTTCATTTCCTGGTTTAATATTACTCAAATCAAGTGGAAAAAAGCGCAGGGAACAGAATGTGCTCGAATTGCTTTTGTTTAAATGTGAATGTGACATTTTGTGGAGGTCAATAACAAGGTCACTAAAGGCTGCATTTTCCACTTCCTTATTGGACAATACGGATAATCCAAAGCAAACAGACGCGCGCCACCATCCGCGGCGCACCTCCAGTCCGCCGTCTCCTCCTGAGCTCGGTCGATTGTGTTAATCGGTCGGGTTTGTCGGGACACCGGCGTGAAGCGTGTAAACGGCCCGGGACCGTTCGAAAGTGTCTCGTTTCTGTCTCGGAATGAAAGCGCAAAGGCGACTCTCGCGGCTCCTGTTTGCTGTGACTGGCTCTCGCTGGCGGTGATTTGCGTGTGATTTTAGAAGGTTGGGTAACGGGCAAGAATTTAAAAACATTCAACATTCGTACGTTCGCGCATTCGGCTACAGTCAAAACACGGGCTCGACCGCCTTTGGAAGAGAGGCGAGGCAGAACATAAGGTCACACGGCGTCGTTACGGAAATAAACACGTGCGTGAACAACGAAATAAATGAGAAAGACATGGACTGACAGTAGGCGCTTTATCTTCATGCTTTTTGAAATGAAAGTCTTTGTTCTTATAATGAAGCATGTAAAAGGATCAAATTGTATGGGATTAACCTGAATAATCATGGCTTTTTTTTAAATAACCTCATGTTTTGAATGAATTTGGATTGGACGATGTTAAAAATAATACAGGTGGTTACATGTGACTTACGTGTGAGGTTTCTGTGCGTTAGGAAAGGGTTAAGCCGGCCGTCGGTGAGTAAATCAACACCGGAATGACGACTGTGAACTCTGAACACTTTAAAGACCGCTTTTGGCTGTATGTGTCATGTATTGAAGGCGCTCGTAATTCACACGCGCCGCGACTCGACTAAAAACTTTATTTTCTTACAACATTATCTTGCAAGTTTTCCTTCATGCTGTGTGTGTTTTCATCAGAGCTGCTTGAGAGTCGGGACTGCACACGCTTTAGTCAAATAAATGATCAAAATGAGGGAAATGCACAAAAGCAAATGGCGTAAACACACATGCTTTTTTGTTTCATTTATTAACGTTTTAGTCGAAATATTAAACCAAATAAACAGACTCCTGAATGAATTGCCTATAGACTACATGAATGCAAACTGTGATTTACTGGAAAGTTACGTTTTATTCAGCAAATTGACTGAAAAGGTTTTGAAAACTCTTATCGAGTTGTGACAAAACGGTATCGTCCCATCGCTAATAATTTGATCATCGTAATAGTTATGTGGACAATATCATCTTTAACACAAATGGCAAAAGATCTTTTACAGGAAAGACGGCGGCGTTATTAAATCAAAAAAGCAAAAAGGAGTAAATAATGTCCAATAATATACTTTATTTGTAAATGGTATCCAATCTAGAAGACTTCAGACATACTATTTTTTATGTTTTGTATATATTTATATTTAATCTATTTTTCTCCAGTATTTGGTTAAAAATATACCGTATTGGCTATAAGTCGCATCTTTTTTCATAGTTCTGGCCGGGGTGCGACTTATACTTATTATATTTATACTTATACTCCAGAGCGACTTATGTGATATTATTTGTTATTTTCACACTGCATTTCATACTCTAGTGCCACTTATAGGTTTTTTTCTTCCCTATTTTGTGCATTTTTTGGCTGGTGCGACTTATAGTCCGGGAAATACGGTAGTAGTTTGACTATTTGCCTATGATTGACTACTAGTTGCAGCGCTTCATTTCTGGTTTCCCAAGTGTGTTTTGAGGGACAATGTTTCTGCCAAAACAAATAGAACCTTAAGTTAAAAAGTAAAGAAAAAAATAAATTAAAAAAATAAAGATTTAGTAGGAACTTTTTTTTTTTTTTTTTTTTTTTTTTTACAATGGACCAAAACTGGACAAATAAGTAATTAAAACAAAAAACAAAAAACTACATGACTTTTTTTTTTCAAATGCTAGTAGTCCAATGGCTTATTACAGGCGCTAACGTTAAGTCCAAAGCTACTTTAATATTGTTTCCCTTATCTTCTTCAGTACTTTTCAGTTACTCATTCACTCTTTATTACTTCACGCAGTATAGTACGATATCCCTGCTTCTATCACATCTACTGCGTTCAGGCGGCGGGAGTGGCTCCGGTTGTCACGCCGACACTGCGAGCCTTGGCGTCTGGGCCGAGGAGATATAAAGTCCCGAGCGCTGGCACATAAAAACCCTCTGCTGGACGCGCACGTGCGAAGCCACAGCTGCAGCCAAACAAAACAGCCAACTTCTACTTAGCGAAGCAGAGAAAACGTCAAACTAAAGCTTACATAAGAGTCAGACAAGCGTGTAGAGGCGCAGGGAGAGAGAAAGGACGCGGCGCTCACTTTGGAAGTATCACTTTACTTCTTTTACTTGTTTTAGCTGGCAGCGCGTACCGACGTTGGAAGATCAGGATTTTGTCTTTTCTGATGGGGGGATCTTTGCCACTGTAATCTGTTGTGAAATCAATAATCAGCTGGCGGTAACACATTTTAAACGTGCATCGTTTCAAAAGATGAGAAACGCAGGCGTCGCAGAACACGTTTGTGTCTGAACTGCGCGTTTAAAATGCCGGAATTGTGCCATATTTGGTTTGAAGAGGACGTTGCATCGGTAAATAATAAATCTGTGATAGATACGTTTTGTACGGCGCTTTTCGACGGACCGAAAGACGCTTCGCACACACCGAAACGAAGAATAAAGCGGTCAGCGGGGATCAAAGGCGGTGGTGAAAAGAGGAGTTTTGAGCAGTCTTTTTGAAGGCGTTTAATGAGTTTCTGATCATCGCAGCCTTGTCATCTGTTAGCGTTCGAATTGCGATTCCGCTTTGATTGAGATTCAGTTGCGGCTCTAGAGCGTACGCTACTTAATAGTGTCTTTCAGCAAATGTCTAAAGCAGATAAATAAAGGAACCTGACCAACACGAGTTACTATTCAAAACTGCAGTGCATCTATGTGAAGTTGTGGTGTATTAAGTCTAAATATAGGTAAGAACACATATTGTATTGTCAATCAAAGAGCACCACCTCGACTGCTTAAATAAAGTGTTTTTTTAAAGTGCAGCTGAACCGACATCTGCGTCTGACACGACCAAGAACCTAAACAACTTTATTTAGGCTTTTCACAATAATAACTATATCCACTCATCGCTCAATAAAAGAGGGAACAAAGTTTATTTATCCACCTTTCTTTGCACTAGCCTGGACCTTTTAGTAGTATTTTTGTAGTACATAAAAAACATACAATGGATTCATTATGGATATCGACTCACTACTTATTAAGTGTTTGAATTATGCTTTTTATTTGTTACGGCTCTTGTATGTCTTGACAATATTGTATAAGAAAAGGAATACGATGTGTGAATGTGAATACTTGCTCCCATTTTTCATGAAGCTTTTTCTACTTACACAAATACCGTTACCAAAGTTGTCAAAATCTGCCTTACTGAGCAACTTATATTAATATGAATTCATGCTGATGAGCCGGCATCAATGTTTGCACAGGTGTGCCTTAGGCTGGCCACAATAAAAGGCCACTCCAAAATGTTGGGTTTTACTTTGTTGGGAGGGTCTGGGGGGCGGCGTCTGGTATGATCATGGTCAGAATAGCTCTATATCAGCGTGAACTAGATCCAGAGCGTCCCGAACACGCTCGGTGGGTGTCGGGTCGGGTGAGGACACTGGCCATGCAAGAACTGGGACCTTTTCAGCTTCCGGGAACTGTGTCCGGACCCTTGCTACACAGGGCCGTGCATCGTTACGCTGCGGCGTGCGGTGACGGACGTGGAAGAATGACATAACAACGGCAGCGCAGTAGTTCAACGCTTCATATTTCAGGCTTCTCTTGATTGTCAAAGAAGCCAATTATGTGTTGATAATGTGCAATGTGAACAGAATCTTGACGTGACAAAAACAAGCCAATCTAACAGCATCTTTCACCCCAAATAGACACAGATTTTCTAGCACAACAGTTACACGTGTTGGTTACTCCTCTGCGACAAACCTTCTCATTCTCTGCGGGCTTCCGAATACGGATCTCTTTTCCATTTTGCCAAGAAGAGGCCTATTGTTTTGGATGTAATCTTGTTTTTGACCTTTCGCTCTGTTGTGGGCCAAACACGGGGCAACCCTCCTCCCCCCTCCCCGGGACCTGTCAGGACGCATTCCTGCTCGCGGCTTTGATGGCGACGGGCTGCTGCAGCAAAGGGAAAAGAGCCACTTACTGCTGCTCAAATCTGGTTAGTGGCAAAGATTAGCCCAGCGCGGAGAACCGGAATCCGCTTATTACACACAACACGAGCTGGTTGGGAAAGTGGAGAGACCGAGGACGGGAGGAGGAGGAGGAGGAGGAGGAGAAGAGAGGGAGAGGGAGAGGGAGAGGGAGAGGGAGAGGAAATGAGAAAGCGAGAGGGGGAGGGAGAGAGACGCACAGCAGGGGGCGTTTACATTCAACGACCCGACCGGGGGTACGCGAGCACGCACTTAGGAGGTCCTCGGGATGGTCTCAGGTTTCAAAACAAAGGTGGAGTTGAGCTGCATTTGATTATAAAATGGTGTTTGTTGCACTTTTTTTTTGAGATACCCAATATTAACTATAATATGTCTTCTTTAAAACAAGAGAATATGAGTTATAATTGGCAATATACTAGTTATCAGTGTGGGATAGCAGTTAAGAAGTAATCGAGGCAAAAAAAGTTGGGTTAGAGAGTTTTGCCTGTGAACATGAAGCAAACCGTATTTTCTGGAGTATATGTCGCACCTTTTTTCATAGTTTTGGCTTATACTTATATACTTAATACTCCAGAGCGGATTATATGTGATATTATTTGTTATTTTCACACTTGCAACCACATTTCATACTCCAGTGCGACTTTTTTCTTCTCTATTATGCATTTTTTGGCTGGTGCGACTTATACTCCAGTGCAACTTATAGTCCGGAAAATACGGTAATGAAAAAAAAATATATATATATCTATATATATATTGCTAAGAGAAAGATTGTCTGTATATTATATAAATTATTATTTCTGCCATTAATGTTCATAAAAAGAGTTGCAAATATAGTTAAGGCGCAACAAAGCATATGATTGATGACAAGAAATGATAAATAATTAAAATTATATTATTTGCACAGCCCTATTGATAGATGTTAACAAATACGCAAATAGGTCTACCATATATTTAAACAATATACAATATAAAGTGGGGCTATATTATAAAGAAACAACCGCTGATCCTTCTTCTGATTCCAAGTTCTTTTAAGGTTGTAAAAAAGTGACCAGACGTAAAAAGATAAAAAACTAAAACATGACACAACCCCACGTTCATTCATATGCAAAATTATTCACAATTTACAAAGAACTCCAGGTTTACAAATCCTCACTCTGAAAGTACGTGCAGCGTTCGTTTCCTGTCCACAATTCTCCAGAAGTGACTCATTCAGACTAATAGTGTTCCCGTCTTCTTGATCTGCTCTTCTGCTCTTTTATATCAAAGAAATGGGTGAAAGTTTAAGGCGTGGTGGGGGGCGTTACTGACAGAAATGCAGCGTGTCCCATTAATAGAGACGACAATGGTATTTCTGCCCCAATATTCAAATAAAAAGCAGAGCAAAACTTGATAAAACTCATGCACGTAACTACATTTAGTCAGTAATGAGTGCTTTTTCGATCAATAGAGGCAAAGAGTGACGTTTATACTCCAAAATTTGTATTAAATTAAGTCTCAAATGGATAATGTAAATGTATTTATGTCATTATTTCAGTGACAATATTCAGAGGATATACTGGAAAGCCATCAGAAAGTGCTAAATCGTGCCTGTAAATACATCGGTTGAGATTTATCGACGGCACGAACCCGTGAATTCACTTCTTAAACCACAAAAGTGCAAAAAAAATCGCACTTTGTATTCTGATTCAAAAGCCTTAATTTACCTTTAATCAGCTCTAATTTGTCATCACCTGATCCTAATTTGCTTATCTCCGTACCAACTGTAACTGTAACCGTTTTTCCGCCTCTATAATGTGCTTCTTTACTTAAACTGTCGGCGTAAAAATGGTAAAAAAGAAAAAAACATTTCATCATCTGGTACAAAACAAGAATGGCAGTGACTCATTATTTGCGTTGTGTCTGTCGTGATGAAACTGTGATGAAAAACCTACCACTTTGTACGGCTCGGGAAAGAGAGGTGAGTTAGCTGGAAACGCCTCTCCTCCGCCCTGCTGGATTTCTTGATTTCTCCTTTCACGTTCTTTCATTCGGAGCACATTCCGGTCCTCACGGTTCATGTTGCTACAAACAAAATAACACAAAATGAACAAAATCAATTGAGGTCTATGTTTAAAAAAGAAAAAGAAAAAAGAAAAGGAAAAAAAATTTGAAAAAATGGTCGACATATTGACAACTGCAGTAAAATATCGGGCCAAGACTCGCAAAAGATCAACATCGTAGTTCTGGGGTAAATTGCTCAAGTTAAAAAAGTAAATATGTGACTAAAATAATTGTTAGAGTACTTCACGTTCCTGTACTTATTGTTTGTTCCGTTAGTCCGAGCAACTTTCATTACAATAAGATGAATAGCGCACCGTTCAGCGGCTGTGGGTACATTTGCGCCAAGTTCTGCAATTGCACTCATGCTTCATCTTTTGCGTTATAAATATTACTAAAATGACATGCAGACAGCAAACTCATCTGATCTCTTTCTTCTCGAGATCCCTTAGGTTACTCGCATCATATTTTGCGGTTTGCATGCCATTTAAACAACCTTAAAAAGTCAAAAAATCTGATCATAATTTGATTTTAATGTGCATGTTAACATAGCTAATGACTCATAGTGAATATAAGTTCTTACATTATTATTAGTGGCTCTCCATTTTGCTTTGTTTTGTGTGCAACTAAAAAACAGTCCAGGCCATCTTCTTTTGGGACCAAAATGCAGAAAGTCCCTAAATTTGATCCAATCCGCAATCTTAAAAGTGTCATTATTTCTAAACGCATTATTTACTGGAGGTAGCATCGTCATCTCTGCCTTTATTCAAAATCAGGACTATCATTTGATGTCAGTGTCCAGAAAGCGCAACAAATCCGATGAATTGCTTTACATTACACTGCGGTAAGAATACATTTGCCCTTGACCCATTTGTGACCTTTCAATGCCGTCGAAAACCCTACGATTACCGCCGCGTCGTAGGTTCTCCAACACGCCAGAAACGAATGCTTATGAACTCGACTTTCTTATTGAACGCACAGGTAGAAAACGTTGCACAGAGACACTGGAGTCTACACGTCATAAACACGGGCTTTATGGAGTGACCTGTGGAGAAAGTCGCCCGTAATGAGCTTAGCCAGGTCTGGTCTAGACACAGCCGTGGCCTTTCGCTGCAAATAATCTGGCGCAGATGGCCGAGGGAAATCTGCTGAGGCCGAACCACTCACGCACTTTTATTGTGTGTAAATCTGCCCACTTCGCTGAGAATTATTCAAAGTATTAGTACATTGCAAGTCAGCACTGCACGTGGTACAATAGAGTAGAAAATGTGTCGCGCAAAATTACGGTCCGAGCGTTTCCCCTGTTGTTTTACAGGAAGTTCATTAGAATTTGAGCGACTTGTTTATCAAAGTAAAGCGCATGTTTTTCTTTGGCTTTTGTTTCTTTGGAGCAGCTGGGTTAATTGATCGGTCGCGATACAAATGGAAAACAGGAAGAATTGTGAGGATTATAACAAGACACCAAAAATACAGGAATGGTTATTTTAGTAGGCTCGTCAAATGTTTATTTGTATCTTATCTTATCTTATTACATATTGAGACTTTTTGAACACGTCATCAACTAAATAAAGGTTGAAACTGAAGGCGTCTAGAAAGACTTTGATGTGCTTTATTATTGATGAAAATCTATAGTATAGTATTCTTTTTTTTTGACATTTTGATTAAATAATGTTGCGGTCTTTGTGATAAAAGTTATTTTTGTATGTGTTTTTAAAGTATGTATAGTCCAGCTAACTATTACGATTATTGACATATGATTACAATTTTATATAATATCAGTCAACTAGTCACGATTGAAAAATGAATCAGTTTTATCTGACAGTTTATGTTGGTTTAATGTAACACCTGTCACTATAATCTAATCACCCACTGCACTGTTCACAACCTTAAAAAGTCCAAAAATCAGATCATAATTTGATTTTAATGTGCATGTTAACATAGCTAATGACTCAGAGAATATAAGTTCTTGCATTATTATTAGTGGCTCTCCATTTTGCTTTGTTTTGTGTGCAACTAAAAAACAGTCCAGGCCATCTTCTTTTGGGACCAAAATGCAGAAAGTCCCTAAATTTGATCCAATCCGCCATCTTAAAAATGTCATTATTTCTAAACGCATTATTTACTGGAGGTAGCATCGTCATCTCTGCCTTTATTTAAATCAGGACTATTATTTGAAACATGTTTGTCTTTTCTTTGCATGTCAGAGTCACTACATCTGTAAATTCAACTGTAGATTTTGTTTACATAGTGAGCCTATTTTTATTTCTTATCCTAAAGCAGAGTTGAACCGTTTTTCCTTTTGATTTTATAAAAGGTTGTTTTATCATTGTTCATTGTTTTATGTTGCACCGAATCACCAAAACAAGTTGCTATGTTTGTGAATTCCGTTCATCGACAATGGCAATACAACTTTTCTGATTCTGATGCTAAATGAAAGAATAGATGATAAAAGTGAACTAGAGACTTCGCTGTTGCTTCTTCTCACGATAATCACACACATTTCCCGCTGTGGACATCACCGTCGATAAAGACACCGCTTCAGCTCGCCCGCCGTCTCATTAAAAGTATCCACCGCTAACGCGCTTTACAGAAGGCAGCAGTTTTTTATGGATTAAAGCAGCCGTCTGCGGTGTAGCTTTAACAGCCACCTGTGACCTGCATTGGCCAAGTTACATAACGCAGTATCTTTGTCTCTGTAAAACATACACTACAAACTCGGGGGGGAAAATACTGCTACCGACTGTTACTGTTGCTCGAGCGCGGAACACGCCAAGCCGCGTTCGGGCGCACGTTTAGATTCGCCCGATGCCCGAGATGAACTCTGACACGGCAGTCACGTCTCCTTCCTGTTTCGCTTCTGTGGGCGGCGCTGGCCAGACTACAAGCGAGAGGAACGTACGAGCTTGAACTACCTTTTTCCAATTATAATGTACAAGATGAAAGATTACCGTATTTTTCTGACTATAAGTCGCACCGGAGTATAAGTCGCAACGGCCCAAAAATGCATAATAGAGAAGAAAAATACATATATAAGTCGCACTGGAGTATGAAATGCAGTTGCAAGTGTGAAAATAACAAATAATATCACATATAAGTCGCTCCGGAGTATAAGTATATAAGTATAAGTCGCACCCCAGCCAAAATTATGAAAAAAGGTGCAACTTATAGTCAGGAAAATACGGTATATAGGTGACATTACACTCGATTAATGTCTGGTTTAATGTAATCCAATAATGCACAAATGCTCAGTGAACGTAGCATCAAATCAGTGAGAAAACATGATGAGAAATTCACAAATCGAGACGGTCCAGTTAATCTACAAATGAGTCTCTGATACTGAATTGAATACACATGACTACATTGGACAACAGCAGATTTGGAATTGACATTTAGACGCGTAAAACAAATGTTAATCACTTTTATAAGAGTCGGGGAAAATAGGGAAATCTTTATATCACTTTGTCGCGTGCTCAGATGACTACAACTTAAGCATGGGACGGTATTGAAATGTTCTGTCGCGGTTATTGTGGCCAAAATGTTTGTGATTCACAACAATATTGTAAAATGTATGATTGTTTTGCTGGAGCACATTTATGGACAAAAGAGTGTTTTCATCAAATACAACAATTTACACATTTTCTGTGTCATTTTCAGGCAGAGTCATAAAACGTGTTTTCTCAGAAATCACAAACGGACTCAACTTGGAAATGGACAAATGTGACAGAAACTGGACTGAATGGTATGTTTCTTTTGTTATTTTGGACCTTGTACTATGTAATCTTTCTTTTCTTTTGATGCCCCATTATCCTAAACTCGACTTAGTAAATTTTACTTTCAATTTTAGCCAAATTGTTTTTCCTTGGTGCTGTATTGTGTTTGTTTTGTGTTTTTTTTATTTGGAAAAAAAAAATGCATATATATATATATATATATATATATATATATATATATATATATATATATATATATATATATATATATATGCATTGTTATTGTCACAGCTCACGGCATGTTTTGGAACATTTAGATCAGATCAAGATTGTTCCATTACTAAATTAGTTGACGATTTTTAAGCTAATGAACTAGTGGCAGCCCTAGTTTTTATTTTTTTGTTTCTTCTTCTTATTCTTTGAACTTAATAAAAAACAATTTGGGTGTTAAAACAATAGAATTGTAGAGAAAACAACAATGATCTAGTATCTTCTTGGTGGTTTGTTGCAGATTTATCACGATTATACATTATTCTTCTCTTCTCTTTTTTATTACAATTATAAAATATTGTTCTCTTTTCTTTTTTATCACGATTATAAAATATTGTTCTCTTCTCTTTTTTATCACGATTAGCAATAATTTGGGACCGGGAATCACAGGGTCCCGCACGATTCGATGCGATACAGAGCTCACAATAGAATATCACGATTTTGCGACGGATGCGATGATTGATATATTGCTCATGATATTCTACGATACATCAGTATTTTTTAAAGAATCCAATACATTGTCACAACATTTCTCGTCGTTAAACCACCACCTGCACAAACTCAAAATAAAATACATCAATTTTAACCATCAAAACAGTCAAAATGTCAAAGCAAGCGACAAAATTCTAGTGCGGTCACAAAACAATTCAGGAAATTTTACCAAACATGACTCACGGCGATATATCAATACAGCAGGCCACGATATCAATACTGTATCACCAAATTTAGCACCGCAATATATCGATAAATGATTGTTCATCGTCTACAGCCAAGTGACCAATTCCTTTGACACACTTGGATCACTCAAGCGATCATTATAAACACGACACTTCCATGTAAACCTGCCCTTCCATTGTAACCCTTCCCATCACCACAAACTACTCATCCTTGTTCTTCAAAAGCACTTCGGGGCGTGTCACCTTAATTCCGTGGCTTAAACTCCTGCCAACATCGACGCTGTGCGAGAGCGTGTTGACAGAACGCGATTAGGCGACTCCCCGCCGGCCTCCTCCTCAAATATAAACACCACGCAAGACCAGCTACGCTCCTTTTCACCCGATTAGCATCTCTCAAACACCAGTTCACGCCGTTCCTTTATTCCATCCCACCAGCCCCAATCTATACCACCGGGGATTTTACTTCATCATATCGTAATTGTGCCGACTTTTTTTGTCCCGACGAACGATGTCAGCACCGCACGCCGCGACACTAACGATCCGCGGACTTGTTTTTTTTTTTTTTTTTTTTTATGGTTCACGAGGCGTTCAAGGTCAGACCAGCCGAGATGTCTTTGTCGCACAATATCAGTCCATTGATGCAGAAGAGACAACAATGTGGAGACTGTTCCGTCGGCACAACGTTAGCCACCGCTGCACAGGCAAAATATAGCAGAGAAATATCGACCCGCCACCGCTCGGCGACAGATGAAACGTATTCACCATCATTTATAACGTTTGAAATAATATGATTAAAATGGCTTATATCGTGGGCAACCAAAAAATATAAATAACGATATGTTTGTCCCACGTATGTTTCATTATTGTCAAAACTCATGGTGGTCTGCTATATTTCCGGAGCGTTATTGTCCCGCAAAATGTTGAGTTGAGAAACGTGGCCATTAGCGTGCGTGCTAATTTCGGCGCTAGTCGCTGCGCCGATAAACTACTCAAACCCGGGCCAAACGCAGCGATGTCGGTGGTTCTGGCGTTAACTCATACGTGGTGTAGAGGTTTTCAGCCGCCAAAACATCTCTGGATTTTCAGAGTTTGCGATGATTGGTGCATAGCGCTAACGCTCACGATAAAAACACACCGGAGCTAAGAACGATATCATCCGTTAAAATGAAAGCGTTCGGTGTACAAACATTGAAAGGGCTTATGGTAAATGTGTTGCTTATGTTGGGCCACATAAAAAAACTGACAATAGTTATGAAAACAAGGGATTAAATAAAGAAAAATGTACTAAATAATATTGGTTACGTGTCGTTTTGCAGTTATGGGGTAATAAGATCTTTAGTTCCGGTTCCTTTTCAAAGCACAGATGTTAGGCTAACTTGCTAACAATTTCAATCCAAATCAGTGACTCTTTGAGCAAACTACAGTTGCTAATGTTGACATAAGACGTTACATTACCTCGCTAATTAAGGCTTCTCCATTTCTCCATTGTAAGTTAATACCTTCAGGGTGAACGCCGCCGTGTCGCGTCAGGCTAAACGACATAAACGCTGCAGTTAGAGACAGCCTTTTGTAGCATAGAGACACGGTCAGGACGGGACAAAACCCATTGTAAACGAGCTCCTGGTCCGTTCAACTCTAATTGACTTAATTTGTGGGTTTTATTAGACCAACAAGAGCATATATACCCTTTAATGCAGAGTGGGACAGTACTCTCAAAGATCATTACAGAGGCAGAGCTATTGACTGGCATTATACCGGCGAACAGACATTGTGCAGGAACAGTTTGTAAAGCTAGAAAACCATTTAGCATTATTCATCTATTTTTGCTGGAAGGACAACGGGCAACGATCCATGTCAACGTATAAAATAATTAAAAAGGAAACGAAAGAAAAAAACCTCTGCGTGTCTGTTGTTGCAATGAAAAATATCATCCACATGTTTGTGTTATTCGTTTTAAAAATCCATTAAAATCTTGGGTACCAGACTTTTTTAATGAATACATTTTGCTTTTCCCTCCATGTGCTGTAAAAGCTGCTCTTTTAGACCAAATCAGACCACTGCGCACTTTCTGCATCGAATAATAAATTGATAATATTTTTCGCCGACGCAGAAGTAAGCGCAGTAAGAGCTTTGGCGGTGGAGCATCTTCACTTTCAGTTCTTCAGTCGTGTGCCATAATCTATGATACAAATTTGAATAATGAGCCAGAGGGTTTGTGAGGGCATGATTTAAGTAGATTTGAATGCATACTTCTTCCTTTTGTGGTTTTAAAATCGGGTCAAATCAGAGTCGACCGAAACTTTTCACTCTGACTAGTATCATCTCATCCTTTCTTCAAATAAAAACACTAAAACAGCTCCAAAACTACAACGTATAGATATTTTGTTTGCGTATTGAATAAAGCACACTGAAACATAACCGCTTTCCGGACATCCACTCCGAGTTCTCTCTCCGCGGATCAGCGCACGTCGAGGCTTTAAAACCGGTTTGGGGTGGACCTGATAAAATTACGCTACACTGTCAACAACACTCTGCCGAGACCTATTTGCCAATTATGTAACAACGGCGATAAGGACGTGTCCCGAAACGGCGATTTCTCACACGCGGCAAACTTTGTACTGGGACTGATACGGATTAAAAGAGGTCCAATTGCGAGATGTTTTGTCGCACGTCTGGTAAATTTCGCTTATTCATGGGAGACTCTGCAGGTCACACGGTGGAGCATTTCCTGTTGAAATGCGAGTGGGATGTCCCGCTTGTAGTAACAATTATGATCCGTTTACAGGCTGTTAAATACCCAACAGGGACTTTTAGCATGGAAAGATCACAGCCATTGGGAAAGCCTGGTTCTTTTGTCGCTTTTGTCACATGACTGTAATTATTTCGCCGCATGGATAAGTTACAACTTGAATTAGCGCTTCAAAGAAATCCATTTACCCTATTTAACCGATTACAAGAGACTTTATGTCTGGTTGATGGTTTACTTTGGACACAATATGGGTTGAAGTAGTCTTGGAATTAAAATGCATTTTCATAGTAACCATCAGTGAAAAGGGTCCTGGTTTGTTTACGAGGGAAACAAACCAAGACTAATGAGCAAATGACTAGCCGTGCAGACGTTTGTGAGCGCAGCGGGTTGGATTTGTTGTCGTCCTCGGCGATAATGCGCCAGTGTGCCACTGCTCTACATGTAAAGTGAAGTCAAATGCTAACTAATCAAAGACAGCTAAAAAACACACACAAAAACAACAAAAAACAAAGGAAAATTGTAAGCTCGCCTACTAATTACTCCATGATAAAGCATTGGCTATGGCATTTGAATTAATTACAAGATAGAAAAAATATAGCTCCCTACACTTCATAAACTAGGCAAATCATAAAATTGTTGAATGAATTAGAATTATCCGTGCTAGGTGTGAATCAATTCCGAATGAGCATAAAACAATGGTCAACATCTGGCAACGACAAGCCTTGCAGAAACAGAACATGTTCATGCCATCTTTTAGAAAATGGCCATGTAAACACTGCAATATTATCTACTAACCTGCCAAAACAAACCATTTAAACTGGCACGAGGGGGCGGTTTGCAATTTTCACCATTTTTTACACGATGGCCATTGAAGCTCGCGCCGCTTTCACTCGGGCAAGTTTTTGATCAAACTGTGACAGCTTGCGGTTTTGACTGCATAAACTGAACTTGGGTGCGTTTGAAGTACTGCCACCGAGCTCTGGAACTGAACGCAGTGTATTGATTTAAGACTATTGACTTCGGAACATCTGCTTCTTCGCCGAACGTCTGCCGGCGTCCCGGGCTCGAGCGGTCAAAGTTTAAGGAAGGCAAAAAAAAGTTCAGCGCGTCCCCAAATGAATCATCTCATCTGGGTCATCTTCCTCTGCACAAAAAAAAAAGCCACCAGAACTCGACAAGCAAAAAGGGGAAGGACTGATGCCTATCTGGAAAACATGACACACGGAGTACGATGATATCTCTACAGCTTGCACGACCAATTACGCTCAACTCTCAAACAAAAAGAAGAGGCTAAAACTTTTTAAGAAAACAGAAATAACAGACAATAAGTGAATTAGTGAACCAGCTGCCTTACCCTGGCTGAGAGGCCATGGCCCCAACACTCAAACATTTGAAGGAGGTGGGAGGTAGTTTCTTAAAAGACCTTTTAAGCATTGACAAGTTTCGTCGACATCATCCGCGGCCTGAATGAAGTCCGAGGCGAGACATTCAAGCCGGTGCCGGTCCTTAAAACGATTCAAACTACATGAATAAAAGTCTGACTCCACTCGATTCGAAAGGTACAGTGTATTTCCTTGGAGTACAGACAAATCTGACTTAGGGAGGGGAGGCGACTGCGAGTTCTTGGGACGTACCAAGCGGGCGGGGAGCGGGGGTTGCACAGGCCGGGGGAGAAGCAGCACACACGGAGGAGACTTTTTGAATGCAAAACATGTGTGGAGCGGGTGAACGGGGGAGAGGATTGTTCTGCTTTGTAAATGTTTGAGTTTAAATGACAAGATTAAGACAGTTTACACAAGTCTTAGAACTTAGTAACTAGACTTATTGACATGTTAATGTGGCTTAAAAGCTGCGTTTCAGACCAAGATTTGATGCAAATCATGTGACTGCAGTTTTTCCTTTTGGTGTATGTGAAATGACAAGGGATAAAAATGTAGTTAATCATTTTGATTACGAAAAAAAAAGAAGTCCAATAAATTTATACTTCAAAAACTTAAAGCTCTTTTCATTATGTCAAACCAACTTTATTTTACCATTCAGAAAGTTTTTATAAATAATGTAAACAATGTGAATGAAAGTGGAATTGAGGAACTTATTGTAGTTTGGTTATGTTGTCATTGATTGTAAATAATGGTATAATCCTGATTCATTGTGAATAATAGTTTCATTCTGATGTTTTTCCTCATACTAATAGTTACAGTAAAATATGATATTGTGACATCACTTGGAAGGAGAAAACCGCCTAATACAAAACAAATACTTCCCTGTTTTCTAAAGCAGTAATCACACATTATGTTGTAATTATTATTATCTTTAGTGGTGAATTCTCCCACTAAAGATAATAATAATTATAACATAATGTGTGATTATAAGCAAATGTTCCAATCAAAGTAAAAATAAATGTCCAAACTGTTCATAAATAATTCAAATATTTAAACCTCATTTCCATTTGGTAATAGAAAATGTAAAGGATTTTGATTCAGATCGAAATCCATTCAAAGCGCAGCTCGACACCGGCGTTTGTGTTTCATTTTCCAGAATCAACGACACCCGACCGGCTTTACAACTTCAAAAAAAACGCTTCAGTGCGGCTACTTGCCCAATAAACCTTTCCAGAAGCGCTCAGAAGTCCAGAGAGAATCCACGCAGCGAAACTCCCCCGCGCTCCAACGTGGACCGCTCCGACTTGCCCCATACAAGGACATGTTATTTTACACCACACTGCCTCTCCTCCGTGTGACATCACCGCCCAGGGGCTGCGCGGGCCAATCGGAGCGCGGCTTCCCGTCAACACCGGCCCCTCCCTCCCCCCCGCTGTCCTCCCCCCTCCCAGCAGCAGCAGCAACGGTGAAGCTGGATGTGCAGCTTCTTAAAGAGACAGTAGCGCGTTTGTTTTCGTCAGCTGGGGGTGAGCGGACGCCGCAGATGATGATGTTACGGATGTGTTTTGGGCCCGGATGAGTCACGCGAGCGGGCAACGGCGGCATCGTGGTGTTTTCTGAAGTTCTGTGTCCAGTCTTTGTCCGGCGTGTGCTGGTGTGAGGAGAAGAGCGTATGGTTTTCGCTCAGCACTGGTTCGGATTCCAGGAAACGTGTCAATGAATGCACAGAAATACAACAGTAAAGCGTATTTTAAGAGAAGAGAAGACAATATTTTAAAACTATTTGATAAAGGACAGTGCACCTATTGTTAAAGGTGCACTGTGTAACCTTTGTGGTGGAGGGTCCGTCAGGTGCTTGTTGACGTGGAGCTGTATCGTTTTGCCTGGAATGTTCCACTGTATGACTTTATTGGGAGTCTTTTTTTTTTAATATTCCGTATATAAAGGGGAAAAACTCAATGAGATAAACTCTTTTCATGATTTCCCTGTTGGATACAAAACACATAAAAACAAACAGGAACAGAACAGCTAAAATGTCAATAAAACAAATAAAAGTGTAATATTATGTAATACTGACTTTTACGAGCTTTTAATCAAACACAGTTGTATTTTCACTGCATGTTTGAGTTCTGTAGTTTTTGAACAATAAGTCTTTCAAATCCGTTTCTACTATCGAGCCATTTTAGACCAATAGTGTAAAAGTAAATCAGAAAACACTATAGAAAACACACAATCGGTCTTTTATTAACTAATCTATCTCTGTGAACCAAAGCGGGTAACGCAGGATTAAGAAAATATACAGGTCAGCTCTGTGGAGAGGCAAGCCCGCCCGCAGTAACAATGCACAATGTACAAGATATTTCTGAAGGATTTAAAACAAAAAACAAACAAAAAACACCTGTGATTAAATGCACGATGCGTTGAATGCTGTACTGCGGCACATTCCAGGCAAAGCATTAACGTACTGTATCCATGGAGACAAGCAGGTGGTGGACCCTTTATCAGAAAAGTTACCTAGTGTCCCTTTAGTATTAAAACATTCAATTTCCAATTACAGTCATTTAAAGTAGAATATCAACATGCAATGACGCTAAAATAACTACATGTTACACTATTGTTAAGAGAATTCACAATGTAACCTTGACTACAGTAAATAACTCATCAAATCCAACAACACAGCTCAACCTGTGATAGCTACTCAATGCTTTTAGCCATCAGATTTTTCCCATTAAAAAAAAAAAATCAATTAGACTTTAAGTGACATCTTAGAAAACAGTTGTTTCAATAAAGCTACAAACAATTCACAAACCACACTCAGTGCCCCAAAAACTGTGAAAGCTGAGCGCAGTTTGTCCCCGCGTCACTCATCACGTCTGTGTCTTTCGTACAAAAAACAACCAGGTTAAGTCAAATGTTAAAAGGTGGAGCTGCTCCATATCTCCCAAAACAAAGGCTCAGGAGGCTTCTGTGCTACTGCTCAGGCCCGGCACAAGTTTCAGAAGTAACAAGCACCAACACATGAATATGGACAGATTTACCACTCATTTGTGCAAAAGGAATAATGAAAAATGGTTAAGGCCTTAAATGGACCTTCCTTTTATGAGTCAAGGGGGCGGAGCTGGAAAGTCTGAATGTCGGAGCTGTGAACTGTACATTTAGCGACTTTAGGTACAATATTTTCACAAGTTAAAGTTCAAATGTAAATCATCTTGTTCATATCGGGAGTTTAGTTGATTAAAAAACGGATTTATTGCATTATATTCTAATGCGATACTGATATTTATTTTAGTTTCTGTGCACTCTCTGGATCCAATTACCGTATTTTCCAGACTATAAGTAGTTTTTTCATAGTTTAGACCTGGGTGCGACTTATGCTCCAGAGCAACTTATATGTGATATTATATGTGCTCAAAAGGGGTGCAGAAGAAGAATCTGCACTTCCTCTTCCTCTGGAGTTTGTGGAGTTGTTTAGAAGTGACACAGAGGAAGAAGAATTCAGTGGATTTAGTGATTTGGGGTCAAACTGATGCTTTGGTAAACTTGTTAGCATGTTCTTTATGCTATAGTTATCTGAATAACTGTTCATATGTTACGTTAACATACCAGACACTTACCACAGTTCTGTCTGTGCCTCATGTAGCTGAAGGTGTTAGCATTAGCATACGTCATGTAGCTGAAGGTGTTAGCGTTAGCATACGTACACCTATTCACCATGTTCTCTCATCTGTTATTATTTTAAACTGCATTTCAAGATGAAATGTCTGTTCTTGGCCTTGGATTTTATCAAATAAATTTCCCCAAAAACATAAATGTGACTTATACTCCAGTGCAACTTATGTGTTTTTTCTTTCTCTCTATTGTGCATTTTTTGGCTGGTGCGACTTATACTCCGGAGCGACTTATAGTCCGGAAAATACGTTAAGCATTTTTAACAATTGCAAACTGCTAAAAAAAGTAGTGCTCGCGGAGAGTTTTTAGCCTTAGCGCTGCCTCTACCTTTCAAAAGATAAACATGTTGTGTACAGTGACATACTAAATCCTAATTATGCACGTGGAAAACCCTAAACCGGCTGCACGCGTCTTGCCCCGACTGAGAAGTGGTCCGACTCTGAACGTGCGGAGGCGATGGGAGGTTACGGGAGCACTTGAGGACACGTCATGAGAGCTATTTACTACAAGAGACGCTGACGCACCAAACACGTCAGCCGTGTAGTTTGAGTAACGAGGAAGTAGACACTGGTGCGGCAACCGACGTGGAGTAAGGTCGTTGAGGCGTTCAGGATGGCACACACATTTGAGTATAGTAAAGCCGGGCACAACTGCATGGAAACTGCGAGGTCTGAAGTACACGCAGTTCACAGATACTTTCACCTCAGCAGGTCAAAATGAATACATATTACTGGGCCAAACGTATATATATTTCTCACGTGAAAAGTGAATCTTCAAAGACACTAATGACTGGACGGTTCAAACTGTCTGGTGTGATTTATTGTACAGTACAACAAACACCAATAGTTATTACCGTATTTTCCGGACTATAAGTCTCACCTTTTTTCTTAGTTTTGGCCAGGGTGCGACTTATATTTATACGTATATAATTGAACTCCGGAGCAACTTATATGTGATATTATTTGTTATTTTCACACTTGCCACCACGTTTCATACTCCAGTGCAACTTATACATGTTTTTTCTTCTCTTTTATGCATTTTTTGGCTGGTGCGACTTATAGTCCGGAAAATAGGGTATATACAATTTTTGGGGCCAACTGCTATTTTACCAAAGCAATTACTAAAAAGTGTTCCCCGTTTGTCAATATCTGTATGCCAAAAGTAGCATTAGCTTATAATGAAGTGAGTCCATTTCTAGTTAGCCTTCATTAGCATAACCAGCATGTATATATTCTGTTCATATTCTCAACTTCAGAGCCAGATATCTGCAAGTGTAACCGACAGCAACTCGGAAAGCATTTAAGACGAGCAGAGTCGTTTTCTAATTTGTCCAATCGGAACAAACTGGCAGAAATAATTGGTTCGATAATGTGACCTACAAACACGTCCCCGCCCCCCGCGCGCTCACCACACGCAGGCCAAAGAATCTCGCCCGGGCTGCGGGAACACGCCGAGGACGGCCAATTAAGGCAATTTCATAATTAGGTCAACATTGCTGGGGGTTTCAATGGAATGAAGGTCAAAAATAATGTGATTTTTAAGTGGGCATGTGGATGGAGTTTGAAATCATTATTATCATTATCTTGCAACGGAACAGATGTAACAAATCGTGTCGAATCCGTCAATCCATAAAGACTTAAGTGGATTAACTATTAAGGGTGTGAAATCTACATATTGGGACTGTTTTTATTCACTGTTGAGTCAATATACAAGTATGAATATTAAAACTTATGGTTGTTTATCAGGAAAAACTAAACATGATGTGGATGCACGGGGTTTTGATGATTAAATAACTGCATTTAATAACAGTTTAAAATGCATTTTGTTCTAGTTAAACACAACATCACCAGGGAATCCAACTATATATTTGTTTGACTTTATTGTTGTATAAATGGGGCAAAAAAAATGTGTCAGTAGATATGGCAATCCACAGAAATAATGTCTTCAAATGTAAGAGTTGAGATTTAGTTCATTAGAAATGTGAATGGCGGTAAACAGACAGACAATAGTTCAGAAACATCACTTTATATAATTTGCAATCAACTATTTTTATATATTTTTTACAATAAAGGATATAATCTATATTCAAATGTTGTATATCTTGACTCAAAATATCGTCAATCACATTCAGAATAATATCCAGAATCAGAATAAGATTTATTGCAATTTGTCAATGAACAAAATTCACAAACATAACATAGGAACAAAACATTGAACATTGAATACAAAACGGCATGATATGTACATAATAAAATATACAATTTATGTAGTGCAATAAGAAGTGAACAGTTCAGTGAGTGCAAGATGCTTAGGCAGTGTTCATGAGTTCAACGGCAGAGGGAAAGAAACTGTTCTTATGACGGGAGGTTCTGGTCCGAATGGACCGTAGCCTCCTGCCTGAGGGGAGTGGCCTCCTGCCTGAGGGGAGTGGCCTCCTGCCTGAGGGGAGTGGCCTCCTGCCTGAGGGGAGTGGCCTCCTGCCTGAGGAGAGTGGCTCAAATAGTCCGTGTCCAGGGTGAGAAGGGTCGGCTATGATCCAACCTGCTCGTCCCAGAGCCCTGGAAACCTACAGATGGGGGAGTCTGAGATGGTGGGGGCGGTCCACCTCCTCCTGTAGACAGACTCATCCCCGTCCGAGATGAGCCCGATGAGGGTGGTGTCGTCCACAAACTTGTGGTAGTTTGTGTACAGGGAGAAGAGCAGAGGAGAAAGTACACAGCCCTGTGGAGCTCCTGTGCTGATAGTCCGAGTGTTCTTCCCCAGCCGCACTCACTGCCTCAGATCCGTCAGGAAGTCAGTGATCCACCTGCAGGTGGAGTCAGGCACGTTGAGCTGGAAGAGCTTGTCCTGGAGCAGAGTAACTTAGTTGGGCTGTAGTTAGATTAAAGACGTGCCCAATCGAGCAATTCGTCGACTAAAAGGGGGCGTGGCAAAACATGGCAAAAGCTATCAAAATTATGAAGCAAATGCATGTATCTAACACAACCTGCACTCGAAAGACTACAATCAAAATCTGAATCAGAAAAAGGTTTATTGCCATTGTCAATGACCAAAATTCACAAACATAGGAACTTATGTAACACAAAACAACAAAACAATGAATATGTCACAACAATAAGCTACCAGATATAAAAAAGTAAAAATAAAATACATACATTTACAGTTGTACAGATATACACATGTAGAGCAGAAAGTGAACAGTGCAGTGAGTAATTAAATTATAGTTAAAGTGAAAGTGTTTAGGCAGTGTTCATGAGTCCAACGGCAGAGGGAAAGGAACTGTTCTTGTGGCGGGAGGTTCTGGTCCGGATGGACCGTAGCCTCCTGCCTGAGGGGAGTGGCCTCCTGCCTGAGGGGAGTGGCCTCCTGCCTGAGGGGAGTGGCTCAAATAGTCCGTGTCCAGGGTGAGACGGGTCAGCTGTGATCCGACCTGCTCGTCCCAGAGCTCTGGAGACGTACAGGTCCTGCAGAGATGGAAGCCTGCAGCCGATCATCTTCTAAGCAGAGCGCACAATGCGCTGTAGTCTCTGTTTGTCCCTGGCTGTGGCTCCAGCGTACCACACAGTGATGGAGGAGGTGAGGACTCAATGATGGCCGTGTAGAACTGCACCATCATCTGTACTGGCAGATTGGCTTTCCTCAGCTGCTGCAGGAAGTACATCCTCTGCTGGGCCTTCTTGATGAGGGAGCTGATGGTGGGCCCCCACTTGAGGTCCCGGGTGATGGTGGTAGAGAGGAAGCGGAGGGAGTCCACAGTGGAGATGGGGGAGTCTGAGATGGTGAGGGGGGGCGTTGAGCTCCAGGTTGTTACCGCTGCACCAGGACACCAGCCGGTCCACCTCCTCCTGTAGACAGACTTGTCCCCGTCCGAGATGAGCCCGATGAGGGTGGTGTCGTCATGGTGATGAGGGTGGTGTCGTCATGGTGATGAGGTTGGTGTCGTCCACAAAGTTTTACAGAGTCGTGGCTGGAGGTGCAGCAGTGTGTGTACAGGGAGAAGAGCAGAGGAGAAAGTACACAGCCCTGTGGAGCTCCTGTGCTGATAGTCAGAGTGCCTGAGACATTCTTCAACTGCACAGAAAGGTACAAGTAAACTGTGTACTTTTATGTTGGGGACATACAAGTTATATTATCATCATTCTTCACTCAAATCTTCAGCTCACTCACTCCATATCTCCTTTTTGCTGCTATCTAACATAAATCCTTTTAGATTTAAATAAAATAATTAGTTGACAGTTTTAAATTACTTTAAGATCCTTACTTTAAGAGTTTAAAACATAGTAATAACGCACAGAAAAAATGACACTTTAGCATCTCAAAAAGAGCATTCAAGATCGTCAATGCGTTCCAAAAACGAGTTCGAAATATCAGTTGTGACAAAACTAGTCTACGCTCGCTCATCTCCATGACGACAGGCAAGCTACCCCACCAGGTGATGTTACACAGGTCAGATCTGTGGAGAGGAGGCCTCGTTCGCAGTAACAATGCATGTTTTTCTGGGTATTTGAGCCACGCTGACACCTGTGGGCGAATAAACGCAAACGGGATAAGCTCGTACAAATGCAGTTGAAGTTGTTATCTCTTTCTTTTTTTCACTGACATAAAACAAAACAAAAAAGGCCTTGATCGGTGAGCCGCGTTTTGAGTGTTTAGGAATGCGGGGCCTCCATATATTCCAGTGCATCTTTAGCTTAGCAGCAATTAGCATATGAAAACAGGGCTTAGTCTCCTTGATTGACGTGTTCCCTAAACAAGTGCGCGCGGCCATTCACTGGTTCAGGTCCGCAGCGTTTGAACAGCCTCGCGGCCAGGAATGCCTCCACTCAGCAGGTCGGCTTTATGCGTGTCCGGGGGAGGGACGCAAACGCTTATCAATCACCTCCGCCGGGCCCCGTGACTTCTTTACATTTACCAACTAATCTATCATATTAATTGAGTTTTCTTGACGCACAACTGACCGGCACAGCACCAATTAATAGCGAAGTATCATGTTACAAGAGAAGACTTAGAAGTGTTATTGTGCGTAGGGCTCAAAGTAGTTCATCAATTAATTGCAATTAATCCATCATCAGGATTATGTAAACTAGTTTAGTAATTGAATAATCGTCTGGTTAGTACAAATGTGCTCAGAAAAGGTTTTATCACTCAGACCAAGCAAGAGTGATTGAAAACAGGAATAAAAATGTGTGTTTTTTGTAATTACGCTCCATTAGGTTTAAATGTGGATTTCAAGCTTCATCTTTGTCAAAATCAGCAAAAATCTCATATTCACAGGCCTTTTCAATCTATTAAGCATAAGAATAATTCTGAATAAAATACAGTAACCGTCAGTTGCAACCCTGCTTAAAGGCGCAATGGACGATTTTTCGGCGATTTGAGAACGCAGGCGGAAGTGCTCATGCCACTCCTCCGTGCGGACTGATACAACACACACGTGCGTTTGTTTATTAGCGCGTCGGATCGCATCGCATCTCTCGTCTCCCGTAGATTTCAGTCTTTTCTGAGTCAGCTCGAACAGATTTGGGCCAAAAAAATCGTCCATTCAACCTTTAAGAGATAAGTTTGAAATGCCCAGACTAATGTTAATCTACTTGATGTTTCTCGTTTGGTTTTCTAATTTTCTGTAGGTAAAAATCAACCATTTTAGTGACGCGCTGCGAGACGATGTATCGAATTGACAAGTTACATTTTCACCCTTTTAATTACGACAGAAGACATGACCAAAACTATCAAAACCAACCAAAGACTTTTGCACAACGAGCCAAAATGTTCACCAAATATAACATTATTAGAACTTGAATCACAAATTAGTTTTCTTTTACCGACAATGGCAAGAATCAAATATGTACATGTCACTCTCAAAGTCTGCGCAGTCCTCACTGTATTTAAACCTGTAAACCAGCCTTTCCAGTTTGACGGTTGCTTTATGCAAACACACGCTTGAGATAATTGTCGGGATGTCCATCCATCCATCTTCTGCCGCTTTATCCGGGGCCGGGTCGCGGGGGCAGCAGTCTGAGCAGGGACTCCCAGACCTCCTTCTCCCCAGACACTTCCTCTAACTCCTCCGGGGGGATCCCGAGGCGTTCCCAGGCCAGACATAGTCTCTCCAGCGTGTCCTGGGTCTTCCCCGGGGCCTCTTCCCGGTGGGACATGCCTGAAACACCTCCCGAGGGAGGCGCCCAGGAGGCATCCGGAACAGATGCCCGAGCCACCTCAGCTGGCTCCTCTCGACGTGGAGGAGCAGCGGCTCTACTCCGAGCTCTCCCCGTGTGGCCGAGCTCCTCACCTTATCTCTAAGGGAGCGCCCAGCCACACGGCGGAGGAAACTCATTTCGACCGCTTGTATCCGCGATCTTGTTCTTTCGGTCACTACCCAAAGCTCATGACCATAGGTGAGGTCAGGAACGTAGACCGACCGGTAAATAGAGAGCTTTGCCTTTCGGCTCAGCTCCCTCTTCACCACAACAGTCCGATGCAGCGACTGCATCACTGCAGCAGCTGCACCGATCCGCCTGTCAATCTCACTCTCCATCCTTCCCTCACTCGTGAACAACCCGAGATACTTGAACTCCTCCACTTGGGGCAAGGACACCCCACCCACCTGGAGAGGGCAAGCCACCTTTTTCCGGTCGAGAACCATGGCCTCGGATTTGGAGGTGCTGATTCTCATCCCAGCCGCTTCACACTCGGCTGCAAACCGTCCCAGTGCATGTTGCAGGTCCGGGTTTGATGGAGCCATCAGGACAACATCGTCTGCAAACAGCAGAGATGAGATCCTGTGGTCCCCAAACCGGACACCCTCCGACCCCTGACTGCGCCTAGAAATTCTGTCCATAAAAATTATGAACAGAACCGGTGACAAAGGGCAGCCCTGGCGGAGTCCAACATGCACTGGGAACAGGTCTGACTTACTGCCGGCAATGCGAACACAGCTCCTGCTCCGGTCATACAGGGACCGGACAGCCCTGAGCAAAGGGCCCCGGACCCCGTACTCCCGGAGCACCCCCCAAAGGACACCCCGAGGGACACGGTCGAAAGCCTTCTCCAGATCCACAAAGCACATGTGGACTGGTTGGGCAAACTCCCATGAGCCCTCGAGCACCCGATGGAGGGTATAGAGCTGGTCCAGTGTTCCACGACCGGGACGAAAACCACTCTGCTCCTCCTGAATCCGAGGTTCGACTATCGGTCGGATTCTCCTCTCCAGTAACTTGGAATAGACCTTACCCGGGAGGCTGAGGAGTGTGATCCCTCTGTAGTTGGAACACACCCTCCGGTCCCCCTTCTTGAACAGAGGGACCACCACCCCGGTCTGCCAGTCCAGAGGCACGGTCCCCGACCGCCACGCGATGTTGCAGAGACGTGTCAACCAAGACAGTCCTACAACATCCAGATACTTTAGGTACTCAGGATCTCATCCACCCCCGGAGCCCTGACACCGAGGAGTTTGCGAACAACCTCAGTGACTTCAGCTTGGGTGATGGATGAGCCAGCCTCCGAGTCCCCGTCCGAGTCCGAGATTGTCGGGATGTAAAGAAGCATAATGCAAAGAGTAAAGTTTATATAATTTAGTGATGAGTAAGGATTTAAAAATGAGCCAGTTGTGTTATATCTATATTAAAAAGTATAATAAATTAAAAAATATATAAAAATAGATAAAGAAAATATAAACATAATTTAAATTTTTTTTACAATGATGTTTTTTTAAACATAGATTGAATAAAAAGCTGTTTGCTTCTAAAATAGTCATAATTATAAATCTTTAGTCCTTACGATTACCGGTATATTGCGTGACGATTATCGATTAACCAAATAACCTGGACATCCCTACATGGAACTTCAACCGCTTCTCGGTTCATATTTTAGTCAATTTTTCTGGACAAGAGCATTTGATATTTAAAAAACGCAATTGCAAATCTGCTCCGAAAAATCCCAACTATGATTGGAATTTGGAACTCCCCAAACCGCTCAAAATCATATAAAACAAGTGGGTGACGGTCAAAACCTGAACTGTTCCTCGTCAGTCCTGGATGAACTAAGTGTGGCCCGAGGCTCATAGTTGCCGGTTCAGACCTCGGTGACCCTTGACCCCTAAAGGCGGCTGGTCTGAGGAAGATGAATGAACTAATTACAGTTTTCCCCCCGGCTCCAGAGGCTTGGATTGCAGAATGTCACACGACCGGGGCTTTATTACAAGGCAGTACATTAGATTGTAATGGAGTTTAACAGTGACCGTCCACAGTTCTGGAAATAGACTTTAAGGATAATCAGCTCTGTTGAGGAGCCCAAGATCTAGAATTTAATTAAAATCTGCATCTGAAACTTTAATGCTATTGCGAGATTTGGACAAATTTAAAGTTTTACATGTGCTATTTGGACTAAAAACAACAGCATTTTGAGAATAAGCGTATTTTTCAGTCGCACCTTTTTTCATAGTTTTGGCCGGGGTGTGACTTATACTTATATTTATACTTACACACTTCTACTCCGGTGCGACTTATATGTGATAGTATTTGTTATTTTCACACTTGCAACCGCATTTCATAATCCAGTTGCAATTTATATATGCTTTTTTTCTTCTCCATTATGCCTTTTTTGGCTGGTGCGACTTATAGTCCGGAAAATACGGTAGCTCTTTTCAAAGTTGCTTAGCCTTAGTCATTCATTTAAATTCATTATACTGACATTTTCTTAAATCATATGGCAAAAATTAATGGGAAATTGACTTCCAGCAGGACGGCGAACTTCGACGTGAACAGGACTATCGGGCTCTGTAGTCTATTTAGTGCCGTGTTGCAGTGATTAAACATTAGAAACTTAATAAAAGAGGCAAAATGAGAAATGATAAAGCTTCTCAAATTAGTAGTATTAGTAGCTTCTCAAATTAGTGGTATTATTTTTGCTTCGTTTGCTAAAGCGCTAACAAAAACATCACTACAAAGCAAACCACCGACCCCAACAGTGATGCCTCCTCTGCGTTTCTAAAGGCTTTTTTTAATTAAAACTGGCCAATTAGGGTGAGTGACATTTACAAAAATAAATATCTTCATCATATCTGAATATAGCGTTAACGATGATCAGCAATGTCCTAAACTGTGTCTGTGAAACGTTTCAAGTTCTCTTATCAGCTCTTTTTGCCGCTTTTTGACCTTAAACTGAACTTAATTAAGCTCCACGACTATACAAACGGTTTGGCCTTGTGAGGCGATTTCGCAAAAGCAGCGGGCCTGACGTGATAACAAACTAGTGAAACATTAGCCCGTGTGGCCAGGCTGCGATAGGAGTTCTCCACATGTCTTTTTACTCAGAGGACAACCGCAGCTAAATTTGACCGGGGGAGATCTGCAGCGCCGCAAATAGCAACGCGCTAACCGTTACACGCAAGGGGGCCGACGCCGCGCTCCTGGAAAAGGACCAGACTGTGAATCATCAGAACACGCAGTCAATAGAGTAGTCTGTGGAAAACAAATGTGAATATAAAGCGTTGATGTGATGCGTCACTAAAACATGAAGGGGGGTATTTCTAGGGAGTCCAAACGTTCTTCCAGGGGCCGCATAGTGAAAAACAAAAGGAAGTGATGGGCCAGTTGAGGGCCGTAGATGGTAGTCAATACAGTCAATAATATAGTGCGTTAAACAGGTTAGAATGAACCGGCACATCTTTTCTCCGAGTCCAAGGTTTAGGCAGTATTGAACATTCTTACAGTGTATGACGTGTTGACCGTAACACCTCCTTGTCCATGGCCAACAGTCTGATCTCGGAAGCTAAGCAGGGCTGGGCCTGGTTGGTGCCCGTTTAGTGCCTGGTTAGTGCCTGGTTAGTGCCTGGTGCCACAGAGGAGCAGCAGCAGCTTTCACACAAACTGTTGTCGTGTCCTTAGACAAGAAACTGTGGATGTGGTGAAGGTGGTTAGAGGGGGCAACGACCACCACAGAGTATGGACGCTTTGAGTGTCAGGAAAAAGGTCTAGAAAGGACTAATTTTTTGTTTTTGATTTTATTTATTCCATTTTCTTATTATTTTCTATCATCATCATCATCATCATCATCATCATCATCATCATCATCATCATCATCATCTATTTTCTATTATCATCATCGTCTATTATTTTGTATTATCATTATTATTTTCTATTATTATTATAATTATTATTTTCTATTATTATCAATATTATCATCATCCATTATTATTATTTACTATTATCTATTATCACCATCATCTATTATTTTGTAGTATTATCGTTATTATTTTGTATTACTATTTTCTATTATTATCATTATTATTTTCTATTATTATAATTATTACCATCATCATCCATTATTATTATTTTCTATTATCATCATCATCATCTATTGTCTAATAGTACCATCATCTATTATTTTCTATTATTATCATTATTATTTTCTATTATCATCATCATCATTATTATTATCATCATCATCCATTATTATTATTAGGCCCGAGCGCCACAAGCTGGCGAGAGGCCTATTAATCTCGTAAGGCCGTGCGAAGCACGGCTGCGAAAGTGCGCACGTAGTGCGCACGAAATCGAGCGCGAAGCGCTCGCCCACTTCCAAACACTCACTAACGCACTCCTCCACTCATGCACGCCCCGTGCATACTAATTAGTTGTAGGAAAATGGAACATTACCGTTGTAAACGGGCGAAGCCCGTGCAAAAGTTCGCACTAAACGAGCACTTTACATTGGGATGACGACCGCGAAGCGGTCGTCATCCCCATATAAAGCACTCATTTGCGCTAAGTAGCTCACGAATACGTTCCCCATCTCTTGCATGTTCCGTGCATATAAGCATGTAATGCAAAAATTGAACATTATTACTGTATAGAGGGCCAAAAACATAAAGTGGGCGGAGCCCACTCAAAATTATCGAAAGTACCCGTCAGTGACCAGGGACCCACACCATGAGGTAGGAAAGCGCGAGCGCTTTCCGAAAATGTATAGTTTATAATATTTGAAAAATGGGAAACATTGTTTTCGCATCGGAATATTATTCTTTCTTTCTTTCTTCTTCTTCTCGGGACCAACCCCCCTATTTTTCACCCAGTGAACATTGATGAAAAGTCACAAAAATTTGCACACCTCTAAAAATCGTGCCTCTCTATATTCTGGCTATTTCCCTTTTCTAAAATAAAAAAAATTGGCGCGTCAGCGCCACCAAATGTACCAAAAATGCATTGAGAGATGGGAAATGACCCAAAAAAAATCTGATCGTAGAATCATGAAATTTGGCGCAGAGGTAGATGGTGACAAGAGAAGTAAAAAATATTATTACGGCAACGCCGTCCCCCGAACCAAATGTCGGCCATATTGCTTCAAAAATGGCTAAACATGACTTCGGAGTTTTTCCAAACGTCGTACTTTTACGAACTCCTCCCAGGGCGTTGGCCCTAAAAAGCTGAAATTTGGTGAAAATGCTACTGAGGAGTGGGACATCAAAAGTTATCCAAATTACATTGATACCTGTCACGGTCTCTGTGCGGCAAAGCCGCAAACTTTAGCTAGAATTTCAGAAATCTCCCAAATTTAACATTTCTGCCGTTTGCGCAGATAAAGTCCGAATTGCGTCAAATTAGAATCAGTTGTTAAACTCTTTGTCCTAAACCTACTTGAAGTGAAATAAATTCATTTGGCGCCACAGCGCCCCCTACAGATTTTATATGGAGGTTAAATGTTTAGTTATGTTTAGCGTAATAAAAGGACAATTGGGGCGCGTTAGCGCCCCCTCCTCTTGCGGCGTGGCGGCGGCGGCGTGGCGAGGGCCGATCATTGCCGCTTGCGGCTATATTTTTCTATTATTATCATTATTATTTTCCATTATCATCATCATCATTATTATTATCATCATCATCCATTATTATTATTTTCTATTATTATTATTATTGGGGAGGCAGTGGCCCTGTAAATAAATCTTTACTTTATCTTCACTTGAATCTGCCACATTTTGTACGTAATAACTCGCTCCGTGAATAACTTTTCCCGCATTGGTAGTAATACACCAGCCGTCACGCCAAATACGATCCCCTGACGTCAATCTGTGAATCAGTCGAGCGAAGCAGACGGTTCACTTCAGTTGCCAAACATTGTGTTCTTGTGAGTGCACGACGGTCATAGTTTCATGTGCAGAGCTTTTTAACGACAAAAGACTCAATGATCAGCAAAGGAGTGGAGCGTACCTTTTTATTTTGTGACTCCGGGGGGCCTTTTTCTAAGATTAGTTAGGAGTGACCCTTTCAATGCTATTATATTTGCACCTGCGACGTTTGCAAGTGGCAGTATTGCATCTCACCATCGTCCTCTATAAAGTCTACAGTTAAAAATGCACAAGACCGCATAGAGGGAAATAAACAAAGTAAAAGTAAGTCAGTGTTTGATTCAAGGCTTCAGTGAACAGACTGTGTCAGGGCCATGTTTTCTCTGCTGCGTGACCAAAAGCAACAGAAGGGAAAAGACACACAGAGGTCTTATTCAACTCAGGATTATTTAGTCTGTGTTCAAAGAGATGCCATTACAGAAACTGGAGTCAGAATACTACAATATAAATGTATGAACTGGTGAAACAGACAAAAAAATCTTTGAAAAACTGTGCCGCCTTAAAATAATGAGTTTATAACTTTACATTAAATGGAACTTATATGTTGGACGTGATTGTGTTTGTCATTATTGTTTATCATTCTTATTTTTTATTATTGACATTGATTATTATTATTATTATTATATTTGTATTTACATTATTGTTTATTATTATTATTTTAATTATTTACATTATTGTTTATTATTTTTTGTTTGATTATTGTTTTTTTATTTACATAATGTTTTTGTTTTAGCATTTGCATTGTTTATTATTTTTTTATTTTTTTCATATTCTTATTTTTGTATTATTTACATTATTGTTTATTATTTTTTGTAAAATCATTGTTTATTATTATTTTTATTTACATTGTTTTTTTATTCTAT
Organism: Eucyclogobius newberryi; assembly: GCF_026437365.1. Classification (NCBI taxonomy): domain Eukaryota; kingdom Metazoa; phylum Chordata; class Actinopteri; order Gobiiformes; family Gobiidae; genus Eucyclogobius; species Eucyclogobius newberryi. The sequence goes on from NW_027315779.1 coordinate 2,255,133, forward strand.
TTATTTATTAATTTTTACAGTATTGTTTATTATTATCAATATTATTGTTGTTGCTCTCTGGTCTTGTTCCTTGTTTTATGTTTAAAAAAAATTGAAAAAAATAAATAATGAGTTTGAGTTATTGCCGCACTCTTTTCCACTTTTCCCACTTTTATTCAAACATTTCCATGGCGCACAGACGGATCTGGGAGGTTTTTGCACGAGCGGCTCGTTTGCGGCTCTGAACATTTGCTGCACTATCTTTCCTGAGAAGAGAGAAGTGCGTCGCCCACATCTTCTCCAGGTGAAGGTTCATTTCTACTGCGGACGTGGTGAAACTACCAAGTACAACTCATTTTCGAGATGGACAGAGACCGTCTGACGTCTTCATAAAGTCAGTCGACCATAGGAAATTTCAGAACATCATAAAAGTATCATTTGTATCCAATATTTTCTCTCTTAACAATCATTTTCGGAGAGTGGACGCGGGCAGCTGTACGTTTGAGCTTTGCCTTTATCGACGTGACAAAGGTTTACAATATTCTCCAGCTGTACAAATATGTAGCGCCATATTTCACATTGAACTTCCAACAGCTTCGAGCGATTATTCTGTCAGTGACCTGGATGAACTCTCAGAACAACCGTGTGTCTGTGTGTAGCTCAGAAGGCGATTATTAGATATTAGATTGGGGACTATAAGTTGTACCTTTTTTCATTGTTTTGGCCAGGCTACGACTTACACTTATATACTTATACTCCGGAGCGACTTATGTGATATTATTTGTTATTTTCACACTTGCGACCGCATTTCATATTCCAGTGCGACTTAAATATGCATTTTTTGGCCGGTGCGACTTATACTCCAGTGCGACTTATATATGTTTTTTTCATCTCTATTATGCATTTTTTGGCTGGTGCGACTTATAGTCCGGAAAATACGGTATTCGATTACTGACTCAGGGTTTGCTAAAATAGTTTAATTGACTCGGCTTCAACGAAAAGGGCTCGAAAGGCAGCCACTTTCTTTCAGATCCCAGCCGTTTCGTGAAATACAAAATACAAAAATTGGACAAATGAGTTTTTCTTCATGTTCCCGTCAGCTCGTCGCTCTGTCAAAGAAACTCTGATTGGCTGCAGCGTGGACGACGGCGCCGAAAGCCGGAAAAAAAAGCCTTTACATCAAACACGTGACGGTTTCTCGTACGTCGCCCAGAGATTCAGGTCAACATTAAGATAAGATCATTTTCATCGTTTTCGCTGGTAAAAGAGGCATTGAGAAGACGTAGCTAAATAAAAAAAAAAAGCTACATCCGCGCTAAAGCCGTTTGTTACTGAAGCCGTACATGAAGCGTAATGCAATAATAATGAATATAACAGACGTAAGGTGCTCGTTTGCCAAGAGGGTTCGTTTGAGTTCGGATGTATTGATGCGTTTCCAGTCAAACCCCGCTTTGATTAATGACCCGTGTGAAACTGGCTGCAAATCAAGACGCTATCCATAACACAGCGCCGTCAGAGGCTTTAATATTAATAATACGGCAATAACAAAGCTCGCTGGGTATTTAATGAACTTTAATGAACCCTTGGACCCGGCTTTCTTGTGCGATTACTTAACGTCGCTTCCAAAAAACGTGCAAGTAAACGCCGTCCTGAAGCCAAAAGCGGCTCAGGGCCCGCTCCTCCTCCTGCCCGGAAACGCAAAAAAAACGGCAGACAAGTCATTAGAACAAGGTCTGCGGCCAAAGAGGAAACCGTTGCACTGAAACCGTGGCAAAAAAAGCTAAACAGGAAGCAAATGGAGTTTCACATCAGAGAGGAAAGACACAGAACAAATGTGTTGCTGCCACATGACTTGTTTGCGCGCTGGACAATACACTCATAAACTAATAGGTGAAAAGGTCAAAGCGTCCAAGTTTATGTGCACTATATAACTTTTTTCTGGCGAGGGGTCAAGCACGTGCTAAATTCCGAGGAGGCGTTATCGATTCGCCACGGAATGTTCCGCAGTACGGCATTGAACTTATCCGGCATGTTCAATTGCAGTTGTTTTATTGCTTAAAAATGCCTTTAAAAAACTGCTTTTTAACAAAATGTGAAGAGAAAAAACGAGTTCATTTCAAACGATTTATAGCGCTCCAAAGATAGCACTCACTTTCTCACGTTTTACGATCATACAAATTATTCAGTGCGATGAGTTTATAAGTTTCATAGACCACGTCACGGTAAAGCTAACAACAACTAGCATGCTAACAGCGCACTTCCTGTTTTGACCCCAAGTGCTGCTTTTCCTTCATTTTCCTTTAAGTACATGCCACACCACGAGCAAAACAAATCAGGAACACACCAAAATGTTACACAGTGAACCTTTAAACTAAGGTTATTTTTCCAAAGATGATTTAAAAACAAAGCCATGATGTCATTAAAAATAAATCCAATCTAATTTAGCCCTTTAATATGACGTTGCTCATGTTCAAGTGAGTCAACAACACACTAATGACTCACATGAAAATCTTTGGAAAACATCTCATTATTCAAAATCGAGCAAAACGATAGAACACAATAAATTAGAAAATATAACACTTTATCTTCCAGCTGTTTGGATTAGTGTTCTCAAAAGTACTGGAGCCATTTGTGGGCAGCCGCGACCTCCCGTGCTAATTCAGACTGGAGAGTCACGTGAGGCGCGTACTTCATAAAACGTAATGAGCAGCACATGACTTTTGATATTTATTTAATTTACTTATACAACCCAAGCCTAAAATAGAGCAAGAAGGTACGGGCTAGTCGAGGCGGGCAGAACAGACTACAAATGCAACTGTGAATTTTGTTTTGTTAGTTAGTATAAAGTATCATAAAGTGATATTTTTGCACATAATTCTACAGTTGTTTCACATTTGTCTGCTACTTAAATCAACAAATTCATTTAAAAATACACGTTTTAACACATTTCTGTTGGAGTGACGTGATATAGTCTGAATACTATTATTGACACAGTAGAAAAAGTATTAAACTGCTGTAGAAAGAACAACCAAATGATATGTTTATCGTCTTAAGGTGCAAAACAGTATGTGCGTCAAGCAGCAGTTTGTCTTTCAAATGAGCCCTTCTTTGCACACTGCTTTACATCCCGAGTCGCTTCATCGACCTCTTTGATCTAGATAAGCACAATTGTGGTCACTCCTGCAAAACTTAAAAGGGGCCAATGCAACAATCTGGAAGACATTTCTGACTCGCAGCTGGGGCCCTTTACAACTACCTGCCATAAAGTTCACGACCCTTCGCACCCCCTCTCGCAGCGGCTGTGTCAAACTAGGTAAACAAACTGGGGTCGCTCCTTCTCGCGTGAACTTCCTGGTGCACTTCTTGCCAACCATCCGCCGTTTAATTCGTCCACGTCGTTTCGAACCACTCTGGACTTATGACGGCTTTGGTGCCGCTGGCCCTTCCCCCCGCTGTGGCGTGTAAAATGGCCTCCTAAAGCACATCAGCTGTCCCTTTTTGCGAAAGTCTGAAACGCCAGCAGAGGAACCGGCAGCTATCACGTTGCCCTGCGTCCGAGCGGTTGGCTTTTCTTCAGGCAAATTAGCAGGGTTCAGAGCTGACTGGGCTCCAACCGGCACCGGCTGTAATTTGAGACAATAAACGCAGGATAGTATTGTGTGGTTTATGCTGAACGAGAGGGAAAAAGTTTTGCCAGTCACAGTGAAACGGCAGTGGGTGTTACTTAACCCTCCATCAATCCGGTGTCAGTCGAGAAACAAAACCAGGCCAAATACCTGTGACTGCAATCATTCTGACAAGTTCTGGGATTGCGATCATGTTCTCGCAGTTTTAATAGTTGGAATTCTTCTGTTCACGGTGCACATTTTAATAACACGCCGAGGAGCATTGACGTTTGAGAGAAAACTGCAATATGTAAGTGCTGAACTTAAACAAGGATGACATGCATTGGAGAACATGTTTGTAGAGGTCTAAACTACAAGTTGGCATTTTTACATACTTAAATATTATTTGCAGCGTTTGCAGTTTGCTTCGTGATTTTTAAATACATTCATCTTGCAATTGCACATGCTTATAGTGCCATTTAAAGAACAAGCAGAGAGTCTACTCCCAAAAGAAGTTGATTATAAAGTTGTATAAATATTTCGTTACTGTAAAAAGTAGAGGACAGCGTTATCAGGCATGTCATATTGAAATAACTGCATTTAAATGGTCTTGGTGCTCTGTCAGACTTGTCCAGAAAAAGAAAAACAAACTGTGCAGAACAACATTACAGAAACAAACACATGATCTTCAAGCTGTAAATCACAGAATATCTTATACAACTGATTTGTTTGAATTTTCTCGAACGTATTTCATTTATGTAGTGAGTAGATTTATATTTTTACATCAGCAAAACAGTTATTCACTAATCCTGTCCCCCAAAAAGAGCCTATTGCTAACGATACCTAGCACTTCACCTTTGCTTAGCAGTGTTAGCTCCAGCTAGGCTAGCGGCTAGTTAGCGTCAAAAACAAATACAGATCGGGTAATTAAAACAATACAGCATGTCAGGCAGGGGGAAACGCACAGATTTACAAGGTAAAATCGTCCATAAAAGCATCATCCTTACCTCTTGTCTTCTTTTTTAGGCCCGAACCATTCTAGCAATGGGAAAGCTCTTTTCTCTTTGTCTTTAACCACTTCCACTTAGACGCAAAATGGACTCGGCGATACGCTACAATAGTTAAAAACACTAAAACCAAATGACGGTCTCCATGATTCCCCTAAAATAAAACTCGGCTTCAAGTGAGAAACCAAATAAAGTCATTTTGTGTGTGGTTGGTCTCGTCATTGCTGGGCAGGATGAGTGATGGGTGAAGCTGTTAGCTGAGTGCAGTAGCCGCAGGTATCTCTCCACAGACACAGCCTGATGCATGGAGCAGCCGAGGCGCGTTCAAGCACCGCTCACAGCGTGGGAACAATCTCTCCACAGACACAGCCTGATGCATGGAGCAGCCGAGGCGCGTTCAAGCACCGCTCACAGCGTGGGAACAATCTCTCCACAGACACAGCCTGATGCATGGAGCAGCCGAGGCGCGTTCAAGCACCGCTCACAGCGTGGGAACAATCTCTCCACAGACACAGCCTGATGCATGGAGCAGCCGAGGCGCGTTCAAGCACCGCTCACAGCGTGGGAACAATCTCTCCACAGACACAGCCTGATGCATGGAGCAGCCGAGGCGCGTTCAAGCACCGCTCACAGCGTGGGAACAATCTCTCCACAGACACAGCCTGATGCATGGAGCAGCCGAGGCGCGTTCAAGCACCGCTCACAGCGTGGGAACAATCTCTCCACAGACACAGCCTGATGCATGGAGCAGCCGAGGCGCGTTCAAGCACCGCTCACAGCGTGGGAACAATCTCTCCACAGACACAGCCTGATGCATGGAGCAGCCGAGGCGCGTTCAAGCACCGCTCACAGCGTGGGAACAATCTCTCCACAGACACAGCCTGATGCATGGAGCAGCCGAGGCGCGTTCAAGCACCGCTCACAGCGTGGGAACAATCTCTCCACAGACACAGCCTGATGCATGGAGCAGCCGAGGCGCGTTCAAGCACCGCTCACAGCGTGGGAACAATCTCTCCACAGACACAGCCTGATGCATAGAGCAGCCGAGGCGCGTTCAAGCACCGCTCACAGCGTGGGAACAATCTCTCCACAGACACAGCCTGATGCATGGAGCAGCCGAGGCGCGTTCAAGCACCGCTCACAGCGTGGGAACAATCTCTCCACAGACACAGCCTGATGCATGGAGCAGCCGAGGCGCGTTCAAGCACCGCTCACAGCGTGGGAACAATCTCTCCACAGACACAGCCTGATGCATGGAGCAGCCGAGGCGCGTTCAAGCACCGCTCACAGCGTGGGAACAATCTCTCCACAGACACAGCCTGATGCATGGAGCAGCCGAGGCGCGTTCAAGCACCGCTCACAGCGTGGGAACAAACAACATTATCCTCAGACAGTGGGTGACAAGTCAAGAGCTCAAAACTGTCACTACATCAAACTCACTTTTTAACATTTGAAATATGCAACTGAATTATGCTGCAGTTCATTTCATTTGAAGTGATCTTATAATGTAACATCAGTATTGTGGGTCTGGGGCCCGGGCCGTGGGTCTGGGGCCCGGGCCGTGGGTCTGGGGCCTGGGGCCTGGGGCCTTCAGTAACAGTCCCACCTGAATGAATCCACCTCTTATTACCATCATTATGATGACTATACGTTTAGACAGAAACACAGTTTAACCAGGCGATGCCTCAGCTTGTCCGAGCCAATGTCCGCTTGTTCTCCGCGCGTTGTCCACGGAGATGTCCGCGGCAATGTCTGCGCGTTGTCAACGTGTTGTCCGTGCTAATGTCCGTGCCGTTCTCCGCAATGTCCAAACTTTGAAAGTGGGGAACGAATCCGCCAAAACAGGCTTTGCAGCGTCTGCGTCGGACGACCTCTTCTTACAATGTCTAACTTTTCTTGAAAAGTTCGTCTTGAGAAAGGCGTTATAATTATATCCTCGACCAAATCGATATATTTTCCTCCTTCCACATTGTGGGTTGAAAAAACAGCTTAGTAGAACATGGATTGTTTCCTCGTTCTGATGTTCTGCAGAGCCCCGCCGATAGGACCTGCCTCTCAGTATTGGTGATCCAATCAAAAGACGTGATGCACCTGCAGCTGCTCCTGAGCAACAGCAGCAGACGTACAAGAGCCAACTCTGAAGCTGATTGGTTGACACATCATTTTTATTTCCATTCACTTTAAGCTACAAACACCCTCACTGTTGAGTCTGAAGGCCTCGGCAGATTTTACCTGGCAACACATGATGCCTGAATATGATTGGATAAAAGATCTAACATAAGACCAGCCTCCAAATCTCAACCTGGGGCAGAAGCAGTGCAACAAGAGGAAAGACATGAAATAAAGAGTAAAACTCTTACTTTGGGGAATCATGTAATAAATATTTGTGGGAAAATATATATATTTTTAAATCATATTCTGATTATGTTTAGGCTAGCAGAGAAGGCCTTGCTGGCCCTGATGGCCCACCACTGGTAAAATCGATTTTTATCACATTTTAAGCATTATGCATGTCTGCATTTGAGGTTTGAGTGCTAAAAAAAACAGTTTTCACTTTCCCCCTATCCCCGCCCACATCTCTGTACTTTCTAAAGATCATGTTTTAAAATATAAAAATGTTTTGATACATGCAGTGTTCAAGAAGGTCACACAGCCATTTTTATCTAGCAATAATAACCCGCGCCACAGCGCCACCCTGCAACGCAAGAGAGGGGGCGCTAACACGCCCCGAGCTTCCTATTTCTATTACGTCTACTGTTGAATCTGTGACATTGGTCATTGCTATGGTTACGCCGTAAGAGATATGACATGGGATATGACATGCTGAGCAAACTGAGCCGTGAAGCAGTGACCAAAGACACCGCCAAGAAACTGATGTTTGTGTGTTTACCGGGAACAACACGCTCAGCCTGACCACTGCGCTAACAAAGGACATGGAGCTACCCTGACCACTGCGCTAACAAAGGACATGGAGCTACCCTGACCACTGCGCTAACAAAGGACATGGAGCTACCCTGACCACTGCGCTAACAAAGGACATGGAGCTACCCTGACCACTGCGCTAACAAAGGACATGGAGCTACCCTGACCACTGCGCTAACAAAGGACATGGAGCTACCCTGACCACTGCGCTAACGAAGGACATGGAGCTACCCTGACCACTGCGCTAACAAAGGACATGGAGCTACCCTGACCACAGCGCTAACAAAGGACATTGAGCTACCCTGACCACTGCGCTAACAAAGGACATGGAGCTACCCTGACCACTGCGCTAACGAAGGACATGGAGCTACCCTGACCACTGCGCTAACAAAGGACATGGAGCTACCCTGACCACTGCGCTAACAAAGGACATGGAGCTACCCTGACCACTGCGCTAAAAAAGGACATGGAACTACCCTGACCACTGCGCTAACAAAGGACATGGAGCTACCCTGACCACTGCGCTAACAAAGGACATGGAGCTACCCTGACCACTGCGCTAACAAAGGACATGGAGCTACCCTGACCACTGCGCTAACAAAGGACATGGAGCTACCCTGACCACTGCGCTAACAAAGGACATGGAGCTACCCTGACCACTGCGCTAACAAAGGACATGGAGCTACCCTGACCACTGCGCTAACAAAGGACATGGAGCTACCCTGACCACTGCGCTAACAAAGGACATGGAGCTACCCTGACCACTGCGCTAACGAAGGACATGGAGCTACCCTGACCACTGCGCTAACAAAGGACATGGAGCTACCCTGACCACAGCGCTAACAAAGGACATTGAGCTACCCTGACCACTGCGCTAACAAAGGACATGGAGCTACCCTGACCACTGCGCTAACGAAGGACATGGAGCTACCCTGACCACTGCGCTAACAAAGGACATGGAACTACCCTGACCACTGCGCTAACAAAGGACATGGAGCTACCCTGACCACTGCGCTAACAAAGGACATGGAGCTACCCTGACCACTGCGCTAACAAAGGACATGGAGCTACCCTGACCACTGCGCTAACAAAGGACATGGAGCTACCCTGACCACTGCGCTAACAAAGGACATGGAGCTACCCTGACCACTGCGCTAACAAAGGACATGGAGCTACCCTGACCACTGCGCTAACAAAGGACATGGAGCTACCCTGACCACTGCGCTAACAAAGGACATGGAGCTACCCTGACCACTGCGCTAACGAAGGACATGGAGCTACCCTGACCACTGCGCTAACAAAGGACATGGAGCTACCCTGACCACAGCGCTAACAAAGGACATTGAGCTACCCTGACCACTGCGCTAACGAAGGACATGGAGCTACCCTGACCACTGCGCTAACAAAGGACATGGAGCTACCCTGACCACTGCGCTAACAAAGGACATGGAGCTACCCTGACCACTGCGCTAACAAAGGACATGGAACTACCCTGACCACTGCGCTAACAAAGGACATGGAGCTACCCTGACCACTGCGCTAACGAAGGACATGGAGCTACCCTGACCACTGCGCTAACAAAGGACATGGAGCTACCCTGACCACTGCGCTAACGAAGGACATGGAGCTACCCTGACCACAGCGCTAACAAAGGACATGGAACTACCCTGACCACTGCGCTAACAAAGGACATGGAGCTACCCTGACCACTGCGCTAACGAAGGACATGGAGCTACCCTGACCACTGCGCTAACAAAGGACATGGAGCTACCCTGACCACAGCGCTAACAAAGGACATTGAGCTACCCTGACCACTGCGCTAACAAAGGACATGGAGCTACCCTGACCACTGCGCTAACGAAGGACATTGAGCTACCCTGACCACTGCGCTAACAAAGGACATGGAGCTACCCTGACCACTGCGCTAACAAAGGACATGGAGCTACCCTGACCACTGCGCTAACAAAGGACATGGAACTACCCTGACCACTGCGCTAACAAAGGACATGGAACTACCCTGACCACTGCGCTAACAAAGGACATGGAGCTACCCTGACCACTGCGCTAACGAAGGACATGGAGCTACCCTGACCACTGCGCTAACAAAGGACATGGAGCTACCCTGACCACTGCGCTAACGAAGGACATGGAGCTACCCTGACCACAGCGCTAACAAAGGACATGGAACTACCCTGACCACTGCGCTAACAAAGGACATGGAGCTACCCTGACCACTGCGCTAACGAAGGACATGGAGCTACCCTGACCACTGCGCTAACAAAGGACATGGAGCTACCCTGACCACAGCGCTAACAAAGGACATTGAGCTACCCTGACCACTGCGCTAACAAAGGACATGGAGCTACCCTGACCACTGCGCTAACAAAGGACATGGAGCTACCCTGACCACTGCGCTAACAAAGGACATGGAGCTACCCTGACCACTGCGCTAACAAAGGACATGGAGCTACCCTGACCACTGCGCTAACAAAGGACATGGAGCTACCCTGACCACTGCGCTAACAAAGGACATGGAGCTACCCTGACCACTGCGCTAACAAAGGACATGGAGCTACCCTGACCACTGCGCTAACAAAGGACATGGAGCTACCCTGACCACTGCGCTAACGAAGGACATGGAGCTACCCTGACCACTGCGCTAACAAAGGACATGGAGCTACCCTGACCACAGCGCTAACAAAGGACATTGAGCTACCCTGACCACTGAGCTAACAAAGGACATGGAGCTACCCTGACCACTGCGCTAACGAAGGACATGGAGCTACCCTGACCACTGCGCTAACAAAGGACATGGAGCTACCCTGACCACTGCGCTAACAAAGGACATGGAGCTACCCTGACCACTGCGCTAACAAAGGACATGGAGCTACCCTGACCACTGCGCTAACAAAGGACATGGAGCTACCCTGACCACAGCGCTAACAAAGGACATGGAGCTACCCTGACCACTGCGCTAACAAAGGAAATGGAGCTACCCTGACCACTGCGCTAACGAAGGACATGGAGCTACCCTGACCACTGCGCTAACAAAGGACATGGAGCTACCCTGACCACAGCGCTAACAAAGGACATTGAGCTACCCTGACCACTGAGCTAACAAAGGACATGGAGCTACCCTGACCACTGCGCTAACGAAGGACATGGAGCTACCCTGACCACTGCGCTAACAAAGGACATGGAGCTACCCTGACCACTGCGCTAACAAAGGACATGGAGCTACCCTGACCACTGCGCTAACAAAGGACATGGAGCTACCCTGACCACTGCGCTAACAAAGGACATGGAGCTACCCTGACCACTGCGCTAACAAAGGACATGGAACTACCCTGACCACTGCGCTAACAAAGGACATGGAGCTACCCTGACCACTGCGCTAACAAAGGACATGGAGCTACCCTGACCACTGCGCTAACAAACAACATGGAGCTACCCTTGATCAGTAACGGAGAGACCTTTGAGTGGATGTCAGAAGACAACCTTCTCCTTCAGCCCAGCCACCAAAGGGAAATCTCCAATCTTGAAAAGGGTTTAAATTAGGTGGCACTGGTCAATCATAACTTCTCCAAGCTTGTGATTGGACCATCATAGAGTGGGCGGAGCTTGTGGTTGAGTTCTTGAAGAAGGAGTTTCTATTGGAACAAAACAAACCCTTGCCTGAAAACGAGGCTGGCTTCAAAATCTGTGTTTCTTCGACAAACAGCTAAAGAGCGTCAAAGCCACTGTTGACCAAAGTGCGTACGCAACCTCATTTAAACAGACCTGCAACGACGTGCAAAGCGCTCAGACAGAAGCTGAGGATATAACCCACAACCCAAAACCTCTCCAAAAACTCCTAAACCCCTTGCAGACCACAGACTACCCCAAATTGCAGGATTATGTGGAAATCATGATGAAGGATGTCCGTTTGCTATGGACTCGATCACAATTTTACTGCAAATCTTGTCACATTTTGGTTCTCCTGCAAGAGATCTGCTGCCTCTTCATCGAGTTGAGCCAGCGCTTCCTGGGACAAAGTGTGATTTCCCATCAGTTCTGCATTTTCGTCCACCATGACCGTTTCTGGAGCGATTGGAGAAAACAAGGGAGTTGTACCTGTAGACATATCCTACCTGGACTAAGCCATTCTGTCAGGAATCTTTGGAAGGAAGTGGACTGGGCTGATTGATGAACTGTACAACCACTTCCTGAATCATTTGATCACTCTGTCCAAGACTGTGATGTTATTCTGGGCCCAGTTTCACTCTCAAGTTTAGGATGTTGAAAGTCGTGTAGTGACCGACTTCAGTCACGCTTTGGTAACATGCACTACTTCTTGTTTGAGCCAGTCTTGAGGCATCCTTCTATTTTAAACAAGCTCCATCTCCACTTCGACTAACTTAGGAACACTATTCGGACAGAAGTGTATGACAATGAGCTCTTAGCACAACGCCAGATCCAGGCATACAAACTTTAGGTCCCTTGTTGCCTCGAACTGGAGACGATGCTTCGTGAGCTGCGGTTTATCAATCAGGACCAACGTGTAAAGCTAAATCCTCAGGCCTCTCACCTGTTCAGCAGCAGAGAAGACCTCACAGACTCACCTCAGCTTGTGCAGAATGCAGTCCTGTTTTAACCAGGCGGTGAGCAGCGTCGACTCATTGGCGTGGCCTCTGATTCAGGCTCAACTCCAGGACCTTAAAAGTGACCTGTCCGGACTCCAGAGTTTGTCATGGGGCACTCAGGGGCTGCTGCGGGAGGTCCAGAGGCAGAAGTGTTGAGTTTCCATCAAATGATCACAGAGGCTAGGACAATATCAGCAACCATCCACCAGATCATAGAGGTGTGGGGTAAGATTCAGCTACTGCAGCGCCACAAGGATGGACTGCTGAGGGGCGGAGCTAGAGAGACCAGTCAGTTGCAGTTGTCCCAGGACGCAGAGGAGCTGACCCAGGAGAACAAGTCCTTGTACCGTGCTGAGGAGCGCTCTGAAGCCTGGTTCTATCTGGATCACATCGATGACCTGATCCAGTCTGGTCTGCTCCAGCTTCTGCAGATGGCTCAGTCCTTCCTCACTGAGCATGAAGAGCACCGAGCAGCCTCTGTTCAGTGTGGCTCTGGTGCTGCAGTCTCAGGGCAATCCCTTTGGGCCCTCTGACCTTTCTGTAACAAGTGTCGTCCTGTCTGTGGATCAGAGTCTGCAGGCCATAGTGTCTTGAGTTGACTTGACACCACCTCAGAGCTTATCCTTAGAATCTCCACTCACCGCCACATAAACTACCAGCCCAGCCTGAATCAGAGCCCTGCCCTGAGCGCGCTGGAGCAGGTGAGGTCAAATGCGAAGGAAGTGTCTGAGAAGGCCGAACATCTGAGAGCAGAGCTGAACAAGGGGTATGACCACCTGTGGACAAGCAGCAGACCGGATGTGATGAGGGGGTTTCTGATGTTTGGGCGACAGTTGGGCCCAGACGA